>NC_051180.1:147934143-148234143 GCF_013339695.2 Rhipicephalus sanguineus
ACTTTACAACAGAAGCTGCATTGGCACAGAGCATGGCATCGTGGCTTACCAGGGACGCACGAGCGAGTGAGCAAGCTCCGTTTATTCAGCAGAATTCTTGGTCTGTGTTTGAGACTTTGGCGACCCCAAGATCAAGCTGAACATGAATGCGCCGGCGTGGAGATTGCTTGTGAAAGACTGCCCCAAACCAGAGACTGGCGCAGTTTCTGTCGATACCAGGATGGCGCAGTAAATCTAATTTGCCGCAGGAGTGCAATCACTGGTAGCTTGTTTATACATTAAAAACAAGGTAAATGCACATAAACAAAACCAGTGGTAAACTGCTAAAGACAGCATAGATAAGAGAAAGAAAGTATTTGTGCCTTACCAGTTCACCACCCAAAAGATAATATATGACACTGCAGAAAGCTTTTCTCTGAAATGCGAATTACTAGGGGTGTGTGAATATTCGAAATTTTGAATATTTTTCGAATAGTGTTTGCTATTCGATTCGATTCGCACTGGAATTTTACTATTCGAACTACCCGAACTTCCCAAAAACAAATACAGTCAATGTCCGATTGAAAGTGACCCTTTCAAATTTTCAGTATGCTTCACCCCATTACACTCTCGTATTGTGACAAAGCTGCCTTTCAAGCTCTGTTACGGTTGTACTTTGCCAAGACACAGTCAACGTCCGATTGAAAGTGGTCCCTAGATTTTCAATATGCTTCACCTCATCACACCCCGGTATTGTGGCAAAGCTGCCTTTCAAGCTCTGCTACGGTCGCAAATGTACTAACTCAAGAAAACACTGGTTCCAACACTGAGATGAAATATTTGGCAGAGGTGGGGGCTGGATTATTGCTGTTTTGGACCTGAATTTTCAGCAGGAAGTCCAAAAAATCGGACGCCGAAGCTTTCTGGCATCCAAAATTTCAGATGTTCTTATATATCGACGCCTGCGAGGCAGATTTGGAACTGTGTACTTGAAGGGAGCACACCCTTGTCCGCCACATCAGTTGGGCTTCCACAGAAGTTGAAAGAGGAGGAGAGGCTGAGGAAATGGCATATTTGCCTATCACGTGTAAAGTGTTGTCGGCAGCACTTTGGTTGCACCAAATCTTGTACATAAATAGAATTCAGCCTCTACATTGCCTAATTCTCGATAAGACAACTATCAAACACCACCCCGCCAGTGCTTCATCAACCTAGCGAAAAGAAACACTCATGTTGCTATCCCATAAGAATATACTTAGGAATCCTCTAACTTTTTTTTCTGCAATTTTGCTTCGAAGTATTCGAAAAATATTCTAGAAATATTCAAGAAATATTCGAAAAAATATTCGATTCGATTCGCACTCGCACTTCAATATTTGAATTCACATCGCACCCAAAATTTTGCTATTCGCACAGCTCTACAAATGACCACTACAAGTGATATCAAATGAAAAAGTGCAACACTTGCTGCATATAATACTACACAGGCTGTTGTGTAGTGATCTTAAAAACTTCACGAACAGTTTTCTGCCCTTTTATTTTTTTCTGAGCAAGTCAGTAACTAAATGCCAAATAGCCAGTCAGTCCAGACATATCCCAGTATGCACTTCCATATTCTTTCCAAATATGGGTATCCAGAAATAAAAGTTCGACACTTATTTCAGCTTTTTAAAAAACGGCTCTAAAAGTGAACTAAATTACATGCGATTAAAAATGTGCCTATTGCAGCCAGATGATCAACAATCGCTTCATTTTTTTAAAAGTAAACCCAATGTCAAAGATCTCCGAGAAACCCCTACATAACCAAATCGCCAAGCAGCACATTTTCTTTGCTAGCAGATAGAAGTTCTTTAGGGGCAGGTTCTACACTTTCTCAACGTACATGCTAACAAATCGAACAATCTTTATCGCCACTTGTAAATTATACAAACACTGAGCATTGCAAGCTAGTACAAGCGCAATTTCCATTTGGCTCGGAAACAACGTTTCACAGTGACGTCAAACCAACACAGCCACCTGCAAACCAGGTTTCTAAGCAAAGGTAATAAAGAAAAGGCTATGTTTCACACTGGTTGCCTTATTAAGGCACATCAGGAGAAACAAACAGGTTTACACTGGCAATGCACACACTATGCGATAAAATTACATGCACAAGCAAAAGGACATTCACTATGCTGACGTGCACAGGCAGCAATGATACAGTCAATGCATGCAAGTCAATTTTAAGGAATCATTTGAACTCCACTATAGAAGCCACTACAGCATGCCTACGTAAAAAAAAAAGTGTCACCCATGTCATGTTTGCATATCATTACATTTACAGAACAGCGATAAAAAAATTTACGAAGCGCGAGCCCCTTAATGACACTTTCAAAGGGATGACACAGCGATCCATGCAAAAAACATGCGAAGGGCAGTCAGTGTTCCAAAAATGCCACACACACACTAGACCAAGGGTTTAATAAAATCGATGAAAATGATTGGTGCATAACCACAACTGGAATTACACATAACCAGCACAGTGGTAATGCAAAACTGTGCAGCTTTAACATGCAAAGCATCTGTCATGTGACCTTCAAATACAGGATGTCACAAGAATGAAAACTTCCCCCATAATGGCACGTTAATAGAAAAAAAGGGGAAAAAAATTGTTGGCAACAGCAGCATTGGCACAGCACAGAAGTTTCCCACTCAACTCAAGCAGCCAGGCACACATGCATGCAAGCAGTGCTAGAAACTGCCTCCGAGAAGTTCCGCAGGCAATCCGTTTGGCTAAAAGCGGCGCAACTCTTCGACGGATCAGGACTCACTGGTGGCTGCCGCGGAGCGGGTTGTCACGCCACTCTCCGACGACATGGGGGGTGCGGACGGCTCAACACGAGCGGCAACTGCGGCAGCGGCGGGAACGTCCCAGTCGGCGCCGTTGAGCACTTCGCGCAGGATGCGGAACTTCTCGTGGTTGACGCTCAGCTTGGCTTCCAGTTCGGCCTGTTTGTCGGCCAGTAGTTGGTTCTGCGAGAGAGTAGATAGTACACATTTGAAGCGAAACACTCCACAGACAGAGTTGCACGAGTAGCTGGAGTCCCCAACTAATGTGCCCTTGTGACCAAGTGGAATGCTAGCACGTTTACTTGTGTTGGTGTGGACTCATCATCGAAGGTGCTTTTAGCGATCTGATGATAGAGCTTTCTTTTTTGTGTTTGCGAGTCATTGTTCAAGTATGTGGTGTATGTTTAGTGCAAACCGTGTTAATAAAGCGGGCTGGGGATGTTATTGCTTGGGGATGCCGACGCATCCGATGATAACCTGGCGAAATATCGCCAAAAACGATTGCTTGCCAGGCGTGGGAGCCAACGTCCTCACTGGTTGTAGTGGCACTAAAAGACGTTATGGCACTGCAAGTACGAAAACCGCTTTGTTCCGACTGGGTGTGACTGAAATGCACCAGGCAATATTACTCGATTTTTTTCTCACTTTCTGCGAGACTGTGACAATGACACGGCCAGCTCCGACAACGAATCTTGCGGCGATAGCAGCGAGGACCCACACTATGAATAAAAGTAAAAAGGAAAGGGCAGTGTGCAATTCACGTAGCACCTACAAAATGTAATACTTCTTTTTTAAGAAAAACTTGACCCTCCTAATGATCGCACCCCTGAACGTGCATCAATCGAAGAAATAAATAAATAAATAAAAGAGTGTGATGACCATGCGAGTAAATACAGTAATAAATTGCCGGGGTTTCTATGTGCGAAAACCACAATACAACAATGAGGAACACCACAGTGGGAGACTTCAGATAAATTTCAACCACCTGAATTTTTAACGTGCGCCTAAATACAAGCACACTGGTGTTCTTTGCATTTTGGCACCATCGAAATGAGGCCACCATGGCTGGGAATCGAACCCGTACCCTCAAGGTTAGCAGTGAAACACCTTACGTCCTAGGCTACCATGATGGGTCATGAGAAGGGTTTCACAGCGCAAATTAATACAGGGCTAACAGCTTATGAACGGAATGGTGGAAACCCGCAACATTTACACACTATGTCCCTTTAGCAGCTGCTAATACAGCAAAAAAAGGAAGGCATTGCACAAGCACCCTACCATGGCCCGTTTCATGCGCTCCCGCTCCAGCTGGATCTGTTCCTGCATGCGGTGCTGCATCTGGACTTTCTCCATGGCCTCCTTGTTCAGCTGCATCTGCTTCTCGTCCAGCTGTGCAGGCGTCGCAAGAGAGGACAGCGTTGGTCACATGCAACCTCACAGCCAAAGCTTTCCTGCCAGTGTTACAGTTATGAACAGAATTGTATTATAGCACTCACATTTAACCACAACTAACTGCAACTGACAATTGCCACTTAAGTCACTAAAGCTTCCTTTTTTTTTAAGTTAGTTCACCGAGCCTGTGATATGCGTGGTTTTGGAAAGAGCCATGACCTTTCATTTTGGCAGCCATCCACTGGAATGTGATGCGAAAAGGTCCAAGAACACGAACATACTTATTTGTTAATAGTGCGATCGATAAAGGGCGTGTTTTCCAATGTGCAATGCAATGGCAGATTATAGGTTGTGGATGTTCGTTCTAATGGTGAAAACGTTAATTAAAAAACATCCAATATTCCATTAGTTTATGGCGCTATTCAGTTCATGTTCGCATTAGATTGAAATCCTATTCATGCATTTCCAATGTAAACTGCCCTCTGCATATGCTTCTCCAGCAGTAAGTAGGAATAGACCCACAAGGGCCTTTGCTTTCATCAATAGGTAAAGGTCCTTCCAAGCCATGCTAAATACCAAGACCGCATGGTAAGCCGCCAAAAGCAGGCAAAATTTCTATGGTTCTCAAGACATGTTCAAGCTTGTACATGCAGTAACACAAGCAAAAGAAAATAAAGATAAAAAAAGGAGAAGTACTATTCCGTGCGAACCCTAGCACTGTACAAATGCCACTGAATGCTAAATACTGGGTTTCCAGAACGCTGAAGTGAAATGCTACAGTTGCAATGTGCAGACAACAAGGCTTCCCATTCGCTTGCCGAGTGCCACGAGACATCGTGCAAACAGTGCAAATCCGACTGTTACAGAATTTCCACTAGGGTTTAAAGCACATATGTGGGCCTTCCTAGAGGATTGAATTTACACAGCACTGGCATAACTTGCAAATAAGGTTTACTGAAAAATGTCTTCAAAAACTAGTAAGACCAAGAACGGGGACCTTTTCCACTCAACATTCATTCCATGGACCATTCCTCGCACTGCATGAAGAAACTACTTGCTGTTCATTACTTATGTGGCACATGATCTCGCTAATGTCTCTACACAGTGTGTTGATCAGGGTAGGGTATTTTACATGGCACCCCATGCAATGTTTTCTCGACGCGATAAATTTCAACTGCACCGACCATGTTCTCCACCGTCTTCTTCTGGCGGAACATGCCTTCCAGCTCCAGGTTGAGTGCCTGCACGGACTGCTCCGCGTTGGACAGCTTCTTCTCGAGCAGAATCACCTGCTGCTCTCGCGCCTTGAGGTCCATCCGCAGCACCTTGTGCTCCTGGCCGGCAAGGAAGACGGCGGAGGCGACGTCATCAGCACGTGAAAAAATCACTCACTTGGCCATTTAGCTCGCCACAAGTAGTGTGTGTTTGCGATGCGAGGCCTCAAAACCGCATTTACACGTCCACCTTTCGAATCGTTTGATACAAAGTATTCCTGAATTACCGATCATTCTAAGTGATCTGTGAAATTTGCACATTAGAATGCACTTGTGTTTATTTAAAATAAACACCTTTTCAGTAGAAAACAAAAAAAGTTGATATGAGGAAGTTGGCTTCCCTGTACAGCTTCTAGTCCGTTTTCCTAGCAGTATTGTGGGAGATACTGCTGTGCACTACTTGTGCATAAAAAAAAAAGAAATACTAAATGCATAGATTTGCTCCAATCGCCTTAGGCCGAAGAAATAGAGATATATTTTGCTGCGAACTACCTCAGCTAGACTGATACTGGGCACGAGAAATGTGTGAAAGTGCCAAGCTTGTTCACGGTAGAAGGTCAAGGGTTGATCAGATTAATCAGATTTTGCGAAAGTTGACAGGGCAAAGTAACTTCAATGTAAATTTGGTGCCCACTAGAAAGAAGCACGTGGATGCATAGGAAAGAGCAGCATACACTGGACTTGCTCCCCAATCTACCGGTTGTTAGAACGACGAAACTGAGACTTATTAACGTTGCTATAGACGAAACATGTATGCTCTCAAAGTTTCAAGCTGAAGCATTCATCCCAGTAATACAACAATTAAACCATGCACCAGCACACTACTAGCGCAGCCATCCGAGATTAGGTAGTAAGTGAAAACCGGGAGGCCAAATAGTTGATGGGAAGGAGGCAGAACAACACGACAAACTGAGATTAATCAGGTATTTCGTACTCTGCCTCAAATCTGCCAACTTCTTGTGACAATATTCTCTCTCTATCACTTCTGGGGATGGTATCTCTTTCAGCAGCCTGTGATAGGCTAAACCAGAGGGCAAATGGCCATTCCTCCAATCACGCCACAATCCTTGCAACACACAAGTCAGATTGTTTTTTTTCAGGGTTGATTGCACTGCCTCTGGTTAATCCACATTGTAGAGGGACCATCAGAAAGAGTGTAGAACCAGATTCTGTCATCAGATTCATGAATCTCGCTTCAGCTGTCAGTTTTAATGACCATCTGGAATAAATTTTCCTCGTGGCTTCGTACAGCTTCATGCACTATACGTGCAGACTTTTCTTTTCACGAAGCCAGAGCTGCAGACACTGAGTGATGAGCAGTCTTCACCCACCCAGCCTTTAATTAAGAACTGTTGGCGTTTTATGTACCAAAACCACGATATGATTATGAGGGACGCTGTAGTGGAGGGCTCCGGGAATTTCGACCACCTGGGGTTTTTTAACGTGCACCTAAATCGTAGTACACGGGCCTAAACTATTTTCGCTTCCACCGAAAATGCGGCCGACGCGGCCAGGATTTGATCCCGCAACCTTCGGGCCAGCAATCGAGCACAATATCCACTAGACCGCCGTGGCGGGTTCACCCAGCCTTTTCACCTGCCACAGATTACCCGATAGATAAGGAGCATCAGCCACAACAACAATCACCATGCGGAGCACACACTGCTTGGATGACTTCCACACCTTCCCCACAGCACCTTCGCCCATAATGAGCACTTAAATCGTGCATAGAGCTGTACTGTAGTGACAATAAAAACCTTTCTGCTCTTACACTACAGATGAATGAACAACCATACTTGCCTGCCCTTTACAAACGAACAAAAGAAGAAAAAGATTGTGTTTTTGTTAAAGACAACCTAATAAAACCAACAGGCTAAAGAAGGTATAGGAGACATTACTTGTATGTTTTAACTATACTAGTATGCACTCAAACCTCGATATAATGAACACAGATATAATGAATTATCATTTATAACGAAGTAAATGAAATGTCATAGTGCTACAAATAAACGTTTGTAATGAATTTTCGGATATAAAGAAGTTATTTTTGTGGCAGATGTGACTGTTATAATGAGGGTTGAGTGTAGTAGTTACGACATAATTGGAAAGGAATTAAAGTGGATGAAATATCGCCTTGCTGCAGGTAGGGACCGAACCTCCAACCTTCAGATAACGTGTCCGATGCTCCGTCAATTGTTATCCGTTGGTTGTACGTCCTTTACTTTAATTCCTTTCCATTTTATGTCATAATCTCTATACTACAGTTAAAACATACAGGTCTGTCTGTTGGTTTCATTAGGTTCTACTTCTTACAAAAGTCACATTCAAAATTCATTCCAACAGACATCGATGTTCATCAAATTTGAACATCACTGAAGTTTGGAGGCAAGCTAATGACACTAGTTTTGTCATCTGCTAGTTGCCATACCTCTTTCAAGACGCCGTTCTCTGCTTCCATTTGGATGATCTGCCTCCTCAGGTCATCGGCTGTAAAAGCAAGAAAATTAAAACGTTACCGAGATCCCAATCTCTTGGTGGTACCTTGGTCAAGTGAAGCTTTACTCAGGTTTAAATTAATGGCTGTTGGAACCAATGCTTATTCCCGTTTCCCTGATCACACATTATGCAAAGTAATACCAGTCTCTAAAGAGTCCAGTGCCGTTACTCGCAAGCCAAACTGAGTGTTTTTGTTCAGTTCAGTGTTCATTACGAGTAGGGTCAAAACATGAAGAAAAGAGTCGCAGTCCCTCTAGAAAAAACTTAAGGACAAGCACAGGTGAAAGCCTGTGTTCGCATGAGACACTCTAATTACTTTGATGTTGTCAGTTGATTGCATTGTTTCCATTGCATTTCACGACCTTGCGTGCCCTGAACTTTATGCATGCCAGACCATAAGGCCACAGCAATAGCCAGGCGTCTCTCTTACGCATAGCATTCGGAAATATCTGTAAGCGTTTGATTCCCGACAGATGGGCACACTTGTATGAAGAAATTGAAATGTTCAATTTACCCAGGGCCATGTCATTTGCCTTCGCCTCTTTCTTGGACAAGATCTTCTGGGTCAGCCATTCGTCCATCCGCCTGAGGACTTCACCGTCCGAGGGATCCGTGAGCTTCACAGTAAAGGGGGAAAAAAAAAGATAAGAGTTCGAGCCATTGCAAATAATGGCCAAAGCAGTCTCTTGGCAACGCTGCCCGTGAGGGAAGATGAATGTCACCCCAGTAAACATGAGCAGCAGGCTATGTTGATTGCTGACACCTGTACGAGCATGTTCCAACGTGGTAATGTGCAACCATGATGTTAACAATTGCACCTTTGTGTAATGTTGACAGTATTACCAGCCCCTATGTTTGGCAAGTAGAGTTTAACCTACAGCTGTGCTAACAGCAAAATTTTAGGTGCAAAGCGAATTTGAATATTATAGTTTGAGTGCAAATCGAATCGAATGTTTTTCGAATACTTCGAAGTGAAATTACAGGATCCCCAAGCATATTATTACTATAGCAATATGAAAGCCTGGGTGCACACCAAAATGCCCGATAAGTGTACTGGGAGGCATTAAAGTAGAGCTGTGCGAAGAGCAAAATTTCGGGTGCGAAGCAAATATTCCTAGAATATTTTTCGAATACTTCGAAGCGAAATTGCAGAAAAAAAGGTGAGAAAGGATTCCTAAGCATATCCTTATGAGATAGCAACATGAAAGTGTTTCTTTTCGCTAGGTTGATGAAGCACTGGCGGGGTGGTGTTTCATAGTTGTCTTATCAAGAATGAGGCAATGTAGAGGCCGAATTGTATTTATGTACATGATTTGGTGCAACCAAAGTGTTGCCGACAACACTTTACATGTGATAGGCAAAGATGCCATTTCCTCGGCCTCTCCTCCTCTCTGAACTTCTGTGGAAGCCCATCTAATGTGTTGGACAAGGGTGTGCTCCCTTCGAGTCCGGAGTCCCAAATCTGCCTCGTAGACGTCGATATTAAGAACATCTGAAATTTTGGGTGCTAAAAAACTTTGGCGTCCAATTTTTCTGAATTCCTGCCCGAATTTCAGGCCCAAAACAGCATTAATTGAGCCCCCAGCTCTGCCACATCTTTCATCTCCATGTTGGAACCAGCGTTTTTTTGAGTTAATACATTTGCGACCGTAGCGGAGCTTGAAAGGCAGCTTTGCCGCAATACGGGGGTGTGACGAGGTGAAGCATATTGAAAATCTAGGGACCACTTCCAATGGGGCGTCGACTGTCTTGGCTAAGTTCGACCGTAACAGAGATTGAAAGGCAGCTTTGCCGCAGTACGAGAGTGTAATGAGGTGAAAATCTGAAGGGGTCACTTTCAATCGGACGTTGACTGTATTTGTCTTTGGGAAGTTCGAATAGTAAAATTCCAGTGCGAATCGAATCAATAGCAAACACATTAAAGCTATTTCGGAGTTCGCTATGGCGAGTTGACCGCTTGAGCGGAATAAAGAAGGATGAGTTCGTTTTTTCAGACCGCCTGTTTCTTTTTTTTTGGACATTGTATTTATATTCCGGTAGTTTAAATACTTTGAATAGTCAAATTTCGGTGCGAACTGAATAGAGAATACTATTTAAAAAATATCCGAAAATTCAAATAACCGCACACCCCTACTTTAACTTTATAAGAGGCACTGATGTAACAGATCTGGGCATAAGAGATCAGTTTGCCTACATCAAAAGAGGGGTTGATCAGAGGATGAGAGCATGGTACACTGCTTATAAGGGCCAAAAACTGCCCACTGTTGGCTGTGTACTTTGAGTTTTGAGTACCAAGACTGGCCGAGCGTCACGAGAGTGAAATTACGCCTGAAAGTGATCACGAGAGAATGAAGTTGCCTTTCAAGCCATAGAACCTGTTTCAAGGGACACTAAAGTGAAACAACGTAACTGTTTAGATTGATAAATTGTACTCCGAGACCCCCAATGTGTAGTTAAATTTCACCATTGTAGATTTATCAATAGAGGAGAAAATCAGGTTTTTAAATTTTGTGCCGTAATAGCTGCATGTGACCTCACAGATTTCAAAGTGCATTTCATATTGTGGCGACACTGGCCCAAGGAATTTTCCAGAAACTTGGTATGTTGAGACTAAGGGCCCCCCCTCGGAGGACAACGTACTTCATTTTTACTGATTAGGAACTACGTAGGACCTAGTAGACACCATGAACATCTACGACGTCATGGTGTTTGGTGCGGAAATTTCAGTGTGGAGATTTTAGAATTGTTAAAGAGTAATTTATAGGGGTGTGCGAATATTCGAAATTTGGATATTTTTCGAATAGTGTTTGCTATTCGATTCGATTCGCACTGGACTTTTACTATTCGAACTTCCCGAAAACAAATACAGTCAACGTCCGATTGAAAGTGACCCCTTCAGATTTTCAATGTGCTTCACCTCATTACACTCTCGTATTGCGGCAAAGCTGCCTTTCAAGCTCCGTTACGGTCGAACTTTGCCAAGACACAGTCAACGTCAGATTGAAATGGTCCCTAGATTTTCAATATGCTTCACCTCATCACACCCCGGTATTGAGGCAAAGCTGCCTTAAAGCTCTGCTACGGTCGCAACTGTATTAACTCGAGAAAACGCTGGCTCCAACATGGAGATGAAAGATGTGGCAGAGGTGGGGGTCAATTAATGCTGTTTTGGAGCTGCAATTTGGGCAAGAAGTTCGAAAAATCGGAAGCCAAAGCTTTTTAGCATCTAAAATTTCAGATGTTCTTATATATCGACGTCTACGAGGCAGATTTGGAACTGTGTACTTGAAGGGAGCACACCCTTGTCCGCCACATCAGTTAGGCTTCCACAGAAGTTGAAAGAGGAGGAGAGGCTGAGGAAATGGCATCTTTGCCTATCACCTGTAAAGTGTTGTCGGCAACTCTTTGGTTGCACCAAATCATGTACAAATACAATTCGGCCTCTACATTGCCTCATTCTTGATAAGACAACTATGAAACACCACCCCACCAGTGCTTCATCAACCTAGCGAAAAGAAACACTTTCATGTTGCTGTCTCATAAGAATATGCTTAGGAATCCTCTCTTAACTTTTTTTTTCTGCAATTTCGCTTCGAAGTATTAGAAAAATATTCTAGAAATATTCGAAAAATATTCGATTCGATACGCACTCACACTTCAATATTCGAATTCACTTTGCACCCAAAATTTTGCTATTCGCACAGCTCTAGTAATTTACTAAATTCCACCAGGCTGCGTTGGAGTTTTCCAGCTCCATTCTCGAGGCAGGCATTGTACCGAATGCCGTATCGTCACATCATGAATGAAAGGTTGCCCACGCAGTGTACTACAGCACCATAACAGAAAACTGCATCGATTTGCACAAGGAACAGGCTTTGGCTTCAGTTGGCTGGTCTGTGATTGGGTTGAAATGTTGCCAAGATAACGCTGAAAACAGAGGGACTCAAATAAAATTTGTTGGAATGATCGATTCCGGCAATTATTAGAGGGTTGACTTCAAGCAACGAAAATCACGAAAAAAAAAGCTCATTACTATCGAGTGAGCACGGTGTTAATGCAAATATTATTCAGTGGAATTTGTTTAAGTGGAACCTAAAGAGACAAAGAATACATGTTTCATTTAAAAGCTTGCTGGGAAAGATGTGCAATGGTGGAGTTTAGAATAACAGAGCTGAGCTAGTTGGCAGGTAGTCGTGCTAAAAAGACAGGGCATGCAAACTTCGATACAAGAGACGTCAAGATACCACAAACGCCGACTTGCAACTCAACTTTGTGGTGTTGCCACAAAGTATGGTGGTGTCTTGACTTCTTTCTTGTGTCCGAGTTCGCACGCCCCGCCTATTTAACACGAAGGGTGGAGTACCCAAAGGCAATGTAGTGGCCACTGTTGCATGTCAGCACCAATTCCATGTATGATAATTTCCACTAAGCAAGATTCTACTGTGCATAAATACTGCCCACAGATTAAAGCAATAAAGAAAGACGAGAAGGACATACCAAGTAGTTCTGTAGCTCTGGCACACAGATTACTTCCCTTGGGATATCTTGTGGTGGCATTGTGGAAAGCTCTTTTAGGCTGCCTGCAAGAGTATAAAAACAGGGTGAAAAAAAAAAAAAAGAAATCAGCCTGAAGAGAGTGCCACGAAATAAGCTCGAAGTTGTAAGCACCCTTGCAAAGCTATTATTCAATGGTGGCAAAAAACTTGATAGTTCGTGGAAAAATTAATGCTGAAGTACCGTTTCTTGCATATGATGCTGAAACCTGAAACACGACAGAGCTTATACTCAACAGAACTCCGAGCTTACTGTTGAAGTGAGAAGGGCCTCTTCACCGTTTCTACTTACTAGTATCGCTTTAAACAGCGACAGCACCGAAGGTGTGCATTTCGAGCTTGGGAACGTGCATGAAGAAACAAAGGCCTATCTTACCGCCAAACCTCGCTGTACGTGGCAAGATAGGCCGTCTGCGACCGGCGCGGAGGTTGGGCACTGCGGCTGGAGTCGTTGGAGTGGCGCACGGAACCAGAACCTCCTGAGCCATCTCCGCAAATTTCATCACGTGCTGGGAAACAAAAATCCAAATGAACATTCTTGAATTTTTTTTTTTTGCAGCACGGCTCCAGCGCTCCTGGCAACATCCTGCATGGTTACCAAGCCATGGCAGATCAACGCATTTTAACGCCACTTTAACAGGGATGGGCGAATATTCGGGCATTTCAAATATTCGAACGAATGTTAAAGTATTCGAAATGAGCGAATATATGTATATATTTGACCATACACAACTAACTCTCTGTAAAGATGGTTTCACTGCAGCGCCTGGTTGCTGCGCCGTGAAACCACCCATCCAGGGGAAATCTGCGCTGCTGCGAAGCCACACTTCAAGGTTAAATGTACATATGTATTTTTTTTAAGTTTAAAAGCGTGTTATATGGGCTCATACGCGCTAAGTCTAGTAATTTTTAAATTGTAACGTATTGTACTACTTATAACTTGCACCCTACTGCTATTCAAATTTTGATACCATTCAAGGTTACAATTCAAAAAGTGACATTCAGTCATACCTAGTTCCAATTCTTAAAAATATTTTACAAGGGTCATGATGAAAACGCTCATTTTTCTTAATATGTGGCGAGTACTATTCGAACTATTCGATTAGAAATGATTAGACCAAATCACTATTCGCTTCGAACCTTAAATTTACTATTCGCCCATCCCTACACTTTTAACTTTTTGCTTTTATACATAGTGAAGCAAAGAGGGGCTACACTGGATACCACAGTGGGATTAATATTATCTTGATGACTATCCTTATGTTAAGTACACAAACATTCTTACAACTCATTTTTATTCAAGCAGAATCACCAAGGCCAGGAATGAAACTGATTCCCTCACGTTCAGCAGCAAAATGCCAGTCCAACAAGAAAAAAAAAAAAGACAAACCGGAAACTAAAATGGCGAAGAACATACTTCCAAAGTGTGTCTGTCAAATGGAAATACAATTGTACATTCTTTAATTACTGAACACTGCAGTAGTACCCTTACTAGCACTAGTTTATCGGACAAATGATCCACAGCAGATGCCAATTTGTGCTCAACTGAGGTGATTGCTGCTTAGGCCCCTAAAGCTACTAATCGTACTACAGTCAAACCTCGATATATCGAACACGGACATATCGAATTATTGCCTATATCGAACGGTTCCTATATCACGTGGGAAATCGCATGCATTTTTAATTTTTTATTTCGAACGAAGTTTGACGTATAATGGATATATCGAACTCTGCCACCCCAAACCGCCCGCGCTCCGTTGACAGGCGGCGAGCTTTCCCGCCGCGCTCCGTTGACAGGCGGCGAGCTTTCCCGCAACTCTCGAAAATAGCGGTAGCGCGGTGGGCGTTTACGACTGCTGCACACATCGATGGCGCCGAGTGCGCCACTTGAACGTAGCGGCATACGCACGCCGCAGCCTTGCAGCAACGACGCACTGCACTTGTTGCACCAGCTCCTCCTTGATAGTATCGCCAGGCATCCGTCGCATCGGTCGTTGTTGTGCTCGTGTGTTAGGCCTGCCGCGCGTTGTGGTGTGTGTAGCGATGGCTGCGGACGCGAAGAAACGGACAACCCTGACTTTTGCAGCAAAACTGGAAGCAATCCAGGCTGAAGGCGTGGGATTCGGACCTGGTGCGTCAGGGACGGAAGGTATGCCTTATCGTCGATAACTGCACGGCACACCACACCGATGCCCAGCTGAGCAACATCGAAGTGGTATTTCTGCCGCCCAACACCACTTCGAAGCTCCAACCGTTGGACCAGGGCATTATCTGCACATTTAAGTCTATCTACAAGTGTCGGCTGATCGACATTTTGCTTGTAAGACTCCGGATGGGCCAAGATCTGAAGATCGATCTTTTGGGCGCCATCCAAATGCTCAAGGCGTCGTGGGAAAACGTCAAGCAGTCGACGATAGCCAACTGCTTTCGGCATGCGGGCTTCGGTGGACGCACTGACGAAGCATCAGTGGAAGAATCCGAGGAAGCTGGGTTGGCATGCGCAGATGAAGAAAGCGAGCTCGCCGAAACGTGGAGCAAGCTGGAGAGCTTTGTTGGTGCGGAGCCGCAAAGCATGTGCATCGAAGACTTCGTTGGAGGTGATGACAGCACTGGTACAACGGCGGAGCTAACGGATGTAGAGATCGTCGCCGAAGCTACCGCTGAGCAGCCGAATGAAGACGCTGCCGAGGTGGATCCCGCAAGCGCTGATGGTGCCCCGCTCCCGACATCAGCTGAGGTCGTAGCCGCTTTGGCCCTTGCGCGCCGCCACTGCAGCGCGATTGAAGGCACCGGCCTTTCACTTGTGGATCGCCTGGACTATGTTGAGGACGCAGTCGTCAAACACGCCATTGCCAACAAAAAGCAGGCTACTCTTTTTCAGTATTTTAAGCCAACACAATAAATACTTTGTTTGAATCTTCAAGTGAGTATTTACTGCACCACGATTGGTTCGTTGGTTGTTTTCCACAAGTTCTTGACGCATTTTTTACGTGATTTTTTGTATCGAATTCTGTATATATCGAACTATTTCGCGATCGCCGTGCCGTTCGATATATCGAGGTTCGACTGTAGTATACATACAAAAAGTTAAGGGGGGGGACACTGCTCTTAAAAATTTCTCTTTATTTCGCAATCGATTTTTATGAAACTTCGCGACTATGTATATTTGTGCACCGATTTCAAACGACGTCCGATTCCCCAGACCCTTAAGGGACCGCGAAAACGTCTGGAAAAACGAATGCACGTGAAAACGCACATTTTTGGTAGGCATTTTTCGCTGACGGAGAGGGTCACAGCCGGAGTACAAAATTCCCATTGCAATTCAGCCAATGCATCGTTTAGGTGGCTCTGAAAAGAGCTGTTTATATAAAAAAAAAATACGACGTGGCCGGCACTACCTCATAGGTCAGCACTTGGGCGCAAAGAAGTCTCTTATTTTCTTTTGCACGGTCCGCTTGCCCGCAATTATGTCTGCCTCAATTTCAGTCAACGTCATGTTGCCACTGTACACCAATGACAGTGTCATCAGTGCTCGCGTCAACTCCGAGCTCGTTGGCTGTGTAGGAGCTGGCTCTTCGTTCTCGGTGTCGGAGTCATCGGAATCCTCCGTAACTTGATGAACGATTTCGTCATCGGTCAACTCCGCACATAGCTCGAGGTCTTTGTCAGCGTCGGCGAAGCCCTCAAGGGTTATCTCGGCTGGAATCGACACGCCGCCAGCGTGCAGATCGTCGAAGGCAACGTCCGCGGATGGCAGTTCGTCATCGTGAGCCTACGAGGTGGCTTTGTGCGCTTCGAAGGCGCGGACGAAGACGAAGGAGCAGTCGGTGCCATTGCTGTAAACGGCGAATCCGCTCGACGAAAAGCGCAGCATGAGACAGCTAGGAACTTGGTGGATGCTGAAGGTCGGGAAACGTGATCACTGAAGGTAGCGCGCAGCAGCAAACGATCAACCACAGACACGACCGCAGAGCTGGCACAGCTGACAAAACAACACGTGAACGAACACAGTGAGGTTTGGCTTGGCTAAGCTACGGCTGGCAATGGATTGACACGTGCGGTTTCGAGGTTACGGCAGCCGCGGCGCAGTGCGGCGGTGCTGCTGGCCACACCTGCGATGCGAGTATGGTGGGTTCAAGGATATGAAAACAACCAAAATAACGGCGTCGGTGGTGACTTTGGGTCGGCGGTTAACAGTAAAAAGTCCGGGAAATCGGATGGCGAAGGCTAGAAGCGTCCGGAATTTCGGACTTTTTAATACACTGACTCTACGGGGAACTTGACGGTGCCACAGATGAGTCCGGGAAATCAGGCATGTCCGGAATTTCGGGCGTCCGGGAAATCGGACGTCGACTGTATGCAATTACTTTTCTAGTATATTGTGTAGTTTTTAAAATACAAAATATTTCATGTGCCTTTTGGGGAGCAAAATAAACTGACCAAGTTTACAAAGTGAATGAGCATATCATGATAATCTGCGATTGAAAGTGTGTGCAGTGGCAACAGAAATGCATGTTCTAAACCAATTAGAACAAAAGTTATGGCATGTCGAACATTCACGGGCGAGTCAATTTTGAGCTAGAATGTCACTCGTGAATGTTCAACATACCATAACTTTTGTTCTAATGGGTTTAGAATAGGCTTGTGCGAATATTCGAGCACTGCGAATATTCGAACGAATATTACAGTATTCGAATTCGCTTCGAAACGAACAAATAGACATATATAAACTGCATAAAATCCCCTGTAAAGGTGGTTTCACTACAGTGGAGGTGTGCTATACTGTGAATACACCTTTCCAAGAGAAATCCGCACTGACGCGAAGCCCCACTTCAAGGTTAAATGAACATACAGTAAAACATCGTTAATTCAAAGTCACCAGGACTGTGAAAATCTAGTTAAGCGGGTTTTCGAATTACCCAAACATACAAAAAGCGGGATGCAAGGAACTTTGAATTGCTGGAAGTAATCAGAGGTGGTCGTTTGCTGTGCCTGCTAGTTTGCGGCTACAAGGGTTATGTTTTCCAGCAATACCTGGCCCCAATTTTGCCGCTAAACCGGGGAAACGGTGGGCTTCGCTGCTGCCAGTGCAAGAAAAAAAAGGGGGAAAAGAAACGGTCTCGTGGTCAACTAAAATGCGCACCTGCGAAAAAAAAGACATGCTTCACTGCAACACAGTGGTGACACGCAGGCAGCATGTCACCTACTCCTTGAAGCGCCAGCGCATCATGATGTGACTGGGTGGAAAAATCATCATTGAAGTTTTCGAAGTAGGCATTGCAGGCAAGTACTCCATCAGCAGTGCAAGTGCGCAAATTGCCGGAACAACCGCCAATCGGAGGTTCGCATACATCGTGAATTCCGTCAGAACGCCCTTTATTAATTTCTCTATTTTCCCAGAAAGAAAGGGTAAATCATGACGCGCCGACGTTGAGAGAAGCATGCGTCATGCTGCCCGCGTGTCACCACTGTGTTGCAGTGAAGCACGTCTTTTCCGCAGGCGCACATTTCAGCTGACCACGAGACCACCTTTTGTTTTGCTTTTAGGGGCGAAGCTCCTTATGCCGTGGGTCTGTCCATCCTCCGTTTGTTTGTAGTGTTGTAGTAGCCACCTCTAGCTCGTGAGAAGCGCGCGTTCTGGTATGCAGTAGAAGAAGAAAACGACGTTGACGAGTGACACTCTCGTTGCGTGTTCGTCTGTGTGGCGTTGTTTCTTCTTCACTACGTCTCGTGTTTTCAACAACACCCGAAGACAACATTTCAGATGTAACGCGTCATGAGGCTCCCTCTTGGCACGCTTTCTCTTTAGCTCGGAGTCACCAGATGGAAGACAAGGCTGCGGAACGGAGGGCACGGAAGGTGCCGGCAGCGCGCACTCGCAGACAGAATCCTGAGGTGAGAGCCCGCGAGGCCGAAGCTGCACGTCAATGCCGCGAAGCAGATTCCGCCGTTCGAGCCCCCGAAGCCGAAGCTGCTCGACAAGCTGCACGGCTGCGGCGAGAAGACCCCGCCGTTCGAGCCCGCGAAGCCGAAGCTGCTCGACAAGCTGCACGGCTGCGGCGCGAAGACCCCGCCGTTCGAGCCCGCGAAGCCGAAGCTGCTCGACAAGCTGCACGGCTGCGGCGCGAAGACCCCGCCGTTCGAGCCCGCGAAGCAGAAGCTGCTCGACAAGCTGCACGGCTGCGGCGAGAAGACCCCGCCGTTCGAGCCCGCGAGGCCGAAGCTGCACGTCAATGCCGCGAAGCAGATTCCGCCGTTCGAGCCCCCGAAGCCGAAGCTGCTCGACAAGCTGCACGGCTGCGGTGAGAAGACCCCGCCGTTCGAGCCCGCGAGGCCGAAGCTGCACGTCAATGCCGCGAAGCAGATTCCGCCGTTCGAGCCCCCGAAGCAGAAGCTGCTCGACAAGCTGCACGGCTGCGGCGAGAAGACCCCGCCGTTCGAGCCCGCGAGGCCGAAGCTGCACGTCAATGCCGCGAAGCAGATTCCGCCGTTCGAGCCCCCGAAGCCGAAGCTGCTCGACAAGCTGCACGGCTGCGGCGAGAAGACCCCGCCGTTCGAGCCCGCGAAGCCGAAGCTGCTCGACAAGCTGCACGGCTGCGGCGAGAAGACCCCGCCGTTCGAGCCCGCGAGGCCGAAGCTGCTCAACAAGCTGCACGGCTGCGGCGAGAAGACCCCGCCGTTCGAGCCCGCGAGGCCAAAGCTGCTCGACAAGCTGCACGGCTGCAGCGAGAAGACCCCGCCGTTCGACCCCGCAAGGCCGAAGCTAGTGAAACGTATTATTCACACAAGCCTAGTTCAGAACACCCATTTTTGTTGCACTGCATGCACACAGTTCTGATTGCAGATTATTGTGATATGCTGATTTACTTTGTAACTAACTCTGTTTCAAAAAAATCATTGCTCCCCAAGAGGCACATGAAATATTTTGTATCTTAAGAACTACACATAATACCACAGTCAAATCCCGCTACAACGAAATTGACGGGACGCGCGAAAAAGTTCGTTGTCATGGAATTTCGTTGCAGTGAAATTTCATCTATATACCACAAAAGTTAGGAATACCTGATGATCATGACTCGTCCTTTGGTCTCGGCAAGCGCATGCATTGTCCTTTGCATTTAACTGTCGCTAACTCGGACGCACTTGGCCGCACACCGTGTGAATGTATTTTCTCGCGTATAACACGCACAAAATATACAGAAAATTTAGCGCTAAACTCGGGGTGCGGGTTATACGCGAATTTCGTTGCGCAAGTTGGCTTCACGGCAACGCAATGAAGGCGGCTTTGCGTCAATAGGCGAGTTATACACGTGGGTTATACACGAAGCAAATACTATATGCAGGCTACCCTCGAAGCGTGCCGAGCGCGTAGCGCCGCGAAGGAGCGTGCCAAAGTTTGGTAGAGGCTAAGTGAAAATGAAGTGCCGAAGCTAGCTCCGCACTACCACAGTCATAAGCGAGAGAAAGGAAAGTCGAAACGCTTCGTGTCGTTTTACGACTTTGTTGCCTTTAATCTTTCTTCCGGTGTGTTAGCTGCGTACTTCAGCATATTCGGTATCGATAATCGCGACGATAGCGACGGCGGTCTCTGCCGCCGTTTTCTGCGCAGTGCTTCCGGCAAACGGTAGCGACGGTAGTTCCGTTTTCAATCTGTGCGCGCTGGCCGTGCGTGTGCCTTCAGAACTGCGTCGTTGCTATCTCTGATCGCGTCTACCATGGTTTTGGCCGCAGCATTGCATTGAGTCGGTGCGCGTACGTTCGATGGATGCGCGCGTACTTTCGTGGTCGCCTGTGGTCGCGTCGACACGACCGCATTTGTATTCACAGCGGTTGCGGGAGAATGCAGTTACGCTTGGACTAGGTGCGCGCTGGCGGCGCGTGTGCCTTCAAAACGCCATGGATGTCATTCACGATCGCAGGGCTTGTGACGACGAGCAGCAGTTTTGTATTGAGTGCTACGTCAAAACAATGGCGGGAGTTCATCAACGATTCTTCCGCGGCCCGCACGCGCATCAAATCCGCCGGCAGCATCATGGCGGATGGACGATCTGTCGCCGAGCATCTCAATGGCGAAAAATTTACCGGGATGTTCGTGAGGTGGCAGAAAGCATGTCTCCGATGAAGACACGGGTCTTGCGATGCGGCCGCACGGCTCTGGCAACGAGAAATGGTCGAATTTCTAGCGGAATTTCGCGGCAATCCTAGGCAAGCTCCTTTTCCTTATGTGATGGCACTTGCGAAAACTTCGTTCAAGCGGAAATACCCAGAAAAAGTATTCGTTGTGACGAGACATTTTTCGCATTGTTTTCTATGGGCGGCTGACGGGGAATCGAAAATTATTCGTTGTGGCGGAAATTTCGTTGTAGCGGTATTCGTTATAGCGGGATTCGACTGTAGAAAAATAATTGCATATTTGAAATTAGCTCACAAATATACATAAACTCAGGAAGTTTCATCAAAATTGATCAAGAAATAAATTTTTTTTTTCAAGTGCCATGTCCGCCCTTAATTTTGCAGTTCTGTGGCCCAGACTTGACAGCAATTCACCTTTTGAAAAATCCTGTGTCCCATAAGATATCAAGGCTGTCTGTAGCAGCAGTAATACTTACAAAGGTCTCGTCGTAGTCGTCTGGCCTTGGGTTCAGGCAGACGATCATCCGAACTTTGCCTTCGCCGTCAAAGAAGTTCTTGAAGAGATGGGTGATCTTCGTGTCTCTGTAGGGCACCATCTGAAATAGTTTGTAAAAGAAATTTATAGCAGGACACTAGGGCTACGATCTTTTAGGTTTCAGTGCACACTACACGGTGGATGCCTATCAGAAAGCAGCGAATGGAAGAACAGAGGCTTTGAAGGACTTGTTATACATGTATGGTTTTGTGGTCCCTGAACTGTTTCTAATATTTTGTTAACACACTAAATGCACCAAACAGTTCCAAAAAGCACTAATACACTGCAACAGAAGCTATACAATTAGGATGGGCCACAAATGCAAGACGTCACCTTGTTCGACCCAGTGGTCTGGTTTTCCCGCAGAATTTCAATGCATGTGCGCAAGACCATGAGGGAGTTGTTGATGTTACCTGAAAAGAAAGATTTTCTGTCTGGCAACTTTTCTATCATGATGTCACTGTTAAATCAATACACTAGAAGCATCAAGATAAAGGAAATTGACAAAAACTGCCACTCTGTGCAGGTAACGTTTGGTGTTATATGTTAGTTTTCTAGTTAAAACCATAAAAGATGAGTACACAATTTGATGGCACGTTGGAATTTGCGAAAATACTACCAACATGTACACAAGGGATTTGGCATCCTGCCACTGGCGCCATGTTGTCGTGGCTGGGAGTTAAACCCAAGACGTCACGCTTACCATCAGTGGGGCTCTTCGATTTTCCACTTCTGGCTACCCGCGGGCTGCCAGAGCCAGCCAGAGCGCGCTCGTTTTTCTCGGGTTGCTCCGACCCCCCCGCGGTGCACTTCCGGTTGGCGTTCGTTTTTCTCGGGTTGGACGGTTCTGGCGACCCGCGGGGAGCCCGAGGGTCGCCAGAACCTTCCACGACAATTTAGACGTGGAAGCTCTCTGGAAGGTTTCGGGCTAGCAGACGCCGCAAAGAGACGATACGCGCTCGCCGCCATCTTTGTGAGGACTCGACGGATTGCAATGCGGGCACTTGCGGACTACACCACTACACCTTTGCTTGTCCTTACGCTCGGGCCGCTCGGCGCCGTTCCGCCGTGCGAGGTGGCGCGATTACGAGTGGCGAGCATTTGGAGCTAATGTTTATTGCTTTTCTTATGTGTCCCGTGAAGTTTCCTTCTGTGAACAACGCGGCGAACTGTCGCGTTCTAACCATTCTAACTGCGTCGTGCACATGTCCCAAAAGTTATGTACACGTTCGTACGAACGCATGGAGACCCCTTTCGAGTATTTTTTCGTAGTAGTATTCGATTGTGGTGTCGTGTGTGCTTTATGTGCATTTAGCTGAGACAATTGTGATCGAACTAGCTATATTTCGCTCCGTCGTATGTTTGCGTGCGTGAACCCCGTCAGAACTTAACTATTTCAACTAGGTCTTCGATGTTGATAAAATGCACTGATAGAATAAAAGCGATCGCGACATTGTTTTTTTTGTGTGATCCTCGTTGGTCGCGAACGGCGTGTGAGCGTACTTCGATCTACGTGCCAGTATATGAGGTATAGTATTATGTTATGCTACGACGCGTCGATGTGAAAAAAACGAAGAAGAATTCAGAAATGTATACATCCTTTTGTTGCTTATTTCATCGTCTGCTTAGTCTTTTTCCACCTCTTAGTAATAATTCCATGCAGTATGTAAGCGGTTATCACCTAGTAGCTCAAATAAAAGCTGAGCTAGTACATGAGATTTTTGGAGTGCCACTTAGGACTGGGAAAGAGGCTCAGGCAACATCTGCCAAAATGAGTCGAAGACGCCTCGCACAAGTTTATTTTAGATATAACGCGCACTCGTGGTACCCATACCGCCGCATGTCTCAAGTTATGACAAAACGCAAGCTGGTCAACGCGTGTGTGCGACGTAGTACGCGATAGATCCTCGAGCTCTTTTGGGGACACGATCACTTTCGCGAGATTTTCGCGTCGTGTTGTGCAGCGACTGTTACACGTACTAAGCAGACGTGAGCTGGTTAAGCCGCTAGCGGCGCGGTAGCTCACCTTGCATCACTTTCGTGGCGCCGTGCGCAAGCTGGCTGTTTTGTTCGCGGACGGGGCGAGTTGCGCACGATTTTGCGAACGTACACACGTGATCGTATCCCAAATCCGTACGCTCGAGAATATCACTTCAGCTCTTC
Organism: Rhipicephalus sanguineus; assembly: GCF_013339695.2. Lineage (NCBI taxonomy): Eukaryota > Metazoa > Arthropoda > Arachnida > Ixodida > Ixodidae > Rhipicephalus > Rhipicephalus sanguineus. The sequence goes on from NC_051180.1 coordinate 147,957,498, forward strand.
AGCAAACCTAGCCACATATTTTCAAGCGGGCAATGCAGAAAAACCAAAGCGCACGAGGCGCAAAGTTTCGTTTGCTGCCACGGCGATAGCGTTTGTTTACGTTTACGCTGGCTGTCTCAGCGTTCGATTTTGTAATCTTGGGGCAGCTTCGGGTTGTGTTGGGCTTCCCACACGTGTGACCAAGACGCTGCTTCCTGTCCCGACCGGAACATGCTGGCTGACCCTCTGGCTATCTCTGGCTGCCAGAGAACTGCCAGAAGTCCGAAAATCGAAGAGGCCCAGTGAAGTGTAAGCTAGTCTTACAAGTAGAAAGGACCCAGCTCACCTGCTTCCCTCAGCCTGTGACCAGTGTTGCCGGTTCTGTCTGTGCGCTCACTGCCAGCAAGGTCAACAAGCGAAAGCTGGCTGATGATCAACGCATTCTTGTCCTGTAAGAAACACAAAAAAAAAAATAATGAAGTATCTCAGTACTTTCAGCCTAAATTAACAGTTGTATGTTTGTTTCGTTTTTTCTCGACTTCACATGAGGCACATCGTACTCGCTGCTGTCATTGTACTGCGAAGGTTATTTGCTTTGGTGGGCACATGTTCACCCAATAGAGAGCACAATCTTTAACATCTTGGATGCCATACCGCACACACTCGACTAAGCGCCGTGCTCGTGCAAGGGCCGCTCCCCCCAACTTGGCAGTCCAAATTCTGAAAAAAGAAAAAAAATCTCGCCAGCAAGTGGCAGTGTTGTCGCGTCTCGCGTACGCCGTATTTCGCAGGAGCCACCAGGATTTCCAATGCCATGAACTGCACTGAGGACGATTGGATACATGAATGTGAGGATGACCTGAGCAGCGGTGACGAGCCGAGCCCGAGCAGCGATACCGATGAAGACATCTAGCAAGAATGTCTGCAGCTATCCCGTCGTTAGGTATATATGGCACGATTAATTAGGTTTTCCCGTAAGTGGATCGAAAATTGAACAAAAATTTCACCATTCCGTGGAAGGTCCGCACCCCATCAAAATCGCGGAAAAAATTGCGGCCCTTAGTGAAGTGTATACGGTATTCTTCAACGTAACATCAATACATGCCTGTATTATATCCAAGCCCTGAGCGTCGAGGGGAGCCTGAACGAGCCGGATGTTGAAGACACTGTGGCTCCTGCTCGACTCCGCGTTGAGGGCGGTGTGGGCGATGCGCTTGCGCTTCTGTCCTCGGCACCAGGCATCGAATGCCTCGTCGGCACTCTTCACTTCCACCTCGGTCACCCCGAAGGCGTAGACACAGCGCTTGGAGTCCTCTCGTAGCATCTTTGACTGCAGCTGCCTGGACAGTGCAGACAGAGTTTTATTGACCAATCAATAGTATCTACCCCAAAGAGCACACCGACAAGACCAATAACAATAAGTTGTGGCGTTTTACGTGCCAAAACCATGATTAGCATGAGGCACGGCGTAGTGAAGGGCTCCAGAAATTTCGACCATCTGGCATTCTTTAATGTGCACTGACAACGCACAGTCCTCCAGCATTTCGCCTCCATTGAAATGCAACAGCTGTGGTCGGAATAGAACCCATGATATACCACAGAGGTGGATAGAGACAAGAGCAAGATGACGCGCTGGTAAAAATAATGGAAAAAGGTTACTCTAGAAAAACAAAAATGCCACCAATCCGAGTCATCACGTGTGCCATTTCAATGACAGGTTGGCTTTATGAATTACGACAAAGTATACGCTACGTGCAAGCTGTTGCAACAGGCCCATGAGGAAACTAATATGCTGTCAATGATGACAAACAATGTATAACGCAACACCAGCCAGTGCCTGTCACATCTTTCCTTATCCTAGTCCCCTGCCTCTATTGTGTGCTTTTCATTCATCCACATGCAGTTTCACCCTCTGCCCGACTTGCTGCACTTGGTCAAATGTGCTTTGAGGCTCTTTCATGGCTATGAGCGGCGCTGGATAACACCCCCATGCTGAATGGGAAGATGACCGCCACTGAGCATCAGACGCATTAGCCGAAGGGTGCAGGTTCAGTCCCTACTGGCAGCAAGTTGTCTTTTCATCCACACCAATTTCTTTACATGTATCATAATTACTACACTATAGTTGATATACTACAAATGATGAACCCTGTATCTTCCTTAGCTTTGTTAACCTAACCTAATGAAACCAACAGACAGCAAACTAAAAAAACGAGCCTTTGTTCCGTTCCCCCTTTCGTTCATTGAGGAAAAGAAGTGCTTTCAGAATAGCTTACTTTGTCTTGAGAGGGTCTATCGGATTGTCCTCCAGGAGGTCATACACATAATTGTTGTAAATTTCAATGTACGACACAAACACTGCATATGCCATGTCGGGGTCGACGTCGTCCACCTTGGCAGTTTCATGCACTCGACTAGACCAGTCCATTGCGTCGTCGTCCCTCCTGAAACGAAAACAAGGAGACATTAAATAGTGTCACGCGGTTGCGATGGTGAAGAAGGCTGCAGCAAGACTGGGAAATACACAATGTTTATTTGGGCAAACTTGTGCCCGGCAAATGAAAAGTCAAAGTACAAGCGATTCACATTGTAAACTGACAGCAGCGAGAACAGTCGTCTGCCGTCGAGTAATCTACCAAGCGTTAAAGCACGCCTGCTTTTATACGTGTGCTACTGAAAATTCCACCGTCATCACTGGTGGCTGTAAGCTCTCCAATAAACTAGACTATTCCCGTCCTGCGCGGAATCTTAACAGAATTATCGCAAACAATCGCGAATCTTCTCAAACATTGCGGTGCGGTCTGCGCCAAGTGTTGCTAACAGTCTTTGTGGTTGAAACCTGGATACAGCAAAATAAAACGGGCGTGGGAATATCAAGGATGAGCACTGCATCTTCACACATTCATCCCCACACACCTGCATGCAAAGGAAGGTACCGTACAAGTGGAGCTTCTATGCTCTTGCACTTCGCAGGCAATGCTATCCCATAACTTTACACAGAAGTTTCATGGCCGGTACAGTACTGAAGACCTCGCAAGTGATGCACCAGTTCTCATAGCAACAGCCAACCAAAGTGAACCTATCAGTGTGCTCACGTGCTTGGCCAATAGGAGGGAGGCATGCATGACAAGCTTCAGGATACCAACCCCCAATTTTCTCTAGTTCTGCGCTTTTTCTATACAGAGACCATAGGCAAGGAGAAAGGGAAAATGCTCCATGAACTCCAGTGATAATTTTACTACTTTTGAGCTTTTTTTTATCATTGTTTTCGATGGCAAGATCACTTTTGGGGCAATTTTAATGCACTGTCATCTATACCGTTTATGAAGTGCCCACTAAACACTATGCTCATCAAAACGTTCCTAGATAAACTTTTAGAATCTTTGCTTTCAAATGACAACATCCCTCCCTAAATTAAGCCTTATAAAGAGGAACACGTCCATTCTGAAGCTTATGTGAAAATGCGCTGTAGTAAAATAAATGTGGCCAAATGAGAAAAATGTTGCCCTCATCCACAGGGCAAGATGCACGGAAATGCTGATTCATCCAATAATAGTGTTTTCATAACGCGTCGAGAAGTTTCACCACTTGTATTTCTGTAAACGTTTTGTGTTGCTGCATGTTACCCACTATATATAACATCTCTCTTTCTGCTGTATCACGAACACCATTGCGTCCATCCCTTTCATTGCATGCTTCTTTTTAGAGTCACTCTGTTGCTTGTCACATACCAGTGTGCAATGTGCATAAACATTTGTTTGCTTCAGATCATGCTGCACCAGGGTGTCTACCGAGTTGACTTTTCTAAATTCCCTGAGTGTTTTTGCTAAAATTCCCTGAGTGAAGCAGAACTTCGTTTTATGTCAAGATGGGTAGAGACCATGTCGCTCGGTGATGTCACTCTCTAATACGCACGTTAGAAAATAAAAACGACTTAATCCCATTTGAATAGTACATAGAACAGTTAAACCTCAATATAGAGAAGTTGGTAAAAGCGGCAACTCACTTCGTTATATCGAAACTTCGTTAGACTGAAATTCGACCTTTCATGCAAGGCATAGTTACTGAAGGATTAATCTTAAACTGAAAATGCCACAAGAATGCTCGACTAATATGGCTACATGGAAAAACTTATTTTTTTGCGTGAAAAAAAAATCAATTTTGTTGAGCCTGAGGTGCAGCGATCACAGTTAGATGCCTTGCCAGAGTGTCACATGTAAATACGAAACAAATGCGGGTTTAATGCACTGTGGAATTGCGCTTGTTCTGCTGCTGCGGGTTGTTGTCAAATCCTCCCGCGTTGCCCAGAGCAATGCAACGCCTTTGCTACCATGTTGCCCAGAAGAACCATTTGCTCTCCACGAACGCACAACATCGAAAACCATTTCACGTTAGAAAAAAAGAGTCACAGTTTCACCGCGGGGGCAAAATAGTAAATCCGATAGCAACAAAGAGGAATTTCATATGAATATAGGCTAGCAGCTTGCTCCTTTAGGAAACGCAGCCGCTGCACTAAGAGAAGTGCCCTATCTATGGCTCAGGGGCGGATTCAGGTACCTAATGGTGGGGGGGGTACAATGGCTGAAGCCCCCGCTCAGCAGTGGATTTTGGTGGGTCTCATATATTTGCAACAGCCCAGAGGGGATTATGGCAGTGCCTAAGAAGACTTCGTAAATGTGCATAGGGAAGCAGGAAAAGGTAGAGCGATGAGAGAGGTAGAGAGCAGGGACAAGATTCTCTTTACCCCTTTTGGGCAGTGGCAGGCAAAGCAACCTGAAAAAGGGGGCAAACTCAACAGGCAGCCTGACAAAGGAGGTGGACGACAGGCACTGAAGGGAGGGGGCGGGGGCTGGCTTAAGGGGGGGGGGGGGGATCGCCGCTACGTCCCCCTCCCCCTTGATCCGCCACTGCTATGGCTTCAACAGAAGTTTTGCAATTAGAGCACAACACCTACAAAGGTATGCGCCGTCTGCTGATCCCCACTAAAGATACCGCGGCGCACGCGACCACGCCCGCTGGTACAAAGTACGCACTTCCTGTCGGACTCACGCAGCCCCCCCCCCCACCTCCCCAATCCGCCGGCTCCTATCTCCATGTGCCCACCGCGCGAACGAGACGAGCGCTCGCGCGCTTTCAGTCGCGCATGGAGCATACGACGCGCGGGGTGATGTAATCGCGATTTGGACTTGATAAGGAAGATCATGGCGAAGGCAACAAATTCGCGCCGGAGCGTCTATATAATTGCTATCGCAAAAAAAAGCAATACAGCTGCGGGCTAAGATCGCATGAAAGCACGGCAACAGCCTGAATTACGGCACATGCGATTATGGTGGAAATGTTACTGTTTTCCGACATCGCGCGCCGAATCGAGTAAATGGGACCCGTGCTGGTGTCGCGAATTTCGGTCGCCGTTATGCCTTGGCTCTGAAAAGTTTTGTAATTCGGCTTTGTAGCAAACATCCACGTGGTGTGGCTCGTAATTGCGAGCTGCAGCCCCCAAAAATATCGGTCAACTGCCTAAAATTTGTTTCAACAGTGCCCATCGGGAAAAAATGAAAAAAAAAAGCTTTCACTTGCTGTGAATGGGCCCGTTAGTTACGCTAGCTCTCGCCTGGAAATTTATTCTGTTCTTCACGGAGTCCTAAATAGCATCTTTGAAGCTCGGGATCAGAGCGAGTGAGCTCTCCGATAACAGCCAACAAGCGTCGTCTTTTTTCTCGCCGATCGGGATGGCTTGCCAGATACCAGCCTTGTCGAAGACATCCGCTTCCTGAACGATCGCGATCGCTTGCAAGATAACTCAAACTCGTTAGATCTACTGCTACCGCTTCTACAACTAATCATGCTTGTTACTTGACACGCGGCGATAACAAAAACAGCATATCGGGCGCTAACGCACAGCACGCGCGAGAATACAGAACTACACCGTGTAGTCACAGAACACCCTGACAACATTGCGCGATACGATGTGTCGTGTTTCACGGTTCCCGCATGCCACGCATTAGCCGGATTTTCTCCCACTTCACCGCTCCGAAGGCGATGACAGCATCGAGGTGCGCCACTTCCCCGCAGCCGCAGCGGCCCGTTTGATTTGGAAAATGCGTTCACAAAATATCGAGCCCGCGCTACCTCTACTTTCGTTGCCTTTCATTTCAATAAAGTTACTGTGGATTTTCCCTGATGGGAGCACAATTTCCCTGAGTTTTCCCTGAGAATTTCCCGACTACCCAAAATCCCTGAGAATTCCCGGTTTTCCCGGTCGGTAGACACCCTGTGCACATGCTGTGTTGACCTCAGTAAATCAATGTCAGCCACAGTAAATAAATGGTCGTGCTCAACAACTGCCACAAGAATCTCATTTACAGCACAAGATAGTGACATTTCAATCTGCACAAACCACAGTCAAACCTCAATTTAACGGACTATTTTCTTTTGAGTTTAATCACAGGAAAAACAAAACGCACTAGGTGAAGAGTCAAATTACATACAATAGAGTCAACACAGCCTGCTGTGACAAATGCATAATACGACAGCCACTCGTGACAAGCCAGTATCAAATGACAGCATTTGATAGAAGCTTGCAGCACTCTTCAAGAGCAATTCCCAATGTGTTTCTGCAATGAGCTTCCTTATCTTCTTTTCCTCTGCTTCGCAGACCCCTTCAGCCTAGCAAGAGCCATAACTCAGCTGGCTGTTGTACCATGTATTGATAAAATTGCACAATAAATCAGTGCTAGCAAGCAGCCTAGAGGAGAGAAGCGTTAGCAAAATCTTGCACTGGAATCAGACAGCATGAAGTCCAGCTGCATATGCAGAGGGAAGGTGGATTCACTGCACTGTCAAGGGTGCAAGGCAAATGCACTCAAGTGCCAGAGTCAGCACAGCTACATATCTACCTTACTCAGTGTTCTCATCCAACAGATGAAACCAAAAAGTAAAACAGGTTTCATAGCTGTGCAATACTAGTACTAGTACGCTCATCAGTTTGTTAGAGGACTGTGGTTCAAATCTCCATATGGAGGATCTTTTTTTCCCCTATGGTTAATCGCATCACATTCCCAAGTTGTATGACAATGAAAACTAGGGGTATATTTTTGGAATGCAGTTTAAACTAACCACATCGAACTCATTTACATAAAATTATCCCGTTACTGCAACAGTGATATCACACGACATCAACACGGCAGAAAGGAACACTATATTTTGAAAACAAAGATGGCACCATCGCCTGAGCTGCACTTGATTGTCCTCATCCAGCTGGCTCCCACACTTAAGAATATAGAACAATTTCTGAACACTAGAGCACAGAACACTCGTAAGCTTGCTTTGCTGCTTCAACTTTGAAACAATTATGCATCGCCGTTTCGAGATTGTTTAAAGGGACTGTCTATCGTTCGGAAAAATTTTTTTTATTGTGGTGAAAATGAGAAGATCCTTCGTCACATCGGCGGCAACGAGCGCGCTTTCGTCCCATAAAAAAAGAATTATAATTTTAATATGATGTTGAAAACCGTGAAAGAATGACCGCTAGCGTCACCCAACAGCAAAGTGGTCGCAATTCCCGCATTCTATAGGTATGACAGACTATCCACGCAGGTGGACTTATTTTGCTTAAAAACAAACACGTAGAACTTGAGTGTATTTTCCACTCTTGAAACAGCTTTAGATTGCGTCAAAAAGTAATTTTTGCTGTATTTTTTTTATCTCACGCGCCCAAAAAGACGCCTGGCAGCGCTGCCGACGCCGCCGCTTTCGAGTTCGTCTGCTTCAACACCCCGCGCGCTGGTTGTACCGTTACGCTGCACTGTCGTTAGGATGTCTCGCGCGTGCTGTGCTGTGCTGTGCTGTGCTGTGCTGTGAAGGCATGCATTTATAATCGCTACATCAGTACAGGAGTTTCGTTACATCGTTTGCCTGCAAGACCGTTACAGAAATGTCTGTGGGAAGATTGCGGCAGCAGTGCTAAAATAAACGCATAGACTGCAATCATAGCAAAACGAGTGTTCTGTAATCGTATAATAAGGCTTCATTTAACCGATGGTGCGCTTAAAACGACTGTTACATTCATTGCATTAGTGTTCAGAGAAAAAAAAAAAATCCTACAGAAATGACATGTGCTTTCGGTTTTAAGTTTTACCGACACCACAATCGTCATGGCGTCCACCAGCCAGTGTTGTGGGGCATATTCACACCAATGGAAGAAGACCGAACGCAGATCGAAAAATTCTGTTTTAATATTTTCTGCTCACTTACCAGAGAAACCGCTACAAGGTTGGACACTTCAGACGGTATGCTTTCGAATGCGGTACAAAACAGAAAAGCGATGAAGGACGGTAGACAGTCCCTTTAAAGCAGCAAAGTGCTCATCACCGAGAGCTTTGATGCAAATCTGCTGCGAGGCCACCCCCAATGCACTACTCTACCACGCTTCAAAAGCTTAGGGGTGGTGGTGGCATAGGTTTCACAGTCTCCTCACTTCCTTCATCCAATTCGTTGCTGACGAATCAAAATCCTCAAGGTGTAGGCCTTTAAGAGCAATGACAAAGAGCAGAAACCTGACTACGGTAAAATCCCGACAAGCACCCCTACCCAAGCAAGCGCCCCCCTCCTTTTTACAAGAGGTTTGAAATATGCGCCAATGACAGAGCAGCCGCACTTCACCCTCCTCTCCCGCCATTTTCACTGTTTAATTCGCGGTTTTGGAAACAGCGAATGCACGCGCACTCAAAAAAGCATTTCATTAGAAGCAGTAACATAGGTCGGCAAACTCGCTCATGAGTCGACTCACTCAGACTCTGATAGAGCCGCGAGTCTGAGAGTAATATTTTGGCGAGCTCGAGTCCGAGTGAGAAAAATTTCAGCGAGTCTGAGCTTGAGTAAACCCGGTAGAGAGAAGTTTCGGCAAGTCCGAATAAGCCCTAAGCGCAAAATGTATTTCTTGAGCGAGTCTGAGTGAGCTCCACACTTCTTTGCCGACATATGGTTCTATCTGCACAACTTGAGCATTGCTATCAGCCTTATGTCGGCTCATGTTTATATTCCCGCTGACTCGCACATATTTCAAAGCACTAGCGTTCATACGCCAGCTCCATATATATTAATCAGAGGCGTGAGTTGCGTAGAGGGGGGCGGGGCAGATTCAAAGCTGCGAGCCTGACTACGAGTAATATTTTGGCGAGTGAGTCGAGTGAGCTCTAAGTACAAACTATGTAGAACCTCGTTGATACGCTTCCGAAAAAAAACTCGAAAAAAAAAAACGTACGATCCAGGAAAACGTACGATCCGAATCCAGTAAAAATTGAGGCTGACAAGGTGCGAGGGCAAAAAACATTTCTCAAAAAACATGGAAGGACTCTTCGATTTTCGAACTCCTGGCATCTCGCTGGCAGCCAGAGGTCAGCCACCTAGTTCCAGTCCTGACCGGAAATGACGTCGTGGTCACGTGTACTGAAATCCTGAGACAACCCGAATATTGCAACATTGAACTCTGACAACCAGCGTGAACGTAAAGAAATGCTACCGCCGTACGTGTCAGCAGACGAAACTTTGCGCCGCATGAGCGTCGGTTCTTTCTGCATTGCCGCTTGGAAATATGGGGCTAAGTTTGCCGAAGAGCAGAAGTGATATTCTCGAGCATGCGCATTTGGGATACGATAACGTACGTTCGCAAGATCACGCGTGACTCGCCCCGTCCGTGAAGAATCCGCCCCCTAAAGGCTTAACAAGCTGAACTCTTCGCAGTGCACGTAACAATCGTGGTACAACACGATATGCGAAATCTCGCGAAAGTGATAAGCGTGCCCGAAAGCGACAGCTGTTCGCGGCTATCGCATACTACGCCGCACACTCGCGCTGATCAGTTTGCGTTCTGTCTTAACTTGAGACATGCGCTGTATTCGCCGCCACTCGTAATCGCACCATCTCACACGGCGGAACGGGCTTTAAAAGATAACGGCCGGCGTAACGGCAACCGAAGGTGAAGTCCCCAAGCGCTCGCTCTTTGATCTGTCGAGTCCTCAAAAAGATGGCGGCGAGAGCGCATCGTCTCGTTTTGGCGTCTGATAACCTCCCAGATATCTTCCAGAACAAATCTTTTCTGGCAGTTTCTGACGACCCGCTGGTAGGCAGAATTGCCCAGCTAGAGAAATAAGCCGACTTGAATTGCGCCGGGCGGAGCAACCCAAAAACGAATGCGCTCCGGGAGAAAAGTGTGGGGGAAATTATCGGCCATATTCACTGGGCAAAATGGCGGCATTGCTATGGTTACGGGTCGCGGCGTGTTGTGCAGCGGTGGCGATGCGGCGGCGGCATGTGCGTTTCCGCGGCAAGCCGTTTGAAGATTTGACGGCCAGCGTCGCTGCCTGCCTTCGGGTCGGTGTGTGGTTGACAGAGAGCGGCGATCGAGCAATCCGGAAGAGACGCAGAGGGGACAATTGAGCAAAGCAGAGAAGGGGCGGACGGGGGCAAAGGCACTGCGGAAAAGTTGCCGTCGCCGCACGGCGGCTGTCTGCCACTTCGCGCTTTACAAGTACACGAGAGGGCACTTTTTGCACACCTGAATTAGAGTTTCCGAGTACAAAAACGTATTATACGACCACAGTTTTCCGCGGTGCTGAACGTTGCTGCCGAATAATCGTATTTTCCGGGAACGTATTAACCGGAACGTATTACACACAGCTGTATTAGGTTATTTTTCAATTTTCGCGATTTCGAGCGTAGGAGCCGGGAAATCGTACTAAGCGGGAATGTATCAACGAGGTTCTACTCTATTTCATGAGTGAGTGAGTGAGCTCCACATTTTTTGCAGACCTACGAGCACAGGTGAGCATTTTTTTTATTCTTAGGGGCTCTGTTGCCGCCATTTTGAATTTTGATCCACGACTGAGCAAGGGCCCCCCCCTCCAAGTCGTCCGATTATCTTTCACCACTGTAGGGGGAGGGGGGGCACTTACTAGGGATATTACGGTACACTCAAACCTCGTTATAACGAACACTGTTATAATGAAGTAAATGAAAAACAGTCTTGTCATAGATAGTGTTACCAATAAACGTTTATAACGAATTTTCGGATATAACGAAGTTATTTTCATGGCAGATGTGACTGTTATAATGAGGTTTGAGTGTAGTGATGTGATGCTGCCCAGGAAAGCGAACAGCCACGACATTTAAGCATGGGTGATGTTTGTCATTACAGACTTCTTTGCACAGCACAGTTCTCAATGCCCTCTTTCTTTTCTTTTGAAGAGTACGCTACCTAGGTCATGCACCACTTCGAAGCATATTTAAGAGAGGGGATGCAAGAGGAGCGGCACCTTCTATGTTTGCCCTAGAAAAGCACGATTTATTCTATCCGAGACATGCTGCCATACACTGTGTTAATCATGAACGTCGTGCTGTTTTCATTCGCGATAAGAAGGGATCAATACGAGTGGGCTATACTGCATATTGTGACATTTTTACTATAAAAAGTTTCCTCAAAGAGTTGTTGAAAAGAAGAAAAACAACGCCCTACACACCTCCTTATTTTCGGTGGCTTCGGCGTGTGAGGCATGATCTCCTGTTGGTACTCTCCTAGGGCTTCAGCCATTGTCTGTGTGTCGTAGCCGTTGAGCTTGTCTGGCTTGAACACCTGAAAAAGATTATGCGTGCAGGATGTTTGGAACGTGTGCAAAGCAAGGCAGAAGCAGCTCTTAAATTGCCCTATGTTTTAAGCAATGATGACAAGATTAACTTACCGAGGAAAATCACTAACAGTTTCAACAGCAACAATTCATCTCTACTCCCTGTTGCCCATTACAAAACTCTGAAACCAGAACACTAAACGGTCGCTAGCAAAATGTTGTTGCAGCTGTCTTTAGCTCCAGGACAGCATCCTGTATAACTAGGTAATACTAGCACTATGAGCTTTACTGAGAGCTGAAGAGAGGTGCAGCATACAAGTACAAAACAAATCTTGTCAGGAGCACTTGTTCCATTTGAGAAATTTTCGTTTACCGAGAGTCTACTGTACATAAAAAGCTGCAAAACTGAACAGCGTAACCAGCAAGGTAGACTTACGTATTTCCTGGCTTGGAATTCTCCGATGGAATTAAACACGACGTCCAAGCACCGTGGCAGAATGCCTCCGTCCTGCGGATGCCCCGTCATGGTGTACGTCTTGCCGGATGACGTGATTCCATAGGTGAACAAGAGCCCTGGAAGAACAGACTTTCACCTGAACACCTGGAGAGCTTCTTTCCCTTGATAGCGGTGCAATAAAACATGCCTCCGATTTTAGAGAGCTCCGTAATATTCTCACTGGGGACAGTAACATTACAATTGATATTGCTTGGCTACAGAGCTCACTTAGTCGCTGCTTACAAGCACCGCTTCTGGTGACAGAGCTGTTGAAAATGTGCAAAACGAAAAACAAATGAAATGGAATCAAAGTTAATTTGATGTGCCTCATTGTAAACCTGCTTCTGACATTTATTATACAGTCGACGTCCGATTTCTCGGACGCCCGAAATTCCGGACATGCCTGATTTCCCGGACTCATCTGTGGCACCGTCAAGTTCCCCGTAGAGTCAATGTATTAAAAAGTCCGAAATTCCGGACGCTTATAGCCTTCGCCATCCGATTTCCCGGACTTTTTACTGTTAACCGCCGACCCAAAGTCACCACCGACGCCGCCATTTTGGTTGTTTTCATTTTCATATCCTTGAACCCGCGCATCAGCAGCAACGCCGCACCGCGCCGCGGTTGCCATAACCTCGAAACCGCACGTGTCAATCCGTTGCCAGCCGTAGCTTAGCCAAGCCAAACCTCACTGTGTTCGTTCACGTGTTGTTTTGTCAGCTGTGCTAGCTGTGCCAGCTCTGCGGTCGTGTCTGTGGTTGATCGTTTGCTGCTGCGCGCTACCTTCAGTGATCACGTTTCCCGACCTTCAGCATCCACCGAGTTCCTAGCTGTTCGTGCTGCGCTTTTCGTCTAGCGGATTCGCCGTTTACAGCAATGGCACCGACTGCTCCTTCGTCTTTGTCCGCGCCTTCGAAGCGCACAAAGCCACCTCGTAGGCTCACGATGACGAACTGCCATCCGCGGACGTTGCCTTCGACGATCTGCGCGCTGGCGGCGTGTTGATTCCAGCCGAGAAACCCTTGAGGGCTTCGCCGACGCTGACAAAGACCTCGAGCTATGTGCGGAGTTGACCGATGACGAAATCATTCATCAAGTTACGGAGGATTCCGATGCCGACACCGAGAACGAAGAGCCAGCTCCTACACAGCCAACGAACACGGAGTTGATGCGAGCACTGATGACACTGTCATTGGTGTACAGCGGCAACATGACGTTGACTGAAATTGAGGCAGACATAATCGCGGGCAAGTGGACCGTGCAAAAGAAAATAAGCGACTTCTTTGCGCCCAAGTGCTGACCTATGAGGTAGTGCCGGCCACGTCGTATTTTTTTTTATAAACGGCTCTTTTCAGAGCCACCTAAACAATGCATTGGCTGAATTGCTATGGGAATCTTGTACTCCGGCTGTGACCCTCTCCGTCAGCGAAAAATACCTACCAAAAATGTGCGTTTTCACGTGCATTCGTTTTTCCGGACTGCCCGATTTTCCGGACGTTTTCGCGGTCCCTTGAGGGTCCGGGAAATCGGACGTCGACTTACCAGGATTCATTTCCAAACAAAAAATGACAGAGGAACAGTGCTCACGAATTGAAATGCGATAGTTTAGGGCTAAGTAATGCACACCTTTGTTTCCACTGTCTTCAGTTCATGTCATATCAGCGTAATTTCAACTTTAACACTTAAATCGGAGCCAACATTACCTTTAGCAGCCAGATTCACAGTGACACAACGCTTTTATCTTTGTCACTTGCACATACCAGCTGTTATATACACTAAAAGTTTTGATGTCACGTTTCAATCTGTGAGCACCATACATGTAGTAACATGTTAAGGAAGAGTACGTAGCTACCAAGGCATAGAACGAGCCTAACACCTTTCTGGTCATGAAACTACTCTGTCATGCTATGGGAGTGCATAATATGCTACTCAAAGCTTCCACAGAGCGTCTTCGCGTACCGAAACCCTTGCATACACTAAAAACAGAAAAAAAATTGGCCGCGTATCTGCGTGCTTCGCTGCAAATGTCGTGTAAAGACGATAGAAGGGGCGCTGTGTGAGATATGGACGCCATCTGGCAATATGTCGGGAAACATGAGTGCTGTGTTGCGTGCTGGTAGTCCCGGCGCAGCAGCAGGCGAAGGCCGGCGGTGACCAACGCGACCGGCGGGGACGCCAGCCAGCCCGAAAACGCGGTTTGGCGTGAAGCGCTGAAGCAGAGAAACGTCCGCACTCAACGAGTACTCTCCACACACTCTTTTATTTACACGTCGCCTGGGTAAAACAGGAACGCCAGAGCGGCGCCCACAACCGGCAGCCTGAAGGCCGCCCACAACGCTGCTTTTTCATTTTTTAAATATTTTTTTTCACCTTCTTGGCCTTCTCAAAACTAAAGTTTTTTAACACCAACCCATGGCATTCGTACAGTGCAATACAGAACCGAAACCGAAACACAACAATGAGCTCGTGCGAAGGGCACGGAGGAAGGCAAATTTCAGCGCAGTCGCATTTTCAGCTTTGTTGAAACAGCGCTCACTAGACGACGACGAAGTAAAAGAAGGCACAGGACAGGCGCTGCCTGTCCTGTGCCTTCTTTTACTTCGTCGTCGTCTAGTGAGCGCTGTTTCAACAAAGATGAACGCATACCAACTCGCTCAAGCTTCCATTCTTATGCATTTTCAGCGCAGCTTAAGAAAATAGGGTCCTTAAAATTACGTATGTATGCATTTTCTATTAAAGGAACACGCCACCTTATACTTACCTAGTGATGCTGCACCTCAGATATGCATGATATTTACTTTTTGATCGACAACGTTCACAAGTATGAACAGCCGCACCAGTTCAAGACGGCTGGCCCTTGGGCAAGTGGTTCAACTTTGGCCGAGTGGCTGAATCGAGGGACGTGCCGACAAACAGAAAGACAGAAAGACAGACCAAAATTTCTGCGTTTAAGTTCCCCAAGAAAGACTATCGTCTTTAAAAAAACATTATTTAAGATAATGAGGGTAAATGTCAGTCAGTAGTGTGATGGAGGGCTATTCTAATCTACTATAGCACATGGCGTAAATAAATTTCCAAAACAATGGGAGTGAAATGCTAGCACTTCGACAAAGAAATCGTAGTGAAGAATTGAATCGTGCCAAGGTTTATATTAGTTATCATCAGAGGTTTCTTAGTATTGCTCATGAAAGCAACATAAAGCATGCAATCTGGAATGTAAACATTGTAGTAGTAAGTGTCGTATCATGAAGCGAGAACTTGCTGTAAGACAGATGTATAACTAAAATACAATACTGCATAGGAAAAGGATTTACCTGGTTTTCCGTGAAGAAGATCACTGACTAAGGGCAGGCCAACGTGCTCAAACACCTCTTGCTGCGAGGCACTGGTGTCAAACACATATTTGAATGTGTATCGGTACTGAAAGAAAGAGGCATACTTATATGTATGAGCATCCAACGTCTCGGACAACCGATGTTTGCTTCTGACATTCCCATAGCATTATTTGCACCATAAATGCTGCGACAAAAACACTTTGGCAGGCTGCTTATTTGAATTAGCAATCTTCTCAATTGTAAGACCTGCAAAAGTAACACCACTACAGGCCATTTATCCACGAAACGAAGCGTACAGTACTTCCATTTAAAAAAGGAAAACTAACAATATTGCCCCACATTTGGTCAAATATCACATGACAATTACTTTGGGTTCACACACTCAATGCTCATTCGCGTTGGTCCTAACTTCAGTTACCAACTACAGCACCACAAAATTGTCTCTACAAACTTAGGGTTCCAGTGTGAAAATATATGCAGACAGTAGCTTTTATTTCATTTTTTTAACAGTGGAGCGCATATGCCACAGTAGTTTTTCATTTTTCTTTTTACCACGCGAACCAGCGAGGCAATGACACTGGATTTTGTCAAAATGCAAAAATATGATTGCTACAAAATTCGATCAAGAATCCAAGTAAGAAAAGTAAATCACTCCAGTATCTTTTTCAAAATCTGATTTTGTGTTATATTCATAAAATGTTGACTGTTTAAAAAAACGAACATAAAGTTTCACATTCATTTTCTTGCTGAAACTGCACGACCGGTAGGTTCAAAAATATCATGGATTTCAAGCTGTATATAAGACAAAAATACATATATTTTCATTCAGAGATCCTTGGCTTGGTAAAAGCTCTCTAAACATATAGGGATGAACAAATATTCGAAAATTCTGAATAAAATAGTGTCCTGCTCGGTTCAGTCATCAAATGAAGCGGCCATTCAGCAAATATGAATGACTTTGAATGTAGTTTATGAACATTTCAAAATGTACATTGGACTTAAACACAAGGTTTACCAAGGTACGACTGATTTTTAGCCCTACAGCCGTAAGGTAGGCATAGAACACGGGAGCTCATGTAGTGTTGCAGGCCACGTCACTTGGGGAGCTAGACTTTACCGGTTATGCAAACATTTGCATTCTGCGCATGCAAAGAATTTGAACCTTTGTTCCTGACGCTCCAAGATTCTAATGCTAAAATAATGAATACAAGGGAGTGAACATTTTGTATAAATTGTTGTAACAGCCATTCAATATTAGACAACTATTTGATTCAGTTTTTAAAAAAGCTGTATTTGCACACCTCAAGAAACTTGCCAAGTTCATCTCATGGCTCTTTTAGAACAAACATCATTCATTCATAGTGATGAACATCTAACCTGGCCCAAGCAGGTGCTTTCAAAATTCACAATGTGATGATAAGCTGATGTGGAAACTGAGGGGGACAGAAAACTATGGCAACCCAAGTGGGACCCAAGGCACAGCACTGTTTAAGAGCAAATATTTGATTGGCATTGTCTACAAAGTAACTTATTGGTGCTTAATCTCAGTACTGTACGCCATCTCGTGTTGACGTCATCTTTTGCATTGGCTTCAAACTTCTGGATCAGTCCTTACTAGAGGACAAGCTGCCTATTATGGGGGAGGTTTAGGTAGGAAGCTGCCATTTAAGTTGATAAAGAGAAGTAATTTTGCTTAGCTATGATTGCAGCATATTCGAGTAGGTTGTCTGCAATGCAACGGAAGAGTTGAAGGGACACTAAAGAGAAAAACTATTTTGCTCGTACGAATAAAGTTCTTTTTCACGATACCAAAAACACCACGCTTGCCGCAAAAAGACGTTTGGCAAGTGAGAAAACACAAAAAGAGGGTATGGGCGGCGACGCCACCTTGAAGTTTCTACATTAGTCGCCATGGAGTCAGATTTTGACGGCACCTACTAGAGCCAGTATAGTTCCAAATCTGTAAAACTGAAGTACATTGTCTTCCATGGGGCCAGAGACTTATCATACCAAGTTTCAGGAAATTTCGTTGAGGCAATGTGGCAAAAATGCGAAAAACCATTTTGAAATCCGTGATGTCACCATTGGAGATTTCGGCGGGAAATTTAAAAGTGAAACTTTTGACATTGATTTTCTAATCTATTAATAGACCTATGGTGGTGAAATTATTGGCACTAGAGTTTTTAGAGTACAACTCTTCAGTCTAAACTAATCCATTGTTTCACTTTAGTGTCCCTTTACAATCGAGTACAACTGTAATAACTGGTCACTCGACTGATGCTAATATATTTTTTTATGTTTTTAAGATTGCTGAAAAGTCCAACAAACTCCAATATTAAGTTCACAACGCTCAAAGCATAGCTATGACAAGCAATGTCACAAGCTGCACTTAACAGTACATACTTCTAAAGCTGGTACATATGGTACACCACTGTTACTTTATACCGACGATTTGCAAGCAGAAAACCACCATAGTCATTGCGATGCTTGATATGTCCTTTACAGATGGAGTTAACAAAACTGCAGTTTGTTTTGGCTTCAGAATTTCCTATTTAATTTATTTAGAAAGATGCTAGAACCACAATGTATTCTGGTTCTAGCATCTTTTGCGAAATTTTATCAGTGGAAAAGAAACCCAGGCAATACATTAACATTGTGCTTCCTAGAGTTGCTGCAAGTGCAACCATCAGCTCAAACCGGTGCAACAGTTGCTTCAAAATATTGGTGTTCTACGTGCATTTTTATTGAGAAAAGCAGCTCGCCCAGTTAAGGAATGTGGCACTTGCTGCACGATGCCACAGAGCTGAAAGTTTCGCACACAGCAACAGAAGTGAAAATGTCAGTCGGCAGGTCAGGTACGGGGTATGTCAAAAAGACCTCTGTAACCTTTGTCAGCTGCTTATGGCCGTTTCAAGTTTGCTCTGCTAACAAACTGTCAACCATGCCTTGGTTAGTCTTTCTGCGGCCATCCTCCACTAATCTGATGTCGTAGGCCCAACTATCCAGGTAATCTCTCTTGAACGCCTACTGCGAGTTCGTGGTCTATTCTAGGCGATCACGGCATAGGCGCAGTGCGTTGCCTCACCTGCTTCTGGACGTTGTTCCTCGACTGCCCGTTGGTCTCCTGGGGTTCGAGTTGGACAATCTTGTTGTCAATGAGGCGCACAACGGGGACATCGTTGGGATTGTGCAACGGTCGGATGCGGCAGTACACTTCAACCGGGTCTTGCGCCTCGGTGGACGCCGGCCTGGAGGGACCCTTCTTTTTCGGCGTCTTCCCTCGGCTACATGAAATAATAAAGAAGAGGTTCCGTTACCAAGGGGTAAATGCGGTTAATGCCCCTCGAAACATCCGCCATACCGCGCCCCGTGACAGCTCAAGTTACCGAAGCAAACGTAAACACACCTTCTTGACGTTCGTTACCAGGTTTGCCGAAAGCCGGCTGCGCGAAGAAGACCCAGGTGAGCAACAGAATAAAGTGACAGATGTATTATTCGAATTCGCGTCTATTAAAGCGGATGCACAACACGAACACAGAGAAACCACTGGGCATTTCTGTAATGCGGCCGAATTTGAAATGCGTCAAGGCTAAACAGTAGTCATAACAGCGTCGCCAAACGTTCGCGGGAGTAGCGACAAAAAGAAGCGGGAGGGTGTAGCTTACGCAGGCTTCATTTTCTGTAGTCCACCACCGAAGTTGTCCTTCACACACAGACACCGGGTGCACTACGTGCAGACGGTACCAAGTACAAAACACACGAAATGAAGGTTTGGAACTACGCGGGAACCCACGCGTTCCTACGGCAGCCGTTCGTTCTTGTCAGCACGCGCGAGTTCAGTGCATTTTTGATCTCAGCCGCTCAACGACTCAGCCAATCAGCGGCTCGAAAATGACGCATGCTCAGACGCAACTTACAGCGTTGCTTGACTGCATTGTGGAATTTGGCTGTTACTTGGCCCTTTAACACATCGTAGAAATTAAATTCTCCTGTATATCAGACTATATGAATTCTGCAATTAAAAACTCTCTACTACGAAATTTATAAAGGGTTTTGAAATTCTCAAGCACGTTCATCTTCAAAATGCAGTATGCAAAACAGCTTTTAAAAAACACTCCAGTAGTTTTTGATTACCGTAGTCAACAACGTCTAAACAGCGCACTCTTTACCCTAAAATAAAAATTTTTAATGCCGTAATTTAATATTTTAAAAACAAAATATTAGTTTACTTTTTAAGCTAAAGATGACGCCACAATCACTTACATCTGCACGTTGATACAAAAATGTGTTATTTTTAATTGTGGTGTTCGCGGAAAGTTTCACAGTAGGCTTGATTAAGGAGCTACTGTCTATGCCCATGTTTGTCCGACCAGCTGATTGCGTTTACGTTTCCATTCGCGTTGCGGTTGTCTTATTAGCATTCCAGTCGCGACAAATGATTTGACAGCCGCGGTATCCGAACCCTGTGCCTTCAGTGACGTCCGAAGCCGTAGAAGCATGGTTTACGTGACCAAAACACGGTATCGGAGAGGCGTACGTCGTGGACTGAATCATGCTATCGCGTGCTCTCCGTCCGGTTTATAATAACGCGCATTACACTGATGCCTCACCCACTTGCGCAGCATATCTAAGGTTTGAAACACGGCCTTTCCCATTATTGGCTAAAGCAATTATAGGTGACGATGACGCCAGACTCGAACAGGTGTGAAAGAATAAAAACACTCGCGGCGTTTCTGCGAGAGCACGGTGAGTGTTTTGACACTGCCCCCCGGTGCACATCTAGCGTTCATCCTTTCATCGGTCTTAATATCTTTTAGGTGATGTCGTGCTTAACGGGACCAGAAGGCTCACGTTAACGACTTCGTGTCTGAACGAGCTGAACTACATATTCCGCCAGTTCTTGGGGGCCCAGGAGAACGAATCTTTCGACGTGCCTTTCGGGTGCAGTGCCAACTCGGACTTTGTCCATGATGTCTTCTTTCTCCACGACTTCATGCAGAAGACTTGCTCTCTGAAGGTATATACGAACAGCCTCCCATTTTTGCACGTCTCTTCAATCTCACACACCCTTTAATCCTTGCTGTCGGCAGCAAGTAGTTGTACACATACGTTTATCTGTCACGCTGATGCTATCTAGCAAAATATTATGTCTTATCTTGCGCGATTATTACACAAAACACAAGTCTGAGTCGAAAGTGTGTTTATTATGGGCGACAAAGCACTATTTACATACTTCAAATTGAAAGGGAATTTTGCTGTGAAGCTTGAGAGCTAAAGAGAGCTTGAGAGCTAAAATATGAGATTGACTACAAGAACAACAAGCTAACCGTGCCGCACTGTGACAAGATATTTGGTAATCCATTACAATGCAGACTGCAGTGGAATAACCGCAGCCAGAAAGCAAAAGAAACCACGTGTTTGTTTTGGACAATGGAGGTTTAGTGTGTTTATTATAGGCGACATAGCACTATTTACATACTTCAAAGGGAAAGGCATTTTGCTGTGAAAACATACTCGGATACAGGCAAATCGCTAGTATCTCAGTTGATCGTCATTTATGGTATCTCCTTCAATATGGTATCTCTTGTAAACCACTCGTTGAACCTAATGAATCAGTCAATCAATCAATCACTCAATCAATCAATCAAATGCGTTTTCTTTTTCTGTTCCAGATTGTTCAGAGTTCCCAGACCATACAGGGCAGCCTAGACTTGTCCAAGTTTCATGGTCTGAAGATTCTTGAGCTCAAACGAGTGCCACCACATCTTCTCGTTGGTCTTGAAACCTTGGTGCTTCAAATAGAAACATTAATCTGCCAGAGGAACATCTCATCTTTGAAGGTGATTGTTTCTTCTGATTCACATCATTGTAGCACTTGAAATAGTTACTTGCAGTTTTTTGAAGCGTAAAGCTTTTTTACTTCTAATTTCTAGAAGGAACTCATGTGCTGCAATCGTTCAGCAGCCATATGTTAGTGATAGTTAGTACTGCACGGATTAGTGTAATCTTTGTGCAGGTGGCGTCAAAAGTTCTTGTAATGCTACTAATTTATTTTACTTATTTTAAAAGTACCCCTGAGAGCTCTCAGAGACGGTATCACGTTGAGGGAGGGGTCATTACAGAACACCTTGTTGCATAATTAATTGCGATTCATCCTTCTAAATTTCCAAGCACTCGTAGTTTTCCATACCCAGCGGAGAAATCAGTCTCTGCGTATGTGTATGATCATTGTGCAGAAGTATACCAAGATACCGTTCAGTGATTTTTGCGGGAAATTCTATGGTTGAAAGTACTATTGCATTCCTTACATTGGTGTAGCAGGCTCATTCGCTACACAGTAGTACACTGGTCTGCTGATCGTGAGACCGTTGTCTTGATTCCAATCTGCAGAACTGAAATTTTGACAGTAGCGGAGTACAAAATTGTTTTTACATGTAGCCAAACGTGTCCATTATAAATAATATGCTAGAGAGGATGTATGCGTGATGGCCAAGCGGCTAAACACATCGCGCCACGGAGTGAGGGGTCGCAGGTTCGAATCCTCAGTCCCACTTGAACCGAAGATCTGTTATTATTTTTTATTTGCATCTATACCTCGAATTCTCGCTTACAAACAACGCCGATTTTTTGCTCACAAGCAAAGACGCCGACACCGGAATTTCTGCGAAATGAGCTCTTTAACACTATTGCGTTAAAACACGACAGAATGAACTGAAGCCTTTAATAGCCCACCTTGCAGGTTTGAGATTGTTTGTGTTTTGTGTGAACTACCACTTCTTGTATAAAAAGGGTAAAAATGCCAAAGGCCACCAGCAAACACAGGGTGTTTTGGAAAGTGCCTTTCCACATCACTAGGTGACAACTGTTGAGTGCACAAGTTTTGACTGTTTTTCGGCAACATCAGCTGGAAAGAGTGCGCATAAACTTGAAAGCCATCCTCAAAGTTTGCAAGACATTGACAGGTGGTGACAAACGAGAGAAGAACTCATCTGTAATATAAAGTCACACTTTGTCTTGCGCAGGTTCTTTTCCTGCATTTTGGAGAGAGTGAAATGTAAGAATGACCCCCCCCCCTAGGCGGTAAATATTAATTAAGAGACCCCTCACTATGACATACATCATAATCCTGTTGTGGTTTTCGCAAGTGAAACCATGGAATTTAACTAACTTTAATACTTAAAACTTTCACATTCAAGCAGCTTGAAGCACAGTTGCAGGAAACTGTACACTGAAAGCAGCATACGAAATTGTGTTTCATGCTTTTCACTCATCACTATTCGCTGGGCTTCGCTTCGCAGGAAATCCTTCGAAGTCGCAACAAAGTGCCTCAGCCATGGATGAAAATCAAGGTGGCCAATTTCAGCTACAATGGCATCACTGCTCTGGATGACAGTTTGGTAAATAATGCTTCTTTTAAGTTCACAGCATCGCTGTTATAACGATATGCACCATGGAGATAAAGAGGGCAATGCCATCTGCCTCTCCATTAGTTGTATGGGGAGTGCAACTTTGCCATAGCATCGAGTCTTCTATAGCAGGTTTACCTAAGCGCAAAAGGCTGGAAATACAGAACTGAACATGTGCCAGAGTGATGGAGCTTAGTACAAGTATTAGGGGCGAAGCGCCTTAGGGTCTCGGCGTGCATCGTGCATCGTCGTCTACTGTTGAGACGGTCCATTTGCTTGAGCTCAAGAGAGGGCGCCACTGCCTCAGCGCTCGCCATGTGGCGAGAGGGAGCGAATGGCTCGTGTTGACTATAGAAACGCTCTGGCGTTTCTATAGTGGCGTTCTATATGTGGCGTTCTCTGGCGTTCCCTATAGAAACGCTCTGGCGTTTCTATAGGGAAGGTGTTGACTATAGAAACACCTTCCCTACATGCTTCACCCCTCTGCAATTTTTGGTCACTGACTTGAGCGAGCGTTCAGGCTTCACCTTCCGTGTCTGCGTTATTGGGCGCGAGGCCCACCACTGGAGATGCGGGCGCTGCAATTGCTGTGACGTGCAGGGTTGGATCATGTGACCTCACCTTGCTCTGGCGAAGGGAAGCGGACGGTTGAATTCGTTGTTTTTAACAGCAATTTCGCGGCGTTTTCGCTTTTGAACAGCGTTGTTTTGCTTTCACTTCTTCTGCGTGGACCCCCAGAGACTGCGCAATCCGGTAAAGTGCAATAAATATTATCGGCGGCCTGGTACTTTTCTGCTCCGTGCCACAGTGCACTACGTACGCGAGTGGCCAGGCGTGAGCTTTCCCTTTTACTGCTGCCCTGTTTTTCACGAGCATGATGCCGCTGTCACCTGTCTTTCTCTCTTGTTATTTCAAGTTTATGGTGTTAAAATAGACACCGACCACGAATATTTATAAAATCAAGACGTTCCGGCTCCCGCACGGGAGCCTTGTTCACAGTTAAAAATGAATGCGCAAACGGTTAGGTTATGTATGTTTTAAAATATGACGTAGGCATGTGTGGAAAGTTGCCGTCATGACGAATAAGTGTGTCCGCCGTTGTCTAGATTGTCAGAGATTCAAGATAAAGCCGAGAAGTCCAGTTCATTTCTCTTTCCGTTAGCTTTGCCTTCTCCCGGTCTATATCGTGGCCAGTTGCTTCTACGTGTTCGGCCAGCGAGTTCGATGAAACATTTCTTACGTGTCATACATGTGCTGCTTGAGTCTTTGCTGAAAGTTACCTGTCTCGCCGATGTAACTTCCACCACAGTTTGCGCCCCCCCCCTCTCCCCTCGCCCTCGTGTCCATTTTAATTGTCCTCGTGTCTTTTCCCGACCACACGGGTTTCCTTCAGACTCTCAACTTCAGCCCATGGGTTTCCTTGCTTATAGATTATTTCTGTAAAATAAGCCCATAGCCAGTGTCACTTGTTCTTCTCTATGTTGTCTCTACGTTACAGGCGAAAACATGGCCAGCTTCAAACACTGATTCACCTTCTAACAGTAGCCGCGAAGTGTCATACTGCTTATCAATGAAGCTTTATAAATGCTGGACGCTGGTATTTTCACTACAACATAAAATTGCCATTTAGACCACGGTCAGCTACACCTTGCAGCATGGCCATTCAAGTGCGAAAGTAATACGGCTGGCCGGCACACGGTGCATTTGCTATAGCAATCTAGCCCGATTGGGACCGTATTTTTCGATCGCGATTGGCCCCTTTGTGCAAGCTGGATAACGGAGTCAATTGTCGAAAATTTTCATTCCGATGTGGCTCGGTAGCGATCGAAAACGCACCGTACGTGTGACAACCTTAGAAAATTCACGTAATGAGAATCAACAGATAGATATTAAAATCGTGCCGCAGACAAAGTCATATGGAACGTTATCTAGCTACAACACTGAATGAGGTGCGCGCGTACATATGGCTCCCGTACGTTTGTCTCCAATCATATGAGACAGGTTGCGGCTGCATGAATCTTTAAGCATACTGGATTGCTTCCCACAAAGTGGAGAAGTCGCTGTCATCGTGCGTCATAGGGCTATGTGTACTAAACAGGAATGAAAATTTACCCATGCTTGTCGTGTCAACCGCGGCTCGTAATTATTATATGCAAACTTACAATGAATGACGTTGCACAGTTGCCCGCATTTCTAGCAACAAAAAAATGTTTCTTTGCCGCACGCACGCGCTAAAGCACATTCGACGCAAAATGATTCGTTACTTTTTACAAAAGCAGCGTGCGCGGCCCCCGTGGTTTCCATATCGGTGGCCATAGCAGACGACGCCGGCAGTCAGGACGCTGTCTAAGGCATTATGGGGACGTAACATTTTTTCATGAGCAGTTATTTAGCATTTCGTACAGTCACTGATGAAGCTGCAGCATTATTTTACCGATTTCGTTGAAGTGAAGTACAACAATAATAATAAAAAAGCCGATGCGAAAGCGGCTGCGGGCTGAGCGCGAGAGGGCCGGCGGAGCAATCCAACCTTGCACGTCACAGGGATGCCTCCGCATGGCGGCGCCACGGTATGTCCTTGCGCCCAATAGCGCGATGTATGTATACCGCGTGTTGCGCTTGTTTTACTGTTTTGTTAGGACTAACGCCAAGTGCGTGATTTTGTTCGATTATGTCGACAAGAGATGGGGGCACAAAATCTTATCTTTCTTTCAATTTTTTCACTGTCAATTTATATATGTGTCCACATGTCGACAAATAAAATCAGCTGCAAGTCAGCGCTGTTGTCGTGCCTTCTTCATCTTGTGTGTCCTGTAAGAATTTTGCGCTGCTTTTTCTCACTCATGTAAAAGTGGGATAACATTGGAGGCACCCTGTACTAACCAGCTGTGCTCATTGATATTGATTGATTTGATTGATTTTATTGATTCATCACAATACATGTGATCGGAGGCGAAGGGAAAAGCCATTTGAATGGCTTGAGGAAGTCCTTCGCCCCCGTACAAAGACAGCAGCTCATTTACAAGCCACATGTGCATGACACATATTGCCACATGTGCATGACAGAATTGTTGTTATCATGTCAATGCTCTCACACAAGGCACACTTGCTGTCATTAGAAGCATTGTGAATACAGTCGAGCCCGACTATATCGAACCCGTTTATATCAAATTATCCCGTATATCGAACAATTTCTAAACACGGTAAATTTACATTAATATATAGCAAAGTTACTGTTACATCGAACGATAATAGCAACGACAACCGATATATCAAACTCCATGTGCCTCAAAAGTGCCCCAGCAAGTTGGCTTTCCCTCGCGGTGGCGGGGAAAACTGCCGGCGCCACCCTAGAAAAAGTGGTTTAGACCCGGTTGTGCACGGGCGAACACCCCCCTGCAAGAAATGATCCTGGCCCGCTCGCAGCGCTTACAGCCAATCAGAGGCCGTCGTGCTTTCTCCGAGGCGTGGAGGCGGTAGAAGTGAGCGCCATTTTTTCTTTCTTTATGCTTGTGTGCCTGCTGCTGCCTGTTTTCCTCGAGTCCTCATTCAGCGTGGTCCGTGCTGGTGGTGTTGCCTGTTGGTGCTCTGTGAACTTTATTGGCGCGCTGCCGTCATGGCTTGTGCAAAGAGGCAGAATTTGCCGTTCGCCGCGAAACTCGAAATCATAAATTGGGTCGAGCGCGGTAAAAGGAAGTCCGACGTCGCCGCCGCGTACAAAATTCCAAGGAGCACCTGGAATTTCCAAGGAGCTGGCAGAGTTCCCGGGAGCTATCGACGGATCGACATTCGACGAGTTCGTCAGTGCGGACGATGATGTCGCCACCACGAGTGAGCTACAAGATGAGGACTACGTTGCAGACGTCGTGCCGACCATGAGCCAAAGCGACAGCAATAAGGAAATTGACGATGGCCCATTGCCTACATCCTCCGAAGTGATTAGTGCACTTGCATTGGTCCGGCGCTATTGCGTGAATGTGGAAGGTTGCGGCCTCAGCTGCTCCGACTCGTTGGACAACGTGGAGGCGTGCGTGCTGTCGCAGGCAGCAAAGTCGTTGACACAGAAGAAAATCCGGGACTATTTTGTTCCACAGTAGGGCACACAAGTAAGCCACCATATTAATAAAGTACTTTTCTTATTGTTATGTGCCTTTGTGTCAAAATCCTATAGCGGGCCTATATCGAATTATGCCATATATCGAACTAATAAACGTTTTTTAGCGATTTCGATATACCCGGGTTCGACTGTATGGTAACTGATTTGATAACGAGAAAAGCCTGTCTTATCAAATGTATGCAGGATTCAGATAGAACAGCTGACATACTGCAGAGCTTGATTTCATTGGATGAGGACTCCCACAGCTATCATCACCTTGAGGGTGCAAGTCCTCTCTATGTAACGATTTCATACTTAATTTTTGTGCGGTATAGTACTTATAAAGATGACAACAGCGATTGGTATGGAACATACATTGTTGTAATCTATTTGGTGTTGTCTTTTTAAGTGCACAGTGCTAAAAAGTACAAACTAGGTAGCTAAAAAGTGCTACCAGCTAGCTCAATTCATCAGCCTTTTAATTCTCTCATCATTGTTTCTTCTAGTGTTTCAATTTCTCTGCCATTAATACTCTATGCAATATCACAGCAAGTTACATTACTACAAGGCTAACATAACTGCAGTACTATACTGTGTACTGCCCACCTTTAAACAGTATGAGCAGTGTGTTACCAATTGTGTTTTCTTTTGTAGTGCCTAAGGTAGGGGCAACATGTGCATGCATTACTAGCTTGTCAATGTTTTTAAGAGTTCGTCCATGGATTGTTGCGACAGTTGCATGCATTGCACTAGCGCAAATAGTCATGTCGATCTTCCTGTTTTGTTTTGCAGGCCCTGCTTCCAAGGCTCGAGTATCTTGACTGCAGCAACAATGCCATCGCCGATGCCAAAGGTGTTGAGGTTAGGAATCTTCTGCTGCTGCTGCTTACAAACTCTGTTATTGTGGGGCTGCTTTAGCAGCTATTGTTTGTGAATCATGGCATCTTTTTTTTTTTTCAGTTTCTTCACAACATCAGGGTGCTGAACCTGTCATTCAATTTTATTCAGAAGATAAGCATATACAACAAGGGTGCCTGCGACACGTTGACTGTGCTTTACTTAAGGAACAACTTCATTGAAGACACCGCAGGTACGTGCGACCCCAAATTCAGGCTCCCGCTTGCCTGCTCGTGGAATTCCTCGTAATACCGTAATAAATTTTATACTTCTCATGCAAAAAGCAGATTAAGCATTGTTGTGATATCATAGACTTTGATGGTGCCTGCTTGTGCCTTCGTAATTCTTTATCATTAAAATTAATTTGTGTTTTTGAGGGAGTCATCTACTTAACTGTGAAGTTTCTGGAACTTATGGAGCCAACAGAGCAAGTGCAGTTAAACCCCTCAATAACGAAAGCCCTCAAGAACAAAATTCTCGCAGCAACGAAGAAATCTGGCTTCTCTGGCGAACGTCCATAGAGTTCAATGCATTTGCCCCCTGTCGACAGCGAAGAGAGTCTAAAAATCACTCCCGCAGTAACGAAAGCTTCGGGTAGTGATCCGCAACATCTTTTTTTTTTCAACCCATGAGCTAGTTGGGAACCCAGAAGTTCGAAAATTGCAGCACCGCTCATTTCAGAAGTCGGGCACATACATTTCCACCAAGAAGCTTCTGGACCAAGGGCTCGTCCGGCGGCTGTTGTTGAATATAGGCATGAAACGACCTACAGAAATAGACCTTTTTTTTTGACCCTAAAAATGCTTCCCGCGGTGTTCCCTCGGCCGCCGTCATCCAAAACTACTTCAAGCACGCCGGTTTTGCGACTTGTCTGCGCGCCATGACAGACAAATCGGCATCAGTTCTTGAAGCTTTTGACATCGTTCGCACTTTCCTCAGTGCCCATGAAGACGACAAATCTATGCAAAGCTTATTAAGCTTCGAGGCTCGAGCCGTCAAGCTCCTTCAAAGCAACTTGAAACAGAGCAAGATCAGCGACATGTTCAAATAAATTTTGCCTGTGCGAAGTAATTCGTGTGCGTATTTTTCAATTTTCCGAAATTCTCACAAGACCGAACAAAAATCAATTCCCCCACAATTTCGTTATTGAGAGGTTGAACTGTATATCAGAGAATACCTTAGAATTCTTCACATCACACTGACAGGCCAGCATTAACCCTTTCCCTACAGAGCTTTTTGGCCGAAAACGATGCAAAAATACCGATTTTTTTTGCCTGTTTGATTCTACACGTCTTAAAACAACAGTAAAAATTATGCAAAGGCGCTTGCGAGCTACACGCAAAATATATATTTTTTTGAAAATGTGCAGAGGATTGGCTTCACTGCACTGCACCACGGAAAGTGGCCTAACCTCTCCCCTCTTAGGGAGCTCTTTGAAACTTAAAAAATAAAGCGCAGGGAAGCGAGTCCGTGAAAACAAACATTGAGCGCGCTGGTGGGGGTTTTCCTACATCTAAAGGCACCCACTGCCGATACGTTGATACCCGGTTGTCGTCCGAATCCGATGTTTTAGAGAAGCTATGCCGCTATGTGTAGTCGCTGCCACACTTGCAGGAGAACTGAAATTCTTCATTTAACGAAGCTTCGGCAAACAAGGGCATCTTTTTTTTTCTGAAATGAGCGGTTCCAGCACGTGCGCATTGAGGAGGACATTTCTAATTCCGGTTACGTGAATCCAGTCCTTTCTCTACCAAAATGCATGCTTTGAACACATTTTTTAAATTTTTTACTGTGCTATCCGTTGAAGCCAAAGAGAACACAGTGAAATGTATCGGGGTAGCTTAACTGCGACGCCCGCAAATGCTTGTTTCATGGTGGACGAGCCCAACTCGTCTTCGGTAGGGCAAATGTTAAAGCTTCTGCGTAAAATCTAAAGAATTTAGCTCTGTCCTACATTTTATTGTTTAATAATGAATCTATGTTTGTGTAAATAACTGCAGTAGAGTTTTCACAAGAAAATTTTAATAATTTAAACTGATATAATATTTCACTTCAGTGGCCCTTTAAAGCTTTTTTAACACGAAAGTGTTTTATGCGGGGTCCACCACGGCTCCATTGACGCATTTCCGTCACGGATATGACGTTGTAAAATATAAAGACTAACATATGGCAAAGAGAAAACTAGAAGAAAAAGTTCCGTCACCGGGAGTCGAACTTACGACCTCTCGATCCCCAGCACGCAGCGCGAAACGACTCCGCCACAGACGGCACGTTCTTCGACATGCTAACGGCGTGTTATTTATATACATCATTTACCGGTGGCTGTACTCGGAGATCGTGGTACATCAGCGTGTTTTCGTTATCACTCAGCGAGATGGTGTGAAGGGCTCGAACGGCGCGCGTCGCCTCAATCTTTAAGATGAGCGTGCGCCTCTACAGGGCGTGGTTGCTCTTGCGCGCACACTTATCTTGTATGTCTTGCGCTGTCACCGCAAGTTTGCGCTGAAGTTACAGAGAGCACAAAGGTCACTCGTTCACTGCAGTGGCCGCTTTTGCGAAAGGAGCGCGCTGCTCACAAACAAATAAGTTACAACTGTGACAGTTCGTGCTCATCCTGTGTGTATACTTGTGCGTTCATTTCGTGCGTCCTCTGTATTTGACCAGCGCGCTTTAACTGTCGAGCTGTGACAGTTGTTAGTTCGCGCTCATCCTGTGTATGTTTGTTCCGTGCGTCCTTTCTGCTTGAGCAGCGCGTTGCAAGCTGCTTGCCGTTCTTCACGTGATATTGCAACTTGTTGCTATAGCATTCATTCCTTCGCCCTTGGGGCGAAACAATCCACAACAAACGCTCAACTACGTCTCTGAAGATACGTTTTATTTTCGTGTTATACCGATTCCTATGATAGAGGGATCAACCACGTCATTTTTTCAAAAACGGTCTAAGACACCGAACTTTGCTAAAACTGCTGCTTGGGCAAGTTGGTTCATGATTAAGATAGATTTACCAGCACAAAAAAAGACGGAACATTTAGGAGGGACACACACACAGCGCTGACACACATCAGTGCTGTGTGTGTGTGTCCTTCCTAAATGTTCCGTCTTTTTTTGCGCTGGTAAATCTATCTTAAACACTAAACTTCATATGCTCAAAATTAAACAGGAGACAAGCTGACGTGTTACCTTTTTGTTTTTTTTTTGTTTTTACTATTGAGTAGGTAAATACACTTGCACAAAGGATAGAATTTAATGTTGCTTTCGAACTTTCATGTCACAGGTCTGGAGCGGCTGAGGCAGCTGAGGGAGCTTGACCTTTCCTACAACTGCCTCTCGGAGAGTTCTTCGCTTGCCGGCTTCAAGCAGCTGTACTGTTTGGCCATTGTAAGGGGATGCTGATTCTTAAGACAGCAGATGTGTATTGCCGTGTGTATTTATGATAATCACCATTATCAGTCTGTTCACGTCCACTGCAGGATGAAGACCTCTCCTAATGATCTCCCATGTACCCTGCCTCGCACTAGCTGATTCCATTTTATACCTGCAAATTTTTTAGTTTCATCACCCCAGCTAGCCTTTTGCTGTCCTTGACTGGACTTCACATCTCTCGGTGCCCATTCAGTTGCTCTAACTGACCATTGGTTATCTGTCCTTTTAGTTGCGTGACCCATTCAGCTCCACTTTTTTCTCTTAACCCTTTGGCCATGCACG
Organism: Rhipicephalus sanguineus; assembly: GCF_013339695.2. NCBI lineage: Eukaryota > Metazoa > Arthropoda > Arachnida > Ixodida > Ixodidae > Rhipicephalus > Rhipicephalus sanguineus. The sequence goes on from NC_051180.1 coordinate 147,989,033, forward strand.
CAATTGTGTACACCACTTGTTTTTGCTATTTGTATCGACTAGGAGCTAAGAAAGAGCAAGATACATTGGGGTTTGGATGCATAAAAATTTGTCTTCATATTACTTCATTTTGCAGTTTACTGTTGCATATGATCACTGTGCTGAAGGCACTACCATATTTAACGAGTCGTTCGACGTGCCGCTTCCCCTGACTCACGTCAAAAGTATAATTTTTCTTTGCTCAACATGGACATAACCAAAAACGAATTTGCACATTTCTAACCTGAGGTTTCATTCTGTTTATGCAAAAACAGAGCATGAATGGCTTCGGAATAAATAGTTATTTAATTACAAAGTAATTAGGAATGATTACTATAACACACATAAATTAACGTATTACAGCATTATTTCTGTCTCAATATAACATTGAGTGCCTTGAAATAACATTGTATCAATTTGACGGATTTACATTCTGTTCTTCATAGGTGGCGTTTGAAAGGGTTAATGTCAGCTAAAATATCGAGTGCCCTTGCTTGTTCTCTCATCTGCTCTGCTGTCCTTCATGTATTTTGAATGCATTTTAATCTTGGTGATAGTGGTGTTCCAGTCTTTGCTTGGAAGATGTATTTTAGTTATACTGCAGGCCAATACTTTGGCCCAAGCTGGTGGAGCATTACAGCAAGGAGAAAGAAAATACAAACATGTGTAAACAATGCTGAATGTAATGAACATAATGCATAAAAAGGAGCAGGAATCACACTTCGACATTGCTAAAATTCACAAAAATGGTTTGTCAAAGCAGCCATGAAAAAAATCGTCCGACTCAAGTACACCAATGGGAAGTGAATTACACTCGCTCACCATTTGAGAAAAAAAAAACCATATAGTACTTGTAAGTGTCTCTTCAAGTAAAAATTGATGCAAGCAACTATTCGTGACTGTGTTATGTTCTTCTCCTAGTGGGTCGACATACAGAGAAAAGGTAACGCCATATTAACACGATAGTGTTAAAGAGCTCGTTTTGCAGAAATTTCGGCGTTGGTGTCGGTGTCGGCGTCGTCGTTTGTGAGCAAAAAATCAAGAAAGATGCAAATAAAACAAATAATCAAAATCTTCGGTTCGAGTGGGAATCGAACCCAGGCTTTCCGCGTGGCAAGCAGGTGTTCTTCCACAGAGCCACGTCATTGCTTGAAACTGCTTCGAAAAAAAAAGAACAATACATGAATGTTATGGTGTGAGAGGAGTGTCTTGTACACATGTAATATTGCGTGGCAGAAGTGTAGAATTACGCCAGGCGTCAAAACATGTGAATTGCGCAGTGAGCGGTTGTTTTAAAGGCCCACCCATTACAAAGCGCTCAGACATATTTAATCATCATTATCAGCAAAAGCATCAACAAAGTGAGTAGCTGCGCAGGTTCGCATGTTGCCTTACGGACATGTAGTGGGCCCTTCGCTGATTCGCAAAAGGAAGAATTATGGCGTAGTGGGCACTTAACAACTGTACTTGCAGTAGACATTCTAGTATAGTTTGAAACGGCCAATGCTACACGCACAGACGTTCGTTTCCTTGCAGCACGGTTGAGGCATCCACAGAGAACCGAAACTAGGCTAGCAATTGAGAAGGCAGTGCGCACGGGGCCAGATTACGCTACTATTACATTCTACTCTTGAAGGTGAAGCTCAAGCGTCCTCCAAGTTTTTTACTTTTCCCAGCAAGAGTATTATGTAGTAGTACAAGGTGATTATAGTTGTTTTTTTCCATGTTTATATTTCTGCTTGGTAACATTAATGAGCTCAAGGGATTTTTCGTGGCATATTTTCCGTATATAAATCTCGAAGCTTTTCTACTCGCACGAGTTTCATACTGAATCAGAGGCTGGGCCCGAGCTAGTTGGTACACTGACATTATGAAACCGTTAAGCGCACAAGACGGGAACAAGAAGATCAGTTGGAAGTAGTGCTCTGTGTGTCATCTTCTTGTTCCCGTCTTTGTGCGCTTAACGGTTTCATAACGAGTTTCATATTGTCCTTTGTAGTATGCTGGTCCTAAACTTCAGCAGCATGTTCCAATTGAGATCTCACTTCAGCTGCATATTCTAATTTGCAGCCAGCAGCTAGCACTTGTTCCACCTGAGGTGTTTTTGTTTTCTTTATGTGTGTGTTTCTTATTACCACTGTTGCCTTATTACCTTCTGCAAAGTGTGCTTTCTTGTTGTTGTCGTAGCTGCTTTTAGATGGACCTAAGATCTGTCTTCCTAAGAGGGACTGCAACAGAGCATGAAGTGAACTGAAAACAAAAGCCCAATATGCAGTTGTGATAGTAACAAAACACTAAGCCTATTGAAACATATCTTCGTCTTCGATTGTGATAACTTTCATGGCTTTGCGGTAGTGGCAAATCATTGAAGGGCTTGCTAAAAAAATAACAATAAAACTAGTAAAATTGCATTATAACAAGGAGAACTTATTTGAATTTTAATGACCATTTTGAGATTTCGTATTTGTAATAGTCATTGCGAAAGATAAAGCTCTTTGAGCTGAATTGTGCATTGCAAATAAATTTCAAATAATTAGCAAGTTTAAAGGTGCTTTACTAAATTTTTTATGTTCACATTTCTCTCAGCCATTGCAAAAGATGTGTGCAATGTGTAGGGTCCTAGAATCTTGTCATATACCAGTGTTGAATTTTTTTCTTTTTGTGTTGCCATTATGAGTTCTTGCCATTTTCTAAAGCTTTTAGCCCAAGTTACTTCCTGGAAAATGTACTAAATTTCTGAATGTTTTTTCTATCCGTAATTTTTTTCATGTCATACTGATTTTTAAAACTTAACATGACTGGTCACTCGATGTAATTTACTCAATAAAATTTTTTTTTAATTCCGGCAGATTCCATGCGCTGTGGGAATTGATGTAGTGCGAAGTAGTCAGCAAGGAGTTGCATACATTGCATTGTTTGTGTTTGAGGAATATCAAGGCATTCATGTCATGACATGTCGTTCTCCATCTCATGTTTGTCGTGCATGCACGCATGCATAATCTGGTATACACCATGCTAATGAAACTTATATCTAGGTATATACAATGCATGACTTGTCATTTATGTTCTTCATACACTCATGTCATGCCATACGAATTTTCACACATATCAAGTTAAACGGCTGCGAGCGCACCATGAGCGTGGCATGTAAATCGTGCCATACATCGCATGCATTTCATAATTTTCATGTTACTACGACCTGTCGTTTATGTTCGTCATACAGTCGTGTCATGCCATGCCAATTATATCTATCAAGCTAGCGAAACGGCCACGGGTGCACCATGAGCCTGGCATGTAAATCATGCCATACATGACATGCATTTCATGATTTTCATGTTAAGACCCATCATTTATTTTTGTTATACAGTTAGGTACACCATAGCAATTTTGGTATGCATCAAGCCAGCGAAATGGCTACGAGCATACCATGAGCGTGGTGTGTAAATCATGCCTTACACGACATGCATTTCATGACTTTCATGTTAAGGCCTGTCATTTACATTTTTACACAGCCATGTCACGCCATAGCAATTTTGGTATATATATCCATTTATTGAAATGGCCCCAAGACCGTGTAATGTAAATCATGCAGTACATGATATGCATGTCGTGATTTGCATGTTACAAGCTCTCATTTATGTTAGTCAAGCACTTTTGTCACACCGTACCAATTTTGGTATAATATGAAATTCACAAAATGGCCGCGAGAGCACCAAGACAGAGGCATGTAAATCATGCCGTGTATGCATATCATGATTTTCATGTTACGATCTGTCACTTATTTTTGTCATTTTTGTCACACACTCACGTCACATCATACCAATTTTGGTACATATCTTAATGAAAAAGCCGCGAGAGTACCAAGACCATGGCATGTAAATTATGCCGTTCATGACATGCAATTCATGATTTTTACGTTGCAACCTGTCATTTATGTTCATCATACACTCATGTCACACCATACCAGTTTTGGTATATATGTCCAGTTAACGAAAGGGCCACGAGAGCACACAGTTGTAGGTGGCTAGACAAAGACGGACAGGCGGGCGGGCGGGCGGACGTAAGATGTTTGCTATTAAATACCTCACATTTAATAGCCTCTGAAGGGGAGACTTCGACACAATGCATACCATGGTAACGGGATACAACGTACTGAAATGCACCGTGTTTGAATCACCTTGTCGTGAAAAATTGTGAAGTGCCTAAACACTGCTCTGACTGACATTATGAGATCAGTGTGCACCTCTTCTTAAAACAAATGGAATGTTATGAAATTGGTACAGATCTCTTCTTCTGCGGTATGCTGGCTTGGCTGAGGGCTCTTGAGTACACATGACTGTGGTAGTCAAAACTGTACTTATAATTGTTTTGACTACCGTCAGTTACCTGCTTCTTTCCTAATCATCTGTTCCATTCATATGGCTTGTTCCGTAATCTGCACACTTCATTATGTCAACTGGCTGTCATGGCTTATGGCCCTTATATGAGACAACCGAACTGAGTTACTGTTTTCGGTTCTGCCCATTCTCCCAACAGCTGCGCCTTGTGGACAACCCCATCACTTTCACCCAGAGTACTTCTCAATAGTTGTGTGCCACCTACACCGCTAAGGCAGTCACAGAAAGATTCAGACTGGACGATAGATCCCTGCCAAAGAAGTTTATCAAGGTAAGGTCAGCTTAATTAGTTTTTCAGAACTGTTTGTCCATTTTGCTTAATTAAGAAGTGGTGGTTGATGCTCATTGTCTTCGGTGTTGTTGTGTCGTGTTGTAGCATCTGCAATCGGTGCATTACCTGTATTTTCCACCGTGTGAGACGCAACATTTTAATGTCATTTAGCATTTGCTTTGGGAAGACACACAAAGTAAAATTGTTTTGTGATAGAAAAAAATCTGTTCTTAATTCACACAAGGTCCATTTTGGGGGTACACTCAAACTTCGATATAAGGAACACAGATATAACGAATTATCAGTTATAACGAAGTAAATGAAGAATAGTCGTCATAGATACAGTGTCATAAATGCAATTTTTGGCTATAACGAAGTTATTTTCATGTCAGATGTGGCCTTGTTATAATGAGGTTATAGTGTATACTATGTGAAAAGAATAAATTCAGTGAATAATTGGATATGTTAATGCCCTCAGCCTCAAGGGTCCTGCTGCACATCCTCCCTACACCCTCACCCTCACCATGTAGGGGGGTGCAGTTACTTTGTAACTGGCACCTCTTTCACACATCAGCTTAATTTTCTTTGCATTTTTCACTCTTCCAAATCCATTAAAATGAAGGTTCAGCTTTTGCATAAAAGTTTCTGATACACAAATTTTCAGAAAAAAGGTATATAGCAGCCGGTTCCCAAAACTGTCATTTCTGTGTGTCGCCTATCATTAAGGGTTACATTCATGCACTTTGCATCTTGCTTTGCATCTTGCGAATCTTGCTGGAGGCACAGACTCCAGCAAGATTTGCAGACAATGGAAAACTCAAATTTCTACTTTGAACTAGGCAAGACGAATGCACAGCTGCAAACTCCAAGTGCACCGAACCAGAGGCGAGATTAGACAGTTCTCTTAACAGTGTGTATCTCGCATAATCTCTCCTTTGTGTATGTAGCTTCCGCTCAAAGCAAAGTAAAAGTATTTAAGATCGCACGCTATCTCGGTAAGGAAGTCAGCGTGCAGTCAGTGGCAGCGGGCAAAACGCAGATGCAAGTAAAATGAGGACGACGCAAACACCTCATTCTACTTGTGTCCGTGTTCTTCATGGTTGACTTTCTATGCTGTGAGTATGTAAAGTTGCCCACCTTTCTGCATTTTTTGACTGCGTTTCGTGCACATGGGACGAAGCTGGGAAAGGAGTGCGGTTGTGTTAGTGACACCCATATGTAGTGCAGTTCACTTGTTCTTGAATGCTTTCTACAGAATATAAATACTTTATATGTATATAGTCAGGGTGTGCGAATAATGAAATTTTTGAATATGAATAGAATATGTTATCATCATCAGGCTGTTTCATGTCCTCTCCCAATGATCTCCAACCCACCCATTCCTGCTTGAGCCAATTTCATTTATTGTGCCTGCGAATTTATTAATTTCATCAGTTCGTTACCCACCCCTTCTTGTTCATGGCCATGTGTGCGTTGTTAAAAAGTTGCAAAACGAGACGTAACAATAGTTTTCATTACTGTTTCAAAACAGATTAATGAAACTGCATGTCATTAGGCTGCTGCACAATTAAAATACTTTTGGCAACGCACTCATTACAAATTATCGTGCCGAAAAATTATCTCCTTGACATGTTCACAAGGCGAGCACTCCTCAAGTGCTGTAGCAATACGTCTGAAAGTGAAGAAGACCCTCTTCGTTATGTAATATGATACTCGCACGTTGCCATTCATGTGGCCTAGCATCTAAACATTGTGTAGGTAGCATTGTTGACAGTTATTTTATTGTGCCTGTTATAGAACACGAAAGCACAACACATGATGCTGTATAAAAGACTTGCAGAATAAAGCTTGGTGAAAGAGAAACCGCCCCTGTCGCCTGAGCATGCTGGAGAGGCTGGAATGGAGTACCGAGGTCATGCGTATTGTTCAGTGATTACAGTAAAACTTCGGCAATTGCTGACAACGAATCATAAATATGCACTGAAAGGTACCATTCAGTAACCGCGAAGTTCTATGTAACCTAATGGGTACAAGTTAGCTATATTTTGCATTATAAATAAAAATGTGCAGCATTCATACGTCGTCACTTATTCAAATATTCGAGTCGAATGTGCTTCGAATAAGGAAATTATTCAACTTGTGTCTTTGAAATTTTGAATATTCTCACCCCCCTAATATGTAGCTAAACCCCGATATAAAAAAGTCGGTAAAATCGGCAGTTGTTATATTGAAATTTCACCGATTATGCACAACATAGTCGCCAACAGACTATTTTTATACATGAAAGGGGCCAAAGTAATAGGGTAGCACGAGAAGCTAATTTCAATAAAATAAGTTAATTTTCATAAACTTGAGAGCCGGTCACCACATTTAGGGTTTTATGCCGTGTGGAAAGAGTTGGTCTTCGCAGTGGCCATATGGCATGCGGAAAGTCAAAAGAAATGCAGTTCCAATACAGTCTGGTAATTGGTGGAAGTGAGGTCATCATGCCCATTCCATCGCTGCGGCTTGCCATCAAAACCGGGCGCTGACGCACTGCACGCACTGTGCAGAGTACGGAACTACGCTGCATAGAGTGTGCAGTATGATGTGCCAGTTGTGCCTGCATGCCCTCCCTCTCCACCGTTTGAGAGGAGAGAAAAAGGGTGCATCAGGTGCATCGTTGTTTACCAGCCACTGCCAGAAAAAACTCTGCTCCTCTTTGTGACCACTCTACTCTATTCATAGTGCACGATTTGAAAGTTTCGTTCACAAAAGCTGCTTACAACACAACTGTTGGATCACTGGCACCAAGAGAACTTTCTGTTGATTACCTCGGTTTTCTATTGCAGTAGCAATGAAACTTTGTTATAATAAAATTACAGTTCAACATGATCTGTTACATTGACATTAAGTATACTGCTGATTTGTGAATGTAAAGTTATAAAAAGTCACAGTTTCGCCGCAAGGGCGAAGCAATGAATGCGATAGCAAGAAACTAATGCTATACGAAGTGAGGCTCGCCAATAAATACTCTCAGTTTGAACAGTGCTCCTGTTGTAAAGGCGGCCGAAGAAGCGAAGGAAACTAGCGTGCTTCAAGTGTCGAGCTGTGACACTTGATAGTTCGCGCTCATCTTCTGTTTGTTCGTTTAGCGGAGTCCCTTGAGCTCGAGTGACTTTCATACGCTCTGTAACATGAGCGCGGACATCACGGTGAAAGCTCGAAGCATCCCTCTTCCCCGCACCACGAGAAGACTGCGCGAGCAGACAGCGGAAGGGCAAGGTTCTCCCTGCGCAAATATAAGAAGCGAGTGAGCTCGCCGACGACTTTTAAATCCGCCTGTTGCGCTCCTCGCACCATCTCGCTGGTAATGAAGAAACGCTTATAAGCACCTGCCGTCTCTGAGTCCTGCCAGCGGTAAAGGGTGTGTATATAACACTCGCCGTTAGCTACCTGAAGGATCTGCGCTTTCTGGCGTAGTGGTTAGCGCCGTGCGCTGCGGAACAAGAGGTCGCTGGTTCGATTCCACGCTTCGGAAGCATTTTTCTGAATTATTTTTCTTTGGGACTTTGGGATATATATATATATACACACTTATACATATACGGTGCATGACGGCGGCGACGGCGACGGCAAAATCCAGCCGAGACTGTCCATGTAATTGCTATCGCAATAAAAACATAAATAGTACATTGTTATACCATCAAGAATTCAGTTATGTTAAAGGGACACTATAGTGAAGCAATGAATTGGTTTAGATTGATGAATTATACTCTGAGAAGTCTAATGTCATTTAATTTTACCATCAATGTTTGTTAGTAGAGGAGAAAATGAAGGTTAAAAATTCATTTTTAAATTTTGCACGGAAACCGCTGCATGTGCAGTCACAGATTTTTCGTATTTCGGTGACATTGGCTCTATGAAATTTCCTGAAACTTGGTATGTTAAGTCTATGGCCCTCTTAGAGGACAACACACTTAATTTTTATTGACTAGGAACAACGTAGGACCTAATAGACACCGTCAAAATCTGTGACGTCACGGCGTTTGGTGAGGGAATTTCAAGGTGGCGTAGCCACCCGCACTTTATTTCTGTGCATCTTCTCACTTACCAAGTGCCTTCTCGTGGCAAGCGTGGTGGTTTTGGAATTGTGAAAGAGTAATTTACTCATATGAGAAAAATCGTTTTTCTCTTCAGTGTCTCTTTAAGGCTTGTTATGTCAAGGTTTAACATTACCATACAACTGTATAACTTGTGGACATAAGATTATGTCGAATCGCATATCATTTGTGCTCCTTTGGGCTGCCACTGTGCAGCAAACTATTGTTTTGGCCATAATTGCAAGCAGTGCCATGTGTCTTCTGGCCACAGAAACTTCATAGTCACGTTAGTTATTCACTGGCAAATGGGTGGATTTGTGACAACTTTCAAGTAATAATTACGTGATCTCTTTCGTGACAATTGCTTGAACGTTGCTGCCTTATTGTTTTGTATGGTGCGTACTGTCACTTGGTTGGGATGGTGAAGTAAGCAGGACATAAGCCGGTAAGAACTGAACTGTTTATTGGGTGGACCTGTGTTCAGCAAAAAAAGTAGGATTCACAGTGCAACAGTAGTGGCGAAGACATTCGTCGGTCGTTGATAAACTGATTGTCCATGAAAAGCGTCGGCTTTTATACATGCCTGATAGAACCTTCCAGCGCTGTCACTGGTGCTTGCGTTAGTGCCAGATTAAATTCTGTTGCTGGCGTCCTGCACGCAATCTTGACAGAACAATCAGAAACAATCTCAAAGTTTCTCAAACACTGTGGTGTGGCCCGCACCGAGTGGTGCTACGTAACAGTTTTTGTGGTTTATTCCCAATCACATAAGAGAAATGAGTTATCATAGCTGCAAAATAGCAGTGCATCAGCACACTCTCATTACATTTAAAGCAGGCAGAAATGAGACTTCTTGAAAGTGATACATACTGATCGGCCGAAAATTTGTTTGTGCTCACGAAGGCACGTGTTTAACCTTGTATCAGCTTCGTTTTCTTTCAGTCGTTTTCTCTTAATCTTTTTGCTACCTCCCGCCCTTTACCTTATCCCTCCTATCTGATTGTTAACCTTTATTTGACACTTTGCAAGCTGTAAATCAACCAGTTTTGAGTTTGTGTACCACCTGTCCTGTAGTCCCTGTTTCGCTGATGTCTCGTAATACGAAGCGCAAGAAGAAATAATGAATTCTGATATCTTTTTTTTGCATGTGTGGCACACTTTCTTTTGGTAACGAAAGCAACCAGTGATGGCAGTCCGCCTGACTTGTCTGGCGCTCTCTTCTGCGTGTGAAATTGAGTACAAGCACCCTGTTTGTCTTGTCTTCTGCAGCCCACCTGCGCCAAGCAGCCGAGTACCAGGGCAGCCGATGTGCCAGTGCCAAATCCGGTAATCTTGGTGCCCTCACTTCAGCCCACGCTTGAGTCGGACGACAGCAGCAGCCTGGCGGGAGAGATCACGGAGCAGCGTGGTTGCGAGGCAGTGGCCTCTACGTCAGCATTGACATTGAGCAGCGAACAGAGTCTCTCCGCGTCTGTGGAACAGGACTGCAGCTCGTGCAGCAGCGTCGAAGCGATGGACCCCGTGGCTGGTAGAAGGCTGAAGGGAGGCAGGAAATCCAAGAAGCGCCAGTCCAGCAGGGTGGCGGCCATCTTAGACCAAGAAGGATACGCGGCCCCCGTTAAAGAAAGTGGCAGTGGTGAGATATAGAGTTGATGCTACGCTATGCTACAACTGGACGTACTATACATTGACAGGATATGCTTGAACTTTGCTGTGCATTCTGTCATATCAATTGCTACTATATAAGTATTTAATTAATTTTGATTTGCCAATCAACATTTGCTAATTTACTTAGGCAACATTTTGGTCTTGGCCTCTGGCATTGTGTAATAATTTTTATGCTGCCGTATCGTCATCTGATTAGCGTTACGATGTGTAATAAATGCATTATCATTATTGTCACTAGCATAATCATAAAAACATTTCATCGATCTGAGATAAAGGAGGAAATCGGCATAAAAATCATCAATACCTACCTTTGAGAATGCAGGCACTACCACAATTCACCGTTCATGTATATGTACAACTGTTGCATCATCTTTTATCTGAGAAATTATGGGCATTTTTCGAAAGTGGCAAGTTAAAGAAAGTGGCCGTTAAAGAAAGTGGCAGTGGTGAGATATAGAGTTGATGCTACGCTATGCTACAACTGGACGTACTATACATTGACAGGATATGTTTGAACTTTGCTGTGCATTCTGTCATATCAATTGCTACTATATAAGTATTTAATTAATTTTGATTTGCCAATCAACATTTGCTAATTTACTTAGGCAACATTTTGGTCTTGGCCTCTGGCATTGTGTAATAATTTTTATGCTGCCGTGTCCTCATCCGCTTAGCGTTACGATGTGTAATAAATGCATTATCATTATTGCCACTAGCATATTCATAAAAACATTTCATCGATCTGAGATAAAGAAGGAAATCGGCATAAAAATCATCAATACCTACCTTTGAGAATGCAGGCACTACTACCACAATTCACTGTTCATGTATATGTACAACTGTTGCACCATCTTTTATCTGAGAAATTATGGGCATTTTTCGAAAGTGTATTCAGTAAGAACCCAATAATTGTAGTACGGTGCAGTGTTAGCACAAAGCACTGCTCTTTGGCTTAGCGCTCGCAAGATCAACACAAGGTAGTACATGTGTTGTGTCGTGCGACCCCTGGTGTCATGCCAACACACCAGCTTGTGCTGTGTTTCCTGGTAGTGCCGCAGGATGGAGCCAGGCCTCCGCTGGTTATCTATTTTTTTTTAAAGAAGGGGGAAGAGGTGATTGGCCGGCTTGACACGGGTCACATGACTAATGGGGCTATGCCGGGTTGGCTCAAGAATTCGAAAAAAAGAGAACATCAGTGGAATCCCATCCTCGTCGCCATGTGTTATATCGACGCCATGTGTTGTATCGGCAGAAGCGTGGCGTAGCCCGCAGCCGGCCGACTGAGAGGCCTAGTGCCGGCAGGCGCGTGGAGTAACGAGACGGACACACACTCTCCAGTCTCGTCCCGAACGCTCCGTGTCCGTCTCGCTACTCCGCGTGCCTGCCGTTCTAGGCCTCTCAGTGGGCCGGCCACAGGCTACGCCATGCTCCTGCCTATACAACACATGGCGTCGATATAACAACACGCTTGGCAATAGGTTGCAAGGCATTGTAGATAAGCTCAAGTTGATGCCCAAACAAATGGCATCACTCAAAATGTATATGCACCATGTGTTTTCCCAGAGTCCTCTACACTTGCTCTGCCTGCTACAGTAATTGCACAACTGCAGCCGGTAGTATGGTAAGCACTGTTTCAGACAACTGTTCAGAGGTAGTACAGTATCCCCTGGAGCCTTTCTGGAAGGAGTGACAGGTGATTGGCAGCCCCTATGTTGCCCTGTTTCTTTGCAGGTGTAATTGGGAGAGAGCAGCACAGGCCGAATAGGCGATAACTCACTCAAGGCAAGGTGTTAGGTTAGGTTAGGTTAGGTAAAGTATGCTGTGCTAAGTATAATGTCGAGAGTGTGACTCATGCCTGGGGTGACTGCATTTAGACGAGGGGACAATAGGAAAAATATTTGTAGGTGCAGCTTTTTTTAACATTAAAGGGGTACTTACATGAAAGTTTTTGGTTGTCATTAATTTTTTTTTTTTTTGCGTCAAATAAAAGGCCAAACCCTCAAGAGCCTAGAAAATGTGCTTGTAAGCATGAGTGCGCCCTGAAGAAGTAATTACAGTATGTTTTTTTTTCAAAGAGAGTTTCGGTTCCTACTCTACCCTGATGCCACGACACGGTATCAGCTTCTCATCACACGCTCATGCAAGATATTGTGAAGTTTCCATGGCCGCTCCACTCCGTGGCTCCGTTCGCAAGTGCATGAGCGGCCATTTTGAATGTTTTGGTACCTGATGTCATAACAAAAAGCCATACCAGTGTGTGAAGTCACCAGAATTGACGTGTAGTATGACGTCACGATAGTGTCGATGTCAGTAGGTGTGCCATGTGATAATCGACTTTAATATCAGAATAAAATATCTTATAGGCATTTACTGAGCTTCACACTTGCTCAGCGCTGTCTCTGTATACAGGAGTAAATTCACCTTCGAAAATGGGTGTCAGTACCCCTTTAAAGAACCTCAGGTGGTGGTAAAAATCAATCTAGATACCTCCACTGCAACATCTCTTTATAAGTCCATACCGCTTTGGAATGTTAAACGTTTGAGTAGGATCAGTCAAGTCCAACCTTTGATTTCTGTACTTTGCAGTCTCTGCCTTGCGCAATGACTTTCTCACCTACAAAAGCCAGCTGGAAAGCCGGAAGGAGCAGCTTGGTGAGGAGTGGCTCGTCGGAGTGTCTGCTCTCCAGTTGCCTGATGCTCAGAGCACACCCTGTGGGACACCGGGCACCTACACCTCGCATGAAGGTGGCTTTCTAACAGCGAGCAGGATGGGGTCGTGCGACACCAAGGACACGCACAGCGACTCTGACTCAGGACGTGCAGAATCGCTCAAGACTGTTCTCTTCAAGGAGCCAGTCGTAACAAAAGTAGAAGGTGTCGCGGAAGAAGCAAAGAACGATTGTGCCGACGAAGAGGGCCCCCAGAGACGCATCTCCGAGCTGAGCCAAGGTGTCGTCGTGCTCGACGAGGTGCCGCCAGACCCGTTGGATGAGTCCAGTGTTCTGTCCCCAATGGAAGGGTTCAGTTGGACCACGGCCAAGAGCGAAGTTACCCCAGACACTGAAGAAACTACTGAAGGTAAGTTGCCGCACCACTTCTTATCTTTGCAGTGTAGTGACAGCAAAAAGCGGGCATCGTGCCAGGGATAATGAAGAATTACATCTTTTGTCGGGTGAACTTGCACACGTAAAGAAAGAACTGAAGTGGCAATTATAGCGACAAGAACAGTCAGCATTCATGGAATTGGAATTGAAGCTGCTTCGGCCAGACATTATTTACACATGTTGCAAAAGTTCCTTATGACCCACATGGTGTGCGGCATGTGGTTTTAAAAGTTGGAAGCATCGCATTAAAGACAAGTCCAGATAAGGAAATAACGGTGCAAATTAAAGAGTAGACGACAGTCACCTTGTAGCAAAAAGATAAGGTTCTATGACAGCACTGATGAGAAAGTGAAGAACACATTGGGCTGCATTTCCTTGGGTAACAGTGGAGTGTAAAGCATCAAGTTATTGTCGAGCATAATGAGTGAGTGAAATTCAAAGTGCAGGAATGTGGAGACTTATGAGATAGCCACCCTTGTTTTTGCACCTTCATTTTGCACTTTTCTGTGATATCATAAGATTGCTTTGACTACAAGTCATGAGTCTGTAACGTCAATTGATTATCGACTTGATGCTGTTCTGGTGAAGTCTTCTTCATCCAGAACGCTGATATGAATTGAAAAAGTGAGGTTCGGGTTAGGTTACTTGAGCCTCAGGGGAAGCGCCAGGATTTTTTTTCACTGTGGAAAGGGCACCCACGACAAGCGAGTTCCTTCAGGGGGGCAGGTAGTCTAGGCAGTTATGTGCCGTGTTTTCAATATATTTGCTCTTGGGGGGGCCAAAAGGGGAGTAGGCAGAAATCTTAGGGGGGTGGCTGCCCCCCCCCCACCCACTGGTGCAGCCCCTGTCCAGTTGGGCAGACTTTTCTCATGTTACTGGACTTGCCTTTCTGAATACATGAGAACATAAAAAGTGGCATTCGTTGTGGGGAAGTAGAGTTGTGTCTCCAAGCAGTGCGCGAAGAAAAAATAGGGTGGGGGGAATCGCTTTCTACGCACCTCGAGAAATCACTTGGCGCAATCAAGCATTGATGGTCTGTGAATCATCTAGACAGTTGAGAGAACTTGCTTTGTCATCTACAGTCCATGCACAAAGCTCTATGTGTTGAAAGTAATCGATTCACCAGCACCACTATATTTTACCTTCTTTTGTGCAGACATGGACAGCAAGCTGTTCCTTGTCCAGAAATGCAGTGATGGCAGTGAAACGTCAGTTTTTGTCGGCGTGAAAGATGACGTGATGAGGGAGAGCGACAGCCTCACTGGGAAGATTTTACAGCGCCTGGACCTTAACATACTGTCTTCCGTGACTTTGGTACGTGACTGGTAATGAGGCTTTGCATTTGCTCAGTTGTCATTTTAGTCAATTAACATTTGGTATTGCACAGAGCTTACTATTCCTTGAGTGTGCAGGTATTTGCCCCTTAATATGTTATACAGGGATAATTGTGTAATGAGGTTACTGGTTTGTACCTCATCCTCTTTGGGGTGCCACACTGTCCATTTGCATACTGTCATTGAATATAAGAGCCTCCATTAATGTCTTTGTTGGATTTGCCGAGCGGAATGTGTTCACAATAGGAATCAAGAGAGAGAAAATATTTAAGTATGGTTGCAGCTAAGTGGTTGAGTATTGTGAGTATTTCACGTGCGGCAGCAAGTCTGGGGGAGTACATTTTCAGCAGTTTAAGGAGACGAACAGCAGGAGGGAGCAAAAGAAGTTACAATCGAACTTGGATATAATGAAGCTGGATAAAGGAGATTATATCACACTCACCGACTAATGAAAATAACTTCCTTTTAAAAGATGAGACATTGGCTATAAATTGAACTAGGGACGTCCACTGTCAGCTGTGCTGACAGTCACGGAATTTTGCGGCAGCAGGTTGACAAAATCTGGTGCATAAAGAACATTCTTGGTGATGCTTAGGAACACTTAAGGTGCAGGATAAATTTACTGCCGAACATACGTAGTCTGGCTTACAAAAAAATGGATTCTTTCTGGTGCTTGTAAAGAATGCACCACAAAAAATTGTAGGTTTACTGTAGGTGAGGTTCAGTATATTGAGTTGCTTGCTATATCAAATTATTTATATACCTTGCAAGCCTGTTTATTATCACTGGTTTCAACAGTGAAGGGACTCTCCAAGATATGTCTATAAACAACGAATAAGTATGGCGCATATCTTCAATGTTGTCACAACTGTAATGTCGTTGTTCACTTACCTGGTTTTTATGCATTACCTTGCAGCATGATGACATGACTGTGAAGCTCAAGTTTGACACAACTATACGCAGTAAAAAGGAGAGATGCTACGTTTTTGACAGCAGCGAAGATGCAGAGGTTAGAAATGTATTGTTTATTTACACATTTGACGGTTTGAGCATGTCTGTATACAATGAATATTACTTTTGCACATTACTGAAATACAGTCAAACCTGCCTATAACGAACCTCCATACAATGAATTTCTCGATATTACGAAGTTTTTCTATTCCCCGCCGTTACTCCATACACACATGTATTTGCAACCTCTAGTAACAAAGTGGCAGCGGGAGACACCCTTGATGTAACGAATTTTCGCTGCCAACAACCTAGTAATTTTACCCCGAATTTTGTCATTTTGGCATGAGCAGGAGCCGCACGCATCTTCTGCGGTTGCCCCACTGACGACGGAGTGCAAAGCGGCGGCGGCGCGCATTGCGTGCTCGAAGCCCTGGCGACTGCGAGGCGAGAGCGAGCACTCGTTCATGCGCGCGGGCAGCGGGAGTGTATGTGAGGCGGGCAGGCGCGCCTGTGTTCCTCAGGCCGGCGTTCTTGCCGCCGTGGGCACATGCGCGGGCGTGCCCTCTTCCCCCCCCCCCCCCCTTCATAGATCATCCAGCAGCTCGTGGGTGGCACCACACTAACCACGCCGGCTTTCTTTAAAAATCAGTTGTTGCAGAAATCAGTTGCAGAAATAGTGACATCAGGTGACACCACTAAAAAGCTTGCTCCGTGTCATCACGCATCGAGTTCGCGCCGCATATAGAGAGCGCTTTTCTTAATGTTCCGTGGCATCCGTGTCGTTCGCTCTTCGTTTTCAATGCTGTGTGCACATACATGGTTTATCTGTGCGCGCATGGAGCAGCCCCTGACGACATGCAGCTTTGCGATTTTTTTATGTGGACAACTGTATCGTCTCTACCAAGATGTCAGATTAGGTGCTGGTGGAAACTGTCCGACACCACGGTGACAACGGATCTTCAGATGTAGACTCGTCACATGCTTTGCTGTCTTGTGCCGCGCCACGGGTTCGCTAGACTGTGGCCTTTGCGATTAGCGTTGCCAGAGCCAATCTTGGAGGCCATGGCTAGACGATGAAGGAGCAGCGTTGTATTGATGTCCTACGAACGTTCAGTATGGCAAAATAATGCAGTTTCTTGCCAGCTAAATAAATGTTTTGGGTGAGCTCTACCTTCAGTTCCCCTTTTGTTTAATTTGTGCGTTTCCTTCCAAATTTTCTTGCTGAAGCTGCATATAACGAAAACCTGTTTGTGACAAATCTTTTTGTGAAATTGTCAGTTTCGTTATATCCAGGTTTAACTGTACTTGGCAATGTAGATGGCAGTAGCAGTGCTTGCAGGCACGCCTTGTGACATTGTCTTCAGTCACATTGTGCTGGACGCATAATTCGGTTAGTACTTGAGTACTCCATGAATTGAAAAAATGAAGTCTCTATACTGTGATGATTGCTAGTTTTCCACTTTTGCACAAACAGTTGAATAAAACACAATTTCAGTTATGACTCTTCATGCTATAGTAGAAATCAGCCCTACAAGATGGTGCTGCTAGCATTGACAGTTTGATTATTCGGTTATTTTGTAAATGGCAACAAGTGTGTAACGAGCCTAAATGAACACCCTCATGTTGTCACATCATCACTGCTTCATGATTTTACAACTAACTGCAGGAAGTGACCCACCTCGTAGATCAGTGGCTGTGGCATCATGCTGCTAAGCAATAGGTTGTAGGTTTGATCCCAGTTACCTCCACCACATTTTGCCAATGCAAAATATGTTTGTGTACCATGTATTGAGTGTGCGTTAAAGAACAAACACAGGTAGTTAAAATAATTCCAGAGCTGTCTGCTAAGTCTGTGCAGTTTTGTAATGCTAGACAATACAATATAAATTTCTGCTAAATGCATGTCGGCACATTGCTATTATTATTTTTTTTTACTTACGCCAATACAGGTTATGAACAGTGTCTGCCATTTTGACTGGGGCAAAATTTACCATTCATTGAAGGATACTTTAGTGCATAAACAGAATATCAACTTCAGAGCTGGCTCTGGCCACTGAAAACAATCTCGATATGTTTACCATATTTTTTAGAAAAGGACGCTTAACACTGCAACAGAACTGCTAACTAAATACTTAAATTCACAATCTTTTTCTATGATCTACATATGTCTACCTACACATAAGCTCTAAAAAATATTTCAGATGAAGAACTCAGCTTCACATGCAGTGTACTTAGAACGTATGCAGGTGTTTAAAAACTTAGCTTGATACTGGTTAGTAATTTACTATCATCAAAGGCAGATAATAAATGAACCTGCTAGATTACCACACAGTGGAACTTCCATCAGCTGTCGTGGTATTTCATGGAACTAGTGATTTTTTTAATAGCATGCTTATAGTTTACCAACTTATAATGCAGCACAGGTTTACCAAGAACGTCTTACAATGTAAATTATGTCCTTGAAATGTCATATTGATAATGCTAGTGATAACAAACATAAATGTGTATTACGATGCCCTCATTCTTGTAACTTGTTAGTAAAAGAATGT
This sequence comes from Rhipicephalus sanguineus, assembly GCF_013339695.2. Taxonomy (NCBI): domain Eukaryota; kingdom Metazoa; phylum Arthropoda; class Arachnida; order Ixodida; family Ixodidae; genus Rhipicephalus; species Rhipicephalus sanguineus. The sequence goes on from NC_051180.1 coordinate 148,007,407, forward strand.
TTTTTTTTTTCACGTGTTCACTTTCAGGAAGTTGTGCAACTGCTACAACCTTTTGTGGAGGCTAAGGCTAGGAAGGACCTTTACTCTGAAATGTTACAGGTAATGGGGGTGCTTGTTTTTGCCATGACTTTATTCAGTATGCAAGACTGTCATGTCAGATGGTGTATAAGAACTCTTGGCTGATTATAACAATTCCAGAATGCTATTGTTAGTTATACACAATACATACATGACATGTTTGTTTAGCATGCATAGTGTCCATCATGCTTTATTGAAGCACTCCAACTTTTTGGACGTAAGCTTGGATTAAATAAAACAAAACATAATATGACACAGTTGAACCTTGGTATAACACGCTTAAAGTACCATGTTATATTCTATATTCTTTACAAACATACAGATATTGGCCAGAAAAAAAATTGTACTGATGCCTCTGGTGAAAGAACTGCAAGTGGAATGCTTTTGATGTGCTTGCTACAAGTCTCCTGTGAATTTCGGTGGTCCGTCGACACCTTGCCGTACTGATACAAGGCATGGGAACAACGATTGATTACACACATGCACTTTGAACTTACAGATATATGCAGCTGTGAAATCCACCTTATAGCACAGCATCAGCAAATTCGCTTGCTGCTGTACAGCCAAGCCAAGCCACTGGTCAGATTGTGCACGCCGCCAACAGAACCTTTAGTCAGGGCGGTGTGGGTAGGAACCACACCTGTGCGCCCCATAGGGACCATGTGGGCATACATATGCACTCTGGTACTATTACTACAGCCTTCACTTCAGCCAACACATTTTATCTCCAACTCCATTGCTTATAGAGTTTGCGAGTGCAAACATATCAGCGGTGAGCTTCCTGTGATGGCTTGTCACACCAGCCACGCTGCGTAGTACACCGGGCCTACCCAGCACCCCTTTGTTGGCAGTTGGTAAAAAAAGTTCTGGCCTTGTTCTGGCTGATAAGGCAGGAACTTCGGTCATGGCTGCCATGTTTGCAGCACAACATGCATGGTTCGTGTACAGAACTTTCTGTGTCTGAAATTTTGGGCATTGCTGTTGTGCATTGGTGCTGAGAGTAGGTGCTAGTAATGCAGGAGTCACGCAGGTATTAAAAATCAGGCACCTGGAAAATCAGTCAGCGACCGTGTGCAACACTTTTTTCTACCAGAATATTTACATTGAGGCACGTGCCAACAAAAGTTAGTCCTTCTGTAATTGGTAGTGTCTCGGATCCCACATTTTTGTTTTGTTATAGCGAGAGAATATTTGTATTGGAACGAAACAATCACATTTATAGGAGTGGTCTGTCTAATAGGCAGAGCTTTTTGTCACATTGAATGTGGCAACAGTTGCCATGGCAGACTGTTTATTTTTTGACATTCTCGGTCTCCTCTTTTTGCAGTGCGTGAAATGTAACGCACAGTTCCCGAAACAGGCAGTCAAAAAAGTGGTCGTTAGCACAACAAAGGACAACATTACCACAGGTAATTTCCCCGCAGTTTTTTGCATGCCTGAAACCAGCTAGAAATTGTTTTCTGGTCGTTCCTGCAAATTCTACTTTCTGGCTGCTTGTTCTGCAAGTGTCCTTACATAGTCACTGACATATTCGTTGAGGAAATTTGTACTGTTGTGCCAAACAAATGCCGAACTCAGCAGAAAGCACTATGCTCGGGCTGCAAAGGTTGGGCATTTTTCACTTTCAGAGACAATTCTAGTTCATTTTATCCATTAACAGGACAGTTTTACTTTGTTATAATGATGTTTCAGCTACTACATAGATATCTATGGAAATTTCAAGGAGAATTGTATTTAATTTATTATAGTAGCCCGTTCAGTTAAATTCGTGGATGTAAGTCGCAAATATAATGCAAGGTTATATTTGAAGCTTGTCTTGTAACCTTTGATCATGCCCATTTTTTGTGTCACTTTCTTTAGTTGCTTTAGCATTTGTGGCACCAATTGAAAAATACAACTGTTTTTTCTCGTTTTACTATCGCTTAAAAATTCACTTCCAGTGCTTTGTGTCATTTAGATCTCAGCGAGTCATTGCTTCTTGTGGTAACCTAGTTTTTTGCAGGACGTGTAAAGTGTTGTAAGAGTTGTAAGATGTTGCAAGCTTTTGTTTGTTTCATAATATTAATTTTATTTTTTTACCAATGACCTTTAGACGTCCATGAATCGGAGAGGTGTCCCCAGTGTGACGGTGAGATCCTTCTAACGTTGGACACTCCAGAGGCTGTAGACGCACTTTCATCTCTTGCCACAAGTGCTCCAGAAAACATAAGGTCTGTCTTTAGTTGGTCTGGTTGTTAGTTTACAGTCAAGTGGTATCTGATGTTGGCAAGAAACCTGATTTACTTAGTTGCATCAATAATTAATTATATCTATATTTGTTATATTGAGCTTATGCTGTATTAAGTTAAAGGGCTGCAGAGAAATGTTTTGTACACAGTAATCAACTGTTCCCAATAAGTAAACATCATTGATGTGAACATGCAAGCTGAATAATATTGTTGTGTGTGCAAGAGAGAACCTAAAATGGTCCACAATAGACCGATTGCTCTCTGGAAGCTCCACTCATTTCCTTCTGACCTATTTGTTAACAGTCACACAAAACGCAATGGCCTATAGATGCCAGCCATTTGGTACACGTGTGTTTACGCCTTTTCCAGAGTTACCACATTAAAAAGTTTTTTTCTTGGTTGATATTCTTCAAAAATTGCTTTTGGGCAGTGCATTTGCGATGCATCGCATCACACGGTACCGTATGCATTTAGAAAAATGGATTGTTGGGCGAGTTGGTACGTTATAATTTAAAAAATCGCAAAAAAATGAGAATGCAGAAAGGCCGTGCTGTTGCCCTCTTTTCTGTGTCCTTGTTTTTTGCACTTTTTTTTATCGTGTACTGTATGCATCGGTGTAAATGCCCAACAGTATTTTTTACTGTCCGCCGAGCTTGCAATGCTCGCACAGTGCCGAAAATGCTTCTGGCTGTACAACACGACATGCCCAGCGTTGACTAACGCGAACTCTCATGAAAGAGATTGTATCCCCGAAAGTGATCACTTATGAATACTGCCCCTTCCCATCTTGTCATTGTCATGCCTTTGTCAGCCTTGCGTCTCTTTCTCATCTTCGTTGCATACCCCACTCATTTAATTAATGTGTAAACTAAAAATTTAGTTTGTCAGTTTCTGCTGTTCATGCAAGGTGCCATGCATGCTCATACACATGAAGACATACGGTGATAATTTTAAATTGGAGACTAAACTTGTAGTGGATGGCTTGAAAAATGCAGCTTTTACCATATCAAAAATAGCATATATTTTATTATTATTATTATTACTATTATTTGATTGACAATACGTGATTGTCGTAATTCAGGAGATGAAGGTGATGTCAAGGGTCGCCTGACTAGCTCTCAAGCACCACAATGTACATTCAGCACGTAATGGCATTGGGAAAAAAGCAAAAGAAGAGCAAAATGGAAATTATGATATGAAAGTGTATGAAAGTTTCACCATTCTCTGTTTAAATCTTTTCTTTTTAATAGCCAAAGTTTGACCATCAGGAAGGGATCCGATGCCTCATCTTCTGGTAAAGGAGCACAAGGTAAGCCTGAGTCTACAGCCTCCGTGAGTGTTGATATGAAATCAGTATGTTGTCAGGTTCTTAGCGAATTTTTGCTGGTTACAGTTGCAATGCATAAATGGAAAACTTGTTGAATGTGCTGGCTTATCAGCTTCAATGACGCTTTCAAGTTTCCGGTGCCACATTCACTACGAGTGGTTCCCTTGCTTCTTGGTGAAAAGAGCATCGATATGAATGCACATTATATGCTGCTACATGGCACACTTGAATACCACTTGAAGCTGAGTGCTAGTTAACTCGATGAGACCCATTATAATTATGGTGGTATAGTTCAAAATTACATTATTCCTCCTCCCCCCCTTTCTCCACTTCCAAAGTTTCTTAAAAAATGTAACAAGAACTTAGTTCAGAACAGCATATACAGCTGAACCACGTTATACCAAAGCTGCATCTGACATAAGGATATCTTCGTTGTCTCTTGTATTCATTGTAAGTGCATGCGTTGACAGCAGTGAAATAAAAAAATAATAATCACAGTAGAGTTCATGCAAAATTAATGCTACGGTTAAGCAAAGGGTCCATGGTCAGTTTGACAGTGCTTGCATGCCCACACGTGACACAAAAACAGCAATTACAAACACACGTTTTGCACGTGCTGGGAAGTCTATATTATGGTGTACTGGAATGGGGTAGTGTGCCGTCTGGCGCTGGAAGCGTGGCTCTTTTTGCGATGACAGCTGGGTGCCAGAGCACACCGTACTACTGTGTTGCCACCTGACGCTGCGCCCTGACGTAATTTATGGTAAGCTGAGATACAAAGCCTCTGAGATCGATAGTTGTAGTTGCTGTGCTGGTCGTGCGTGCACGTAGGAAACTTACCGATTGTTCCCTTCTGTTTCTCAGGACACGTTTGCGAATTTTTGCGTGTGCATGGCAGACTCAGTGTTTGAGGAAGCCTGATGTATTCAAGTTTTTGCAGACCGATAGGAATTACGGACTTATTCACATAGGATAAATCCAACACCCCAAATACATTGCAGTGCATCTAGCTGCATTCCTGCGCTTTGGCACCCCTCTGAGGAATAAAATCTCTAAAGAAATGGAGCAGCATTTGTCATTAAGCGTCGTACTTTTTCTGTCGAAAACCTTGCGACTGCTGTTCTGGCTGATGCAGGTGACGGGTGGTCATGCAACTCACCTGATGCTGCTAATGTTAGCCTTCCGGACCTCCTCGTGTGTTTCGACGCACAACTTCAAATCAGTGTGATAGCTAGACAGGCGTATATATATGCATGGAATGATCAGCAATGTGCTTTTTTATGCCTTTTGCAATCAAAACAGTAAGCTTGCAGACGATCCGGGACGCTGCTCAGCGATAGGAATTGTCAAAGCTCAGACGACGCAGAAGCATCTTTAGTTATTGTAATAATGTAACCAAATGTGTTTAAGTGTTTAAATCTTGCAAATATATTTAGTTTCAATCGTGTTATGTGACCATTTGACTCAAGAACGGCAGAAATTTTCACAATTTCGATTTAAATTTCGCACGCCGGGCACACCGTTCGATTGTGGTGCCCTACTGGTGGCGTCATTGCGAAAGCGACCACCGTTCTCCCATTGGTTTGCTGCGAAGACTGCACACTACCCCATTCTATAGTACACCGTATCTATATCATCACACTGGGTTGCCAGCTGTAAGCTAGCCAAGCCAAGCAAATGACCGAAATACATTAACTAAACCACTTAAAATGTGAATTTTAGTTGCTCTTGCTTCAAAATGTGACATTTATTGCAACCGGAATGCATATTTTGATGTGCAGGCAAGTGAGTACGCATTTCTCTGTTGCCAAGATTGCTTGAAATCTTGCTTTTTTTTTGTATATGCAGCAGAATACTCAATGATATAAAGCATGGCCTACTGAAATTTACATTTCTTAAAAATTTAATTTAAGTTTATTCAGACATGTGTTGCCTGCACTGAAAAAAATTAAAGCAGATTAACTCTGCCTGACTAAGGTCTTTCCATCTGTGCTTTTGCTCAGTAGCAGTGTAAAAAACAATGGCTCTTCTTTTTCTTTTTTATGTTGATGTTCAACCATAACAAATGCTTCTAAAGTTGGAATAACATCGCGACAGGCACGTTAACTTATTTCACGCAATAACACAACGCTGCAACAGCAGTAACCCGCAACAAGAAAAAAGCATAAGAAAAAGATAAAATAGTAATTGCCAAGGTGAAAGACTTAAATGCTTCATCAGACGCTGGCACGGAAAAACATGGCGTGCGGTACAAAAGCCCTCGTGACCCTAATTAAAATCACATCATAAAAATCAAGGTGCGAACCCAGGTATTCTACATGACAGTCAAGTGTTCTGCCACTAAGCCATGCCAGTGCTTGTATGAAACCACTTAAGCAAAGTTACAGCTGCTAACTCTGTCAGGATTGTCACTTTCACATTTGGCAATGTAACGCGAATTTCCAACACAAGCTATTACTGCTTCTCCTGCAGCCATTGCAGCATTGCATGTCTGCTTTGTTCTTCTGTTCCTCCTAGTCATCATCAGTTGTCCAAACCAGGACTGCTAACAACAGCGAAGTTTTGTCTGTGCCGTCGCATGCAGACAATGTTTCTGAGGAGAGCATCGAGACTGTGACACCTGACCAATACAGCAGCCTCTACCGACCAGGTTTCCGAAAGAGCGCAAGCGACATCACCATCCTCAGCAACCCCAGCCAAAGCAGCATTATGGTCCTATCTACCACTTCTGCTCATGATGGTGGTGCAGAAAATGCGAGAGAAAACGAGAAGACATTGTCTCCGTAAGGCCACCTCTCTTCACATTTTTTCCAGCCGCAAATCTTGTGCCTTCTATCCCAAGCAGTCTGTACTTTTCAAGTCCGGTAGGACTTGCTCTTGAGCTAGTTGGTTCACATTGAAAACCACAAGCAATACCCATCACACAATAGCCACTGGGATGGTTCCACTGTGTTAAGAGTGGTGGCCATATTCCGGTACAGTGTTTGAAATAACTTTCATTTTTCTTGAGTTGGGGGTTGCTGTGATTCCCTGTTGCTATGGCAATCTTGCAGGTGACTTGCATCTGTATGTACTGCCTACAATGTTGAGCACATAGATTGGCTTTGCAGCATTGATATGAGGTGTAAGGAATTGCACTTACTTAATTCTTTATTGTAGAGCTGTGCGAATAGCAAAATTTTTGGTGTGAAGCGAATTCGAATAATAAAGATTGAGTGCGAATCAAATCGAATAATTAAAAAAAAATTTTAGAATATTTCTCAAGTATTCTTCGAATACTTCGAAGCAAAATTACAGAAAAAAAAGCTGCAGAGAATTCTAAGTATGTTTTCAAGAGACAGGAACAATTACAAGTCACAAACATGGTCAAAGAACAGATTTATTCCTAAGGGAAGATGCGGCTTTCGTATTGCGAAAAATAAGAAAAAAAAATCGATTTTTGAAAATCACATTTTCAGTTTCTGTAGTCCTTTTTCTGATTCCAAAATATCGTCACTGAAAACTACGTAGAAGTGCGGTAAAGAATTTGTTGTGCTTGCCGAAGTGGTGATAATTACTGCGGAAATCGCAAAAAAAAAACTGCGTTAAAAAAAGTTATAGTTCCGCAACGGCGCAACTGAGCACCGCCACCTTGGGCTCGTCTGAAAGAGCATTTCTCAGTCTTCAAATTTCCTGCTACAGCTAGGTCCTCCAATCAGAAAAAAGCGTACAAAAAGCAAATGTTTGAAGTTCTTCTCAAGGCCTTCGATTGGCTGCGTCCACCATGTTGCCACAGCACGCCTCACCATTGGTCCGATCCTCGCTCTGGAATAGCGTCATCTGCTCCTTGCACGTCGCGAGGTCACAGCTGTCAAAAATCGCGCTACTTTGTGATGCGTTCGCACTCGTTCTGTGTTCACAGGTCAACGATCATTTAGAATATAATTATGCTTTAGTTTGGCACCTGCAAGTGGAAGCTCAAGCATCAGATTACGATAGTGCGCCGCACTCGTCGCGAACATCGCAGATGTGCGTCTCGGACAAGCTGTTCTGCTTATCAGCATTTCGCGCCTCGAGACGAAGACCATCGCGGGACAACTCTTTGTACTCGCGATTGAGCATGACGTACTTTGAAACTTCAGGTACCGCGGCCATGCACATCGCGACCGAGCTTACTGCTTGGAGTCATGGCTAGGCCTAACTCCGCTCACGGCGCCAATGTACAAGATGAATCCGAACTTTGCGGGCAAGAACAATGCGCCTGCGGACATGGAAAAACAAAGAAACCGCAATGTGTTTCATCGCAAGCAACAAACCGCATCGCCCGCTTGTTCCTTGGAACCGTAGATGGGCATTTTACGCATCGGCAGCGGACCCCGCCCGGCAAGCTCGTCGCGCAGCGACCGCTCGGGGCATTGGTGGAAGCTAACGTTTTTAGTTGGAAGCGGCTAGCAGTTTCGCACGTCGGCGCCCCAAAACGCAGGACAAAGCACGCTGCACGCCGATTTAGCGTCATTATACTTATTTTCCATTATTATAAATGGTTATATTTATTTTTCGGAAGTTCAAATACTTCGAGTAGTAAAATCTCAGTGCGAATCGAATCGAATAGCAAACACTATTCGAAAAATATTCGAAAGTTCGAATATTCGCACACCCCTACTTTATTGCTACTCTCAGTGCTTTGTCACTGTAACGACCTTTGGAGCAGTTCAACAACCTCTGCACTGATACATGATAGAAGTACAGGGTTGTGTAAGGTAGCTGGTTTTGTAGGCGAACCTATCACATGTAAGCATAGTATGAAGTCACCGTGGTGACATTGTAACAGCTTTACGATATGTACAGTGCTTAGGCCCGTAACTAGGGGGGGGGGGTTGAGGGGGTTCTGACCCCCCCCCCCCGAAATGTTTTTGATGCTTTAACTTTTCGGGTGATACTAAAATATTTACACGCCTTCACAGCGACCACCAGCTGCCAAAGTTACACTGCAACTTTCCTGGCATTGCTTCCCTCTTCTTCCTTTCCTTAAACCTACCCTTTTACCAGAACACCTCAGCGCTCCCTCCTCCGCACGCGCACCTGCCCTATTTGTACAGCTTTGCACTTCGCCCTCGCGTTCCTTCGAGTCTCTTTTTTTTTTCGTCTTTCACCCCGTAGCAGCTCCTTTACTGATTCCAGATGCTTTACTTGTGCATTGCCGCTGGAGAAGTTATCCGTCTGTGCAGACCGCACGTGTCGGCTTTGGGTTCCTACGAAAAGCGCATCTCCTTCTGTGAAGGTAAACAGTTCGACAGCAACGGCAACACCAACACGACGTGCGCAAATTTGCCAGGCAACGAAACCCCTAAGCGGAACAACTCAGCGGCGCGTTCCGAGGACGCAGGCTGCACGATAAACTTTTCACAAACTGCAGTCCTCGCCACCGAAATGAATCACCGAAGATGACATCTGCTGAAAGACTGGCTGACGTACTCCCGCGCGCAGTGCGGGAGTACGTCAGCATACACAGTGCATTTTTGGGGGGTCACGGCTATTTAATTAAGCCGTCTGTAAAAAGGTGACTTTTTCACAGGAAAGGAGCAACACCTCCTTTCTGGACTGTACCACGGGAGTGCAAATGTCGCGGCAGTGCATTCTTGGGGGGTCACGTCTATTAAGGGGAGTATGGAGTGCCCGTGGAGTCTTCTGTGAAAAGGTCTTTAAGTAGCGTTAATCCAGTTTGCTGCAGCTGGAGTACAATAATGGGCTTGCATGCGCACCAGCTGTAGCAGCGTTCAGAAAACACATGCGCCACGTGGGAGCCGCCGCGTTCATCACACTTCTGCATTCTAGCCACTGTAAAGCGGATGAGAGAGGAAAAAAACATTGCCCGCTGTTCACGCCAGGCAGTCGAGGCAGTCGCAAACGTCTCTTTGGAGCCACTGGCCACTTCTGTTTGCGTGCACAGGATTGCGGCAGCAAGATGAAAAAGACACTCTGCAACAACAAAGCAAAGGAGTCTTGCGTCTTACTTCAAGAAAGTTCGAACCGATGTAGCGGGCAGAGAAGAACCGCCTCCTTCAAAGGATAAAACTTCGCCTTCCTCAGCACTGGTGGAAAGCCAAGCGCGTCGGAACTTCTGTAGCGACTCAGGAGAACGCACCGGTTTATGTGAATCACCTGAGAACGAACACAAGCATGACACCCATGCGCCGCCGGGAAATGATGGTGGCCGCAGTGCAACTCCAAGTGACCTTTGTTCTACAGTCAACGCTGTGCAAAGTGACGCCTTTACCACTGGGCAATACCCAAGGAAGGTGAGTGGCATGGCACCTACACATTCTGGTTCGCCTCCCCTCTGTGCGACGAGTGCAAATATTTTCTACTTGGGGCTGTTTGTCTCGAAAAGCAATAATGTAGATGATCCAGAGACGACGGAGAAGCTGCTGCTCAATTCGTGGACCCCTCCGGCTAACTATGATTATCCAGCCACAGGGAAAAGAAATCTGAAGTTCCAACCTCACTGGGTAGATCATTACCCATGGCTTGTTTATTCAGAGAAGCTTCAAGGAGCATTATGCAAATATTGCGTAGTCTTCGCAAGCGAGTGTGCAGGAAAAGGGGAGCACCAGCGCATGGCTGTTTTGTAACTAAGGAGTTCACCAATTACAAGAAAGCCATGGACGCCTTTAAGAGCCACGCATCCAGCAGTTACCACGCCATGTCAACAACGCTATCGGAGAACTTTTTAGCAGTCCGGTCCCGCTCACAGCATGACATCTTAACACAACTTGACCATGGCCTTAAAAAGCTGGTGGAAGAAAACCGCAAGAACTTGCTGGCTGCCAATAACAGAAACAATCGTTTTCTGTAGCAGGCAAGAAGTACCGCTTCGCGGCACAGACGACTCTGGTCCGTTAAATATGTCTGAAGTGCTGCCATTGAAAAATGATGGAAATTTCCGCACACTGCTTAGGATGAGAGCAAAATGTGGAAATGCCGCCTTGAGAGCTCACATGGAAACATCTCCGGCGAATGCGCTGTACGCGAGCCCAAAAATTCAAAATGAGTTGATCACCCTCTGTGCTAAAATCATACAAAGAAAGATAGTTGAAAACGTCAACGCATTCACCCTTCGCTAGGTGGCGCCACCGTCCTGGCTTGGGCACGTAAACGCTATCCCGCTAAACTAAAACACGCTTTCCGCAACCAATGTTCGCGGCACGGTAACGCTATTCCCTCAACCCCCGCTACCACACTAACGCTAAACTGTAACTGTCTACTGTCTCTGCTTACGTACGGAATGACCTAACCTGCTGCCATTCCCGTCGCCGACTTCGCGCTGGCGACGCTGGAGTGGCAGCTTGGAACACATACATACCGTTTTTGTACCGTGGTTACATTGTGTTACTTCATCAGGAGCCGTTGGTCGCGGTGTCCCCGGCTTTGGTGGTGCTATTGTCCAAACTTTTATTTCTTGCTTTAACCAGAATTTGAGGTTAACATACCAATTTCTTTATTTGGGTACCAATAATTGAAAAGTACCATCGCATTATTACAAGTAAGTGATGTACTTGATTTATTCACGAAAATAAGCCAGTATAAATCTGAAAAAATGGCAGCCGTTCTATACACAAACCCCCCCCCCCCCGAAAAAAATTCCTGGGTACGGCCCTGTCATAGCATGATGAATTTCCACACTAGTATTCGATAGAATCAATGACATCAAAGCTGCTGTCCATGATCTTAACCTTCTTAGAAACGTCGAGCCTGTTACAGTATGCGCTCAACGTTTCTAAGATGTATATGTACCAACTAGCACATCTTATGATCATAATCACCATGCAGAATTGGCTCACTATCTCTGAGCATTTGCATTAGTCTTCATAATACGGTGAACAAAAATGCGATATTTCTAAGAAGACTATCAAGTGGATCTTGAAAGTTGTGTCTGACATGGACTCCTCTAACACGGGCTTCGTGTCTAGTGTTTTAATTTTAAAGGCACTTATCATCTAAGGCTCTGCTGCAGCCTGTTTAGCAGTGGGGTGTGACGTGGGCAATCATGGTTGACACATTTAGTAAGCGTCGTTTTTAAGAAGTCAAATTACCTTTTATTGTCAGCACCCATACTTCACTTCTTTGACTTTTCTCTTTTTCTTCTTCCAGGCCACCTACGGTTGTCCTTCCAACACTAAGGGAAATTGTCGAGGAACCTGTTCTGAACATCAGCAGTAAGTCTGCTCGACCTTGTCACGCGAATCAAGTCCCGCCTGCATGCATACCTACATATTTTACTAGCTTTGCCATTTCGCAATTCGCTACCTTTAAGCATTCACCTCGGATGTCTTTCTACAAGGTGGCCCGTGTGACCAAAGAATAGAGTCAAGCCCATTCATTCCTATTCTACATATATGTACAGGGAGGAGTTGAAAGTTCCCAGGCCGCGCATCCACAGGATTACATGGGATAGCGGCCTGGGAACTTTTGACCACCCCTGTACATTTGAATGGGTGTCCTTCTTCCCATCCAGCACATCGTGTTGCTATGATAGTACAAGTGTCTCGTGACAACTTTTTTGTGCCATAAAGCCGGATTTGAGACCTTAATGCGGTACTTTCCAGTGTACAATATAAGCTATGCTGTTTTGGTACCCCATGGTACCATTCTTATTCGAGCATGGGAAACTTGGCACACAGTCTGTAGTTGCACTTTTGATATGCTGGAGAGAGTTTTCAGTTGTGAATTGCTCTTCAGACCAATTGATTATTAATTACTCTGTTAAATGAGTTTTTAGTCAAACATCATTCCATTATATTTTTGTACGAGTGTATTCTCCATGTCCAGAAACAAATAGGAATGGGCTGTTCAGTTTTGCTTTCCTTGAAGCAGAAATATGTTCAGATATTACGCTGTTAATGAGGATACCACTGCAATATTCACCAACTTCTGTGAGTTCAGTTCCCAGCTGCCACTCCCACTTTTCAATGGGAGCGAAATGAAAAAGATGCTCGTGTACTTACATCAAGGGGCACATTAATGAAAAACCTCAGGTGGTTAAAGTTAACCTGGAGCCCCCATCTGTCCCACTTTGGCGTCAGCTGCTCAGCGGTTACTTAGTATAGTTACTGCTCAGTGATGAGCTGCTCAGTGGTGGCTCAGTGGTTATGGTACTCGGCTGCTGACCTGAAAGATGCGGGTTTGATCCTGCTGTCCGTGATGGCTGCATGTCAGTGGAGACAAAATGCTAGAGGTACGTGTACCGTGCAATGCGATTGCATGTAAGGAACACCAGGTGGTCGAAATTATCCAGAGCCCTCCACTACGGCATCTCTTGTAACCACCGAGTCACTTTGGGACATTAAATGCAATAAACCAACTCATTACTTTCGGGTCTCTTGCAGCCTAAGAGTGGTTCTCATAATTAGCCTAGAAGCAGCTCTCAAACTTCACTCATTAACTTTTGGTGTTTCACGTATGTGCAAAAGCGTAACGTTAATATTGTTCTTGCAGTTTCAGAATGTTTTCGTTGAGAGTTGCGTTCCTTCCAGGGACGGACAGCATCAGCATCGGTCACCGGAGTCGAGCGAGTGCATCGGACACCATGCTCTCGGACGCGAGTTTCAAGAGCGCTCAGAGCCAGCCCAATGTAAGCCTGCAGCTGCCGGACACTTCGGACTCGAGCCGGTCGGAGTGTTCCGTCTCGGCGTGGGACATGTTCGACAACAGGGAGGACACGGGGCCCACCTCGTTCACCAGCCCAGACCACAGTGTCCTGCTACATCTGGACGTCAACATTTTTGGAAGGGACGAGACCTTCGTGTGCTGCGTAGAGGTTTGTAAGCTCTCCCTCCTACTTTCTTTCTTTGTCAATTTTGAAACAGTCACTTTTGGTGAATACTTTCGCTGTCACAGTACAGTTGAACCCCTTTAAAGAGACACTGATGTAAAAGACAGTTGGGTATAAGAGATGCCAGTGTGCCTCCATTGAAGTACAGCGTAGACCGCTTATAACGTAAGTCGCCGGAGTCGCGAATATCCGCACTATAAGCGGTGCCGCACTATAACCAAAACAACATTTTTGAAAGGTTGCACATGTGCAAAACATGGCCAACGGGTAAGCGCGCGATTCCGACTATGGAGACATGCGACTGGGACTTAAGTTTGCATGCGCTTACATTTGGAAATGTTGAACGGTTAGCGTCCGCGGACCTGCGGTGCCGACATAACGAACGCGGAAAAAAACGCGCCGTCACGGGTAGCACACTGTGCGTGCGCCATGTCGAAAACGGTGGCGACCACAAACCACCACTCGAGTGTTTCACACGCACGCCCGCGTTTTCGTTAAAGATGTAATTCACCCCTTCTAAATGCAACAACTGCAAAATGTTTCATTGACTCGACACCAAACTGCAACTTCTGTAGTCCGCGGCCGCCGACATGGCAGCTAGCGCTCGTTAGGCCTAGCGTGCGCGTTGCAACTTGGCATGCCGCCGCGAGAAGCTTGCCCTAGGCAACACGGAGATCGGCCGTAGAAGAGATCGAACTCGCGAGCTAAACCGAGGGCATCACGCGTGAAACGCAGTTTCGGTTCACGGTCGGGAGAACAGCCGCGGCAACTATCGTGAAAAAGTCTCTCAAGCTTGTAAGTCCGCCTATTGGTGGCAAAGGCGAAAGCTCAGTCGCATCTCAAAGCATTGTTACTTGCGGGGCAATCGAGGTAGCACGCGCGATATTTGCGCTCTACGACGAAGCAACTATTTTCCCGACGGAGACAAATAGCGGTAACGCGCTCTTGATGTGGACGCGGGCACCCGTACGTAGCGGAGCGCGCATGTCAAGGGGGCAAAGGCTTCTCCGTCGGCCACGCAGCCGCGCCGGGCTGCTGTCCTCCATCACCATCCTTTTTTTTCTCCCCCCGCTCCTTGTTCGTTCGTTCCGCGTCCGCTCCTCCTTCGTAACGCCGTTGCCGCTCTCTCCCCCGCCGGCCCATCTCCGCTGAGAAGCACGCTCGCTCCCTCGCATCTCTGAGAACGTTCCGGCAGCCGCATTATAACCGGTCTTTCATCTCGGGGGACTGTACAATAAGCGGTATGCGTATACATGGAGTTCTATGGGAGGGTAAACGGGAGTCGGAAAAAACCGCATTATAGCCGGTACTGCACTGTAACCGGTTACGTTATAAGTGGTCTGAGCTGTAGGTGTTGATTGAGAATATGGTACCCTGCTTATAAGAGACGGCTCATATAAGGGACAAGCACTGCTTCCTGGTGCATGGCTCCTATAAAGGGGTTCAACTGTAATAGTGCCAGAAGCCTTTAGCTGTCTATGGCTGAAACACAGCACACACTGTTCCGAAAGTTTCTGCCATACCTTATGTGCAAAAGAGTGAAGTCCCTGTGCAAAAGAGTGAAGTCCGAAGGCTCTTCAAGTGTTGAGTGTAATAAGAAGCATGCAAAAATGTTTGTAGAATGTATTATAGGAGTTGTGTATTGCATTTCTTTATCATGTGATTGATGCTACATCGGTCAGACGGGGCGTTGTGTGAATGATCGCCTCAGGGAGCACGCAAATCTCATGCACGGATCAGTGGGCAGTCACTTGGCAAGTCACTGTGCCAAGTGTGGGTGCACCCCCATGTTTGATGAATGCCAAGTAATGGCAAGATATAGGGACAAGAGGGGATGTGAAATTCACGAAGCTTTTTTGATTCGCAAGGCAGGAACTGACGCTGTAAGTGCCCCGTCTATGAACTTGTTGGACAATGAATACGAGTATATTCTCAGTTGAAATGTGATTTCAAGATGTGAATAAGATGTTTTGCACGTGCGCCGTCACTTTCCCTTTCTCTGTGTGTCATCTCCTCGCCCTCATGATTGTATATATCCTCGCGCCATCTGAGCAATAAACTGGTTGTAAGTGTGCGCTCTGTCCTACCTGGCTTCTTTTCTGAAACGTTTTGCGCACAAAGAACGTATTTTTCTTTTTAGAGGTGCAAAAATACTCGTGTAACTAGTTGATTTTGGTGCATGTTAAAAAAACCCCAAGTAGTCAAAATTAATCCAGAGTCCCACTCTGTGGCGTGCCTCATAATTATATCATTATTTTGGCACATAAAACCCCAGGATCATTTCTATTTTGGTCTCATCCTGATATTGCTCCTTGTGTGTTGTTTGGTTGTCTTTTTTGCTGCTGTGTGGTATTTTTCTGCTGATTGTAAATACATATGCACGTACCAACTCCTGCAATAGCTTGCTGTGCAAAACGGCAATATTTTTAAATAAGGACTAAAAAGTAAATTTTTGCTTTGCATCATGAGATGTCAATACACTCAAATCTCATTATAACAAAGTTGCATCTGCCACGAAAATAACTTCGTTATATCCGAAAATTCGTTATAAACGTTTATTTGTAACACTGTACCTATGACAAGACTATTCTTCATTTACTTCGTTATAACCGATAATTCGTTATATCCGTGTTCGCTATAACGAGGTTTGAGAATGTCTGTCATTCAAGACCCCATATTACATGGCCAAGTTCAGCATCGGCATCAAAATATTTTGCAAGACATGCATGCTTGATAAGTGTCATCATTTTACATATGGGAGGTTTGCGGTAGAGTTTGGATAACTTCAAGAATATGCATTTTTTTCTTGTTTAACATTCTGGGGCTTTTGCATCCAATCAAATACTTCTTTAAATGTTTTCTCGTTTTTTGCTGTCTGAAGGTCGACTTGGTGACGTGGTCATCCTTAGAAGAGGTTCCAGCACTGCTGGTGATATCAAGTAGCAAGGCTTATTTCTTCAAGATCAGGAACAACAAGGAAAAGTGAGTGGTTTGTCTTCTGTTATGATCAATGTACAGCCTACTCTTATTGCATCGGGTCGTGATCGATTTTATCCGAATTCTGTAGTAGTACTTGAAATCTATGCCGAAGTCAATAATAAAATATTGTCAGGCCTGTGCGGAACACGCAGCATAGTCAGAGTGAAAGCTGGAACAGTGGCCTTTCTAGGCAACTACCGTGTTTACTCTGAAGTAACGCTAGTTCTTTTTCCAGATTTTTGCTATCTAAAGTCAACCCTCGTGGTACAATCGAATACCAAAACTACTGTTTTTTCTTCGTGGGCACAATGAAAAGTCACCTGTAGCATTACACTCGTGGTCATGTTACAGTCGAGTAAATATGGTAATACAAGTACACATGCAAGGTACCCACCACACCATAAATCATCGTAATTTTCACGAAGTAGGGAAGCACCCACCGTGTAATTTTTTGTCATTCTGTGGAGAACCGTGGTACCCGCTACACATGTCTAAGGCGTTATGTACGTTTTGCTTGTGCTGTGGCTGATGACGATGAGCAATTATGGCTGAGTCCTTTGCAATGGGTAGGAAGCATTCAACGACCCACTCGTTGCGCAATTCGCATTGTGTGACGCGTGGTTGTTATTTTGCTCTTTACGATGCTATATTACATATTTTAACACTAGCCATGTGCAAATATTCGAGCACTTCGAAAATTCGAACGAATATTACAGAATTCAAATTCACTTCGACACGAATTTAAATTAATAAAGATCGTGGAATGCGTAATCTTTTGCTTCCCGTTGTCCCAAAAGTGCATTTTGAAGGGAGTTTTCAGGAGCTAGAGCTGATTTTGCTTACATTAAATTTTTTTTATTGTGAAATTGAAGCTGAATTTACTATACTACTAGAAGGGGCGATATCAGCCCTCAAGGATATCACTGTGTCTATTTGCCAGGATGCAGTTCTTTTGCCATATGCTCTACAGATAGAAATAGTATTGAATAATGACTGATTTGTTTGTTTTTCGACTGGTGTACTTATCGGTTGATTGCTTCTTTCATTCACTCAACTACATATGTAACAATGAGCTGTAGCTGATGTGTAAATATGTCTGCAGGGAAGACCCCGAGTCCTGGCTAGCGCTGCGAGAGTCAAGGTCGCTTGAGAACCTCAAGGTCATCTCGCTTCTTCTTGGCAACCAGGGCTTTTGCCTCCGATGGCAGGTTGAGAAAGGAACACTGCCGTGGTACACATGCTTGGTTCGAGACGCCGACACGTGCAACTGTTTTCTGCAGTGCTTGACAGGTATTTACTGAACAGCCTGGCCTTAATTGGTTCGAACCACTGGCTTACTTAAATGTGCTTTAAGCCAGTGTTGTTTTTTTAAAGGGTATTTTAACACGAAAGTGTTTTATGCCGAGGTCCATAAAGACTTTCGTGACGTATTTCCGTCACGGAAATACGTCAGCAAAATGAATGCCAGCCATGAGATGGCAAAGAGAAATAACTAGTAAGAAAAAGTTCTGTTGACAGGAGTCGATCCCACGACCTCTAGGTCCGCGACGATGGCTGGCAGGCGTTTAGCCCACTGAACTACCGCCAAACAAATACAGTATAGACCGCTTATAACGTAAGTCGCCGGAGTCGCGAATATCCGCACTATAAGCGGTACCGCACTATAACCAAAACAACCTTCTACAAAGGCTACACTTGCGCAAAACGTGTTGAGCATGTAGCCTCGCATGTCCGATAATCGACATATGCGATTTGGGGCGTTTACAACCACTTAAATCTCCGAATGTTAAAAAATTAACCGCCAAAGACACGCATTGCCAACGAAATGAACACGGGGGGAAAAAGCAAACAAAACAAAGTGCGTTCGCGGAAATTCGCCCACTACGTTTCAGGCCACCTCGAGGTATGTGCACTACACAGAAACCATGTCGAATCGCGACCGAAATTTCACGTGCTGAGCGGTACCGATCGTTCGATTTCACGGGCGCGCACGCGATGTCCAAGACATTGCAATCGAATCCGGAACCACCATTCGAGAGTTGCATGTGCCAACCATGCCCTCGTTTTCATTAACGATATGATTCTCTTCCCTTCAAGTGCAGCCATCGCAAAAAGTTTCGTTGATTCCGCACAAAACCGCAACTTTCATCGCCCGCGACCGCTACCGAAAAGCAACCAACGCTGATTAGGCCTAGCGTGCGGTTCAGCATGTTGTCGTGGGAAGTTTCTCCAAGACAACATGAAGGTCGGACGTTGAAAAGATCGCACTCAAGCACTAACCCAAGAACAGCGCGCATGATACGAAGTTTGTGCGGTTTATGTTCGCGGCTGGGAGATCAACGGCGACAAAAGCCCGCCAAGCTCGTTTAAGTCCGCGCACTGGCAGAAAAGGCGAAAGCTCGCGTCATGAAGCCGCAAAACTTTTCAATTTGCGGACGAGGTAGCAAACGCGATATCTGTAGCAAGTGTGATAACGACGACGCTTTTCCCGACAGGAAACTTCCTTTAAAGCGCACTTGACGAGGACGCGATCGTACGTTCCACGCGTAACGCGCTGCCGGCAAGCGGCCGCGGAGCCTTGCCGCCGCCGGTGCAAAGGCTACTCTGTCGCCTAGGCAACCACCATCCTTCCCCACTCGGCGAGCCCGCACAGCGCTGCGCTGCCGCGGTCTTTTTCCTCCCTCCGCCCCTCGTTCGTTCACTGTGCGTGCCCTCGCCCTTCGTAACGACCTCGTCGCTCCCTCCCCAGCGGCGTACCTCACTCGCTACCGCGTTTGTCAGAAATATTTTCTCGCAACCGCATTATAAACGGTATTTCATCTTGGGGGACTGCATAATAAGCGGTATGCTTATACATGCGGTTCTATGGGAGGGTAAACGGGAGTCGAAAAAGACCGCATTATAACCGGTCCTGCACTATATGCGGTTACGTTATAAGTGGTCTGCACTGTAACGGAGCCTACATGAACGTGCCTTTTATCTGTCACACTTTCCTGTCACAGTGCTCTTGGATGGACGGATGGATGCTATGAGCGTCCCCTTTATAACGGTGTGGTGGCATGTGTGCCACCAGGCTGGAAAAAAAAAACTTTGTTGCCTCCGCAATTAGCTCTGGCAACGCGCCGTTGCTGCAACCGTCCCATTCGGCGCGTTTCCAATAGGAGAAGCGTAATTTCTTCAACACTATAACCATACCTGCCAAGTCTCCCGGATTACCCGGGAGACTCCCGGATTTTGAACGTTTCTCCCGGTTGTACGGGTCATAGCAAAATCTCCCGGAAATCTAGTTTTGCCCCGCGCGTCCAGCGCATTGCGCGCCCCGTGCGTCACGGTGACGCGAGGTGGGACGTTTCGCGTACAGATGCACTACACGCAATTTAAAAATTGATCCTAAATGTGTTATAGGTTATATCAGCCGTTAATATTTCGTAGATGATGCGTTTGTGTACACAAAAATCTATCCCACAAGTTATCTCGCCTTCAAAATTTTGTGCAGCACTTAAAAGGGTAGCCGTTACCGATGTCTGTCGAGATAGCGTGTTCGCCAGCGCTCGCGACCGTCCCCGTCTCAACGGCGCCCCTTATGGTCCCTTGCCCGATGAAATAACTGGTAAGCAAGCGACGACAGGCCTCGCACGCGGAGCAATGTTATCGCATGTGCCCTTCGCGCGACGGTGACGGCCGGGTCGTTTCATCTCTGCTTCAACCGCGTTCGTCCCTAGCGCTAGCGCGCATTTACTCGCACGTGAAACAGACGATGCGTAAGCGATGTTATCGGTTTGGACTCTGTACATGTCAGCGGCGAGCGCAAAATCCCGCTGACAGTGTCCATATAATTGCTATCGCAGTACCCCCACCCCCCCCCGCGGTCGGCATACTTCATACCCCCCCCCCCCCCCGTTGAGTAGATCTCCCGGATTCCGTTTCTCCAAACTTGGCAGGTATGTATAACACACCGCGTGGTGGCAGCTTTAGCCCAAGCCTCGCTCATAGCATCCATCCATATCGAAAAATAGCTCTCCGACATTCACCTGGCTATTGCACCGCGTTCCCCACTCGCCCTGTGAGAATTAAAGGCCAGGCTAGAGGGAAGACACGACGCTCGTTGCATTTCTCTTTGTGTTTCACGGCGCTTTGAAGGAGTGCATATCGATTGTCAGTGTTTACTATGTGCTTGTTGATGTCACCTTTGCGCGGGATTCACCGTATGCGGTGTCCAGGTACATCTTGACAACTTCAGCTACTGCAAGGGTTAAATCATAATCATGGGCGTTTGTCCTCAGTGCGGAGATGTGCCACTAGGCGTCAACGTGGGTGCGTCCACATCAAGCGGTGCTATATCTGCCAAACAACAATAGACATTGTACAAGTTCCCATATATTAATGCACTATAAACAATCAACTACTTCTGTGACGACATGTTCCACTTTCGGGTTATACCGATTCCTATGACTGACGGAGCAGCCATCTTTCTTTATAAGATCTATATGTTCGAATTGGCTCTGTGAAACTGTTCTAGAAGAACAGCAGTTTTAATTTTCAATAATGCATTCGTTGGAAAAGACTTCAATAGACTTTAAGGACAGAGAAAAACTCTGGAAAGTTGTTACCTGAGTGACGGCTGCGTGTGTGATGTTCTTGTGTGGTAGAGTTGATCATTGCTATGACAAACAGATGTCTAACTAGACATGGAGTGTTCGTGCAATACTTAATGCTAGAGACTGTAGTGGTTCCTCGCAACAGACTAAAGCTATGTCTAGAATTGTCAGGTTCAGTGAAATCTAAAATTTGGTTGACAATGCTTTAGCTTTCTTTTTAGTCCTGCACTGCTGCTTACAAAGCCAAGAATGCTTTATCTGAAGCAGTGTCAGTTATAGCAAAGTTTGAATGTTTTTAGCAAAAATAGTCCAACTGACGGTACAAATAAGAACAGTTACTTCTCTAAGCAACAAGTAAGGATGGCCGGAGACTCCGCCGTCCAGCTCATGAGGGAGACTATTTTTTTAACCACTGAGGAAATTGGCGGTCACGCTTCGATGATCTGGGCGGGGCCTTGTCTGCCTTCTTAACCCTTTATGGCGCTCTGTACACATTTGTGCACACAACTTGTTTTTGCTAGTTGTGTGGACTGGTGGCTCAGAAAGAGCAAGATACATTGAACTTTGCATGAATTGAATATCCTGCATAAGTACTGTGTCTTCATTTAACTTCATTTTGTTGTGTATTGCTGCATATGATCACTTTACTGAAGGCAAGTTTGACGAGTTGTTCAACGTGACACTTTTCGTGAGCCACGTGAAAAGTATATTTTTTATTTGCTCGAAATAAATATAACTGAAAACGAAATTGCGCTACAGTTCTAGGCTGAGAGTTGATTCTATTTATGCAAAATGTGAATATCAATGACTTCAGGATAAACAGGTATTTAATTACAATTTAATTAAGATTAATTACTGTAAAACATATAAATGTATTATGGCATTATTTTTGTTGGAATAGAATAGTATTGAGTGCCTTGAAGTAATGTTGTGTAAATTTGACGTATTTACAGACAGTTCTTGAAAGGTTGCACCTGAAACGGTTAAGTTGTACCCGACTAAAGTTGGTACGAAGGTAGTGCTGCTTTTTAACGTCAACGCCTCTTGCCACGTAATAAGCATAGAATAAAATGAGGATGTCTAGTAATGTAAAGGCTGTAATTTTAAACACACATTATGGTGCACCTAAACAGCAGACTACGTATAGCAAACTTAATGACTCCTTTGCGCAGTACCAAAGCTTGTCCACCAAGCAGCACAACGTACCGATTTTGTGACTTTCAAGCGCAATTTAAAAATGCAAATCTTATTCAAATTGCAAGAAGAATGCTTAATTTTGTCACTGTAGCTCACAGTCTTTTGATTTTCAGTAGGATCTAATCACACGTTCCAGCCGGTTGTCAGTCCCATTGTATGTGGTGGCAGATAATGTCACACCGTCATTCTCATCATTCTTAGTAAATGGAATTCCTGTTATTCAAAACACATCTTTCCAGTACCTGGAGGTTCCATTTAAAGGGATTCTAGTGTACTTCAAGTGTGCAGTGACTACACTTGCAGACGACTTCCCATTAGGTGCTTCTGCACTAAATTCTGCTCTCTTCTTTTTTTTTTTCATAGGAGTGCTGCAAGAAAGAATGGCCGAGCCACCTTCAGTGGTAATGGATGTCAGCGAAAGCTTGGCACAGGTGGCGAAGGAGGTCATGAAGTGTTGCTCGGAAAATTTTTCGGATGAAAGTGGCGAGCAACAGGAGGTGTCACTATTTGTCATGGGTTTCTGGAGCGAACACGCGGGTAAGTTAGTCATGGTGTGCTACCATGGTGTGCCCACGCATTCTCAGCAGAATCATTTAAAGGGACACTAAAGGCAAATAACGATTTATGTCAGAGTGAAAGCTCAATGTATGACAATGTCTAAGACGGTAATATTATCAACAGCAGTGCCCTGCTTACCAAGAAATTAAGCTAAATGTATCACACGATGAGCGCCGCTAGCGGCACATATTGGAAATGATCCCAATGACGTGAAAAAATTCGACAATTAATCACTAGTAATCAAGCTAGCTCTAATAAAAAAAGAACCTTCCGTGCAGCAAGAGACGTAATAAAATGCTGCTTGTTCATTTTTGTTTCATTCATAAAAAAAGAACCTCTTTGGCATTGCCATGGGGAACGGCGCGCGTGGTTCAAAGGTTCCGTTTTCGCCAAACTGCGCCTCGCCCGGCGCCCTGCTTTGCTCATGCGTTCGCGTCTCAGTGGTAGTTTTGGTAATGCGTACTGCCGCGTGTGTTTTGCACGCTTATGAAAGTCGCTCTGACAAAAAGTTCGACGAAATGCCGCATGCATGTGATGTTGCCGGATGCCTGAATGGTGCATGCCGCCAGTGCACGCCGCCGCGCAGTAAAGGCGGGCAATGTTGGGCACAGCAACAGTGACGGGAGAAAGACCGCTTTCAGGTGGGTGATTTGAAGTGCGCTAACGCAATGCGGACCGCAAAAACGTGATTTTATTTCAAAATAAGCAAAAGTAGCACTACGAGGTTTCTGGACCGCTATTCAACAGTCAACGTCGACTTAATATTTGCCTTTAGTGTCTCTTTAAAGCCTTCAGCGTTAAAGGGTATATAGGTAATTGTAGTGTATAGGTAATTAGATATAAAAAATATTTTATGTATCGAAATTGTATACTTGGGGATTTTACAACTGTTCAATATACATAAAAATTCGTTATATGTGGGTTTGAAACTCGGCTATAATTCTTCATCGTCATCAGCCACAGCATCAACAGGTGCACACAATGCCTTACAGATGTGTAGTGGGCACTTCACTTCTCCACAGAATGATGTACAATGGCATAATGGTTGCTTCTCTACTTGGCAAAATTATGTCGATTTATGGCGTAGTGGGTACCTTGGAACTATACTTGCAGTAGTCACCCCAAGTGAGTTTACAAGGGTCTCTAGAAAGGCCGCTCCTCCAGCTTTTGCTGTGGGTGTGCTGCGTGTTCCGCACAGGCGTGGCATTTTTTTTCAAAGGAAATGTTGAAACAAAGCAGTCTTAGTGCCACTTTTGACATCATTATGATGGTTTCGTTGTACTGTGAACATGTAGCAAGTTTGTAATGGCAGATTTTGAGACATTGTTTTTCAAATGCCTGCTGTACTCGGGGACAACTTTCTGTTGCAGTGCAGTCAAGGCTACAGAGTCAAACCGCACTGTTTTGATAATTTCGCTGCGCAGCTGGAAGTATTCCGACAAAAAAAAATAGTAACTTGTAGTATGTAACCTAAGCATTTGAAAAATGTACAGTTCTTATTTTTTAGCCTCCAGTTGTTAATGCCACAAAATTATTAGCTATTTTATGTGAAACAGCACTATTTTTTTAGATTTTGGGGGGTTTTTTTGTTGTGGCGTTCTCCATTAGTGTCGCATAGGTCCCCTTCAAAAAAAAAAAAAAAAGCATGGCCTCCTCGTTGATGATGCCTTTATCCTCCTGTAGCTCGCCACTTCAATCCCCACATAGGATTTTTAAGAAGCTTGAGAACCAAAACCTGTCGAAACAAATTAAGCAAGTGGTCTGCAATGTGTACGCCCAAGTGAGACTGACACAACCGGGACTCTTTGTTGTTTCTGCATTTCGTTCGGCTAGCCAGCTTTCCGGCGTAAGCGAGCATACTGTTGGCTCAAGGCGGAGGTTCTGTGTGGTACCCTGGTTAGAAGCAAATGAAGCGTAGGGAAAGAGTCGCAAATATGCCTGCATGCTCAGTGATCTTGGTTCAGTGCACTCAACCACGGAGCTCATGCTTTCGCTCCATTGCCACTGAATGTCGTCTCCGAGTACAGTAGAACCCCGCTGATACGTTTTTGAAGGGACCGTAGGAAATACAGCCGAACCCCTTTATAAGAGGCACTGATGTAAGAGACAAATGGGTATAAGAGGCACTATTGTGCCTATGTTGAAATAGGGGTTGTTAAGAAAATGCACACGTGGTACCCTGCTTATAAGAGACACCTCATATAAAAGACAAGAATTGCTCCCCAGTGCATGTCTCTTATAAAGGGGTTGAGCTGTAAACGTAAGAGACGGGAAACGTAAGAGCCGAAAAACAGGAAAAACGGCAAAATATTTAGTGGTACAGAATTTTATTTCAATTCTTACGAGCAGCACGAAAATTGGCGCGCTCAGCCGCGATCTAGTCATGGATAGAAACGCGGAGCTTAGGACGGCCTCATCCACAGAAATTTAATCAACGTATGTGATTTTTTTAACACCAACAGCTGTAGGCATGAAAGAACTAAGCACACGCAATCACGACCGGCGCGGCGAGTCCGACCGCGAACCGCACGCACGACCATGCGAGCTCCAACCAGCTCTAATTCCTCCCGTTCTCCGACAGATAACGATGATGATGAGCCTACGCCAACGCGATGGCAGAAGTGAATGCCAATCTCGAAGGCCTTGCTTTCGCAAGCAATTACGTCATAGACGCCATGTTTGCAATTTGAATCTCGAAGGCCATGCTTTTGTTTGCATCAATTGAAAGATTCTGTTGCTTGCGCCTCTCATGCGGCTAATATTACGGTCAAACGAGGCCAAGCTGCGTGAAAATGCACCATGGCCGCTCTCTTTGGTAGTCACTCGGTCGGCTCCGGGCGCACTTCGCGACGTATCATACGGGAACGGTCCGACAGTTACGACGTAACAGCGGGGTTCCCAATACATTGTATCCTATGGGAGCTATGCCGTGACCGGCGGAAAACGACGTAACAGCCGGGAAAACGCAGCAGTGAGGAACGTAACAGCGGGGTTCTACTGTATAATGATGTAGGTAAAGCACTCTTTACACAGTACACGCACGACGTTATGACAGTGTGCACAAATTTACCGAGACTAGTTACTGTGTCAAGAGCAGTGGGAAATACTTGAAATGTTTGTCTTTGCAGACATTGCCTCGCAAGCGGCTCTGAAGCCAGTGTGCATCGTTATCACGCAAGACAGCATTTACATCTGCAAGGCCAACTTTATGAAGACACCAAAGGGTTCAACCAAAGCTTGCATTATGCGGTATGAGTCATTGGCATGTCAGAGGATCAGCAACATTACAGCTGTGGTAAATACCTTTTTAGTGCACTCTTCACTAAAAATCTCTATTGTCACGTATGTCTAGTGCCACGCACAGAATGCCACACGAAATAGCGTGAATGGGTGCTAGGTGTTGTCTATTTCATGTTGTGATTTATCCTTTGCATTGTGAATATAACAGCTAGCACAGGTTTCTTGTGTGACATATTTGTGTGGAGTAGCTCTGTGGTGAGAACAAGCTGCCTCCGAGACAAAGCCTCTTGAGCTGAATTATAAGGGAACATAGTACAGAGGCATTTGTTTCATTTACTAATCTATAGGCTTGGTTGAATTCACTCCAGGGGATTCCCATAAACAGTTCTTACATTCGATTTCCAGGTTTATGTATTTGCTAGAAGCTTACACAGATCTGGGAAATTTTTCAGTCGTACTTTTGCAGCGAAAGCTGTTAGTACGAAATCACGACAGTGCCGTAGTTGTCCGCCGCCACCGGTGTTCGTAACTGCTATTGTGCGAAATAAGAAAAAGTTCAATAAAAAAAAATATCCAGGATCGGATGGGATTTGAATCTGGGCCCTCTGCGTGGCAGTTGAGTGTTCGACCACAGAGCCACCTGGTGCTTGAAACTCATTTGCAAAAAGACCCTATACGGGCGTCATCTCGTGCGAGGAATCGCGTTACCACATGTAATATAGTGTGGCAGAAGAGTAAATTGACAAGCCGGCGTCCTGCAATGCTAATTGCGCAACGAGTGTGTGGTTTAAAGCTTTCCACCCACTACAGAGTGCTCAGCCATAATTCAGCATCATTAGCCACATGCAGCATCAACAAAGTGCGCATAGTACCTTACAGATGTGTAGTGGGTACCTCGCTTATCCGCAGAAAGACGAATAATGGTGTAGTGGGTGCTGTCCTACTTCACAAAAATTATGATTTATGGCGTAGTGGATACCTTGCATGTGTACTTGTATTAGATGCCCCAAGAGTCTTTAGAATGGGCTTTAGAAAGGCCACTGTTCGAGCTTTCGCTGTGACTGTGCTGCACGTTTCGCGCAGGCCTGCCATTTTTTTGTTGTTTATGTAACTTATGTCAATTATACACACACTTGTGGCAGTATGAAAGCCATACCGACATATTTACTGTAGTGGTAACATTTCGTCGTTGTGTAGTGGTCATGGCGTCCACTTTAACGTCCTTCATTTCACAAACTAATCTGGCTTGTCATCTTTATCTAGGGAGAAAGCCACGCTTGCCGAAGTGCATGGTTCATAGTGGCATTCTCAATAAGATTCCTTACATCTCTGTGTGCTTCTGCAGTGCATTTTTAGCACGGATTCTTACCAACTTGCTCAGTTCATTCGTTTTGGACTTAACTGTGCACCTTTGTGCGTGCTCTGTCTGCGATGTGCATTGCTTACACCACTTGAAGATATAATTGTGTACAGTAGCATTGCCTCCTTAAAGGAGTGGTGACAGAAAATTTGTGAACCTCTGTTTTTTGCTCTTAATCAATGGCTACTGACTCGATAATAGCGGCAACGAAACTCATTTGCCCCAGCGCGAGACGAATGTTTAATTATATGCTCGTATGTTACGACCGGAGGCAGTTTCGATTTCGAAGAGCACTCGGTAGCCCCGTGACGTAGATGGTCTACTTGGTAAACAAGACCGCAAGAACCAGTGACGTCAATGGCCAGCTTCTGCTATGTTGTCAGTGCTGCTGTTTCGTTTGCTGTGTTGAGCAGGTGTTGTGCGTTGCGAGTGCTTGTTTCCTCGATTGTCAAACTATGTTGCTTATCTAGTGCGGCGATGGACGAAAGAGCTGGCAGGAGTTTAAAAATCAGTAAGAAAAGCTCGATTCACTTTGCGAATCTCGCCGGTAGCTGCGATTTTGTTCTTGTAGTCGTTGTCCAACTGAGGCGACGTTTTCCGCCAGGCTTGGAGTAGCCGCAGCATTAGACGTGCTGAAACATTTTCGCTCCGATCATTCGTAAAGTAGCAGGATGAGAAGTGACGAAGGAAGCATTGAAATCACAACGTTGACACTCTGTAACAGTGTTTATGCGTAACATGCAAATGACGTGATGTACGCTTTCCTGACTCGTATTTATATCGGGCAACGCCGCGTTCTCAAGGCATACCAATCCCACGTACGCACGTCGGAGGGTCGAAGCAGTTATCTGTCCACTACGCAGTATGATCCCGGCAGCAGAGAGCTTTAGTTCGTCTGTAGACTTCCTGTCGTTTGCGGGTAACTGGTTACCGGAGCTGTTGACGGCTGCAGCGGCAGCAGCAACTGCGTACAACTGCGGAGCCCGTAGCGACATCTTGTGGCGTTTTGTCCAACTACAGTAATTTTTTTTTTCGATTTTTTCCGTCGCATTGTAGTTCTTGTCGAGAAAAAAAGCAATGAGAATACTGTGAGTTGCTAATTATCTCATTGCAAATGCTTTACATAGAATCAGTAAGCGGGTAAGTCGCTGCGATGTTATATTGTAGGTCTCTGGTTAGGCTACGCATCATCAGGTGTCGCTACCACCTTTGTCGGTCTCGTACACGCCTCCGGTAACCCGGCCAGAAGTCGTGACGTACGTGGTATCCACTCGGTGACCTCATCGTCTTTTGCTTCTATTTCCGATCCGGCACTTTCACGAACTTCAAAACTCAATTAAAATACCTTTTAGGCTGTATTTGTGGCTGATATTGTACAGATGGCACCTATATGCACCCATTAGTGTGATTCAACAGTCAAATTGTGTCCGAATTTTTGTGTCACCACTCCTTTAAAGGGACACCGAAGTGTAACATTAAATCGGTTTATATTGATAAATTTTACTCTGAAAACTCTAATAATCATTCATTAATTTCACCATCATAGCTTTAATGGGGGAGAAAACCAAGGCCAAAGTCTCATTTTTAAATTTTTCGCCAAAATCTTGACACATGACATCACGAATTTCAAAGTGCATTTTAACAGCAAAGCTGTTTAATCTCGCCAAAGCCCCATGTGGCGTTAACAGAAAACTATCATCATTATGGACAGCCTCTACCTTATATGGCATCTCGTGTCGCTTAGCAACGCGTTGGAGGAAGGGAAGTAGGAGGAGCGGAGAAGTGGAGAGAAGGAAGAGAAGAAATAAATAAAACAGAATAAAATTTCTTGGCGAGGCGGGATTCGAACCCGCGTACCCACATTACGAAGGTGAGCATCGTAACCACTCGGCTATCCAGGCATGCTAGCAGCAGACGCGTTTAGGGGGCCATACGATTGTGTTGCTATGGACGAGAGATTGAGAAGAAGGTGGAGAGAAAGAAAAGAAAGAAAAACAGAGAGAGAGAAAGAAACACAGAGAACGAGAGACAATGAAAGCGCTAGAAAGAGACAGAAAGAGAAAGAAAGCATAGCACAGCCCTGTATGATATGGTATAGCAAAGAGGTGGGAAAGGGAAGTGAGGAGGAGGGAAAGGAGAATGGGAGAGGTTAAAGCATAGCATAGCCTTGTATAAGTATGGTGCTACAAACGGCTTCGTGCTACAAATGGGTGGTTGTCTATTTTCCCTTTCTTAACCCTTCCGCCACCTTGCGGGTTTCCGCAGAACTGATTTGCAATATGTGTCCAGTTGCTTCGAGTTGTAGATGGATTCGCCCTCGCGCTGCCAATTGCTAGCTTTCTGGTTAGCTCAATTGGTAGAGCGACCGCCCCGGATAGGCGTTGGTCCCGGGTTCGATCCCCGGACCAGAACTAATTTTTCGGCAACTAAGAGGCTTTATTTCTGAGAAATCCGTATGGATTTCCTTGTGGCTTCGTGCTACAAACGGGTGGTTGTCTATTTTCCCTTTAATAAGTATGGTATAGCAAGGGTGTGGGTAAGGAGGAGGGGAGAGGGGAATCATAGCATAGTCATATATAGTATAGTATTGCAATAGGTGGGAAAGGGAAGTTAGGGTGAAGAGGAGGGAAAGGAAGGGGGGAAGGCCATCATCTCCGCTGTTTCTTCAGTCTTCGCACCACTAGTGTGTAGCTGCCCCATTTTTTTTTTCCATATTTTGTCGACATTAGCCCCCTCAGAAGACGATGTACTTCATTTTGACCAATTAGGAATGACGTAGGTCCTAGTAGACGTCATTGAAATCTATGACATCATGGCAGTTGGTGTGGGAACTTCAAGGTGGCGTTGCCGCCCACATTTTCTTTTTGCATGTTTTCTCACTTACCAAGCATCTTCCTGTGGTAAGCATGGAGAGTTTGGTATTGTAAAAGAGTAATTTACTAATACGAGAAAAATTGGTATTATCTAGGGATATGCGAATATTCGAGCGTTTCGATTATTCGAACGAATATTAAAGTATTCGAATTCGCTTAGAATAATTTAGATTATTCGGAATTTCGAAGTATTCGAAATGAACGAATATATGTGTACATTTGACCGCACATAACACCCTGTAAAGGTGGTTTCACTGCACCGTCTGCTTGCTGTGCCGTGAAACAACCCACCCAGGGCAAATCTGCACTGCCGCAAAGCGACACTTCACGGTTAAGCGTACATATTTTTTAAAGTTTAAAAGCATGTTATATGGGCTTATATGAGCTAAGTATAGTAATTTTTAAATTGTAACATATTGCACCACTTATAACTTGCGCCCTATTCAAATCTTGGTACTATTCAAGGCTGCTTCATTTCAAACTAAAAAAGTGACATTCACTCATACCTAGTTCCAGTCCTTAAAAATATTGTGCAAAGGTCATGATAAAAATGCTCGTGTTTCTTAATAATATGCGGTAAATACTATTCGATTCGAAATTACTCGACCAAACCACTATTCGCTTCGGATTCGCTTCGAACCTCAAATTCACTATTCGCCCATCCCTAGTATTATCTTTAGTGTCCCTTTAAGTTGCCCTAGGATGTATGTGTCCAACAGAAATACTATAATGGATTCCTCTTACATGTCCGCTCAGAGCTTGTAGTGCAATGACGTTGCGCATGCATATATTGGTTGCGCGGTTTGCTACAGCACCTCTTGTGCAGGTGTGTCCTGCAATTAGTGTGCATTGTGTATTGCCATGCCTGGAAGCTGCACTGCGTGAAAAGCTCTGCATGCCGAGTGTACAG
The DNA here is from genome assembly GCF_013339695.2 of Rhipicephalus sanguineus. Classification (NCBI taxonomy): domain Eukaryota; kingdom Metazoa; phylum Arthropoda; class Arachnida; order Ixodida; family Ixodidae; genus Rhipicephalus; species Rhipicephalus sanguineus. The sequence goes on from NC_051180.1 coordinate 148,038,566, forward strand.
TACAAATGCATACAACTACACACTACAGCTGAAGTGCTACACCTTACCAATAGAGTCTTAAGTTATGAGATGAATTCAGCTACAGTTGAACCTCGGTATAATGAACACAAATCTATTGAAGTAAATATAGAATGGTTCTCACATCATGCAACGTGTAAGGTATTTGCAAGCCCTATGCGAATTCTTTTTAACGAGGCTCAACTGTATAGTGTTACATGGATACCTACTGCTCACATTTCACGATACCTTTGCAGAGGCGTACAGTCAACCTACCCAAACCATTGTATCTTATATCTATTGTTTTCTTATGTGAATTGTGCTACTCATCTACTGCCTAGTTAGCCAAGGTCAATATAGTTTTACATTTCTACATTTCAGGCAACCTGGAACAGCCTGAATCGTTTTTGACTGAGCAGTTTTGTTTACATATCTGCTTATTAGAGGAAGAGAAATTATAGCCTATTGTTTAAATATATCTGTATGGACTAGGCTGTGCGTATGCAGTAGAAGGTAAATGGAAGGGACTGGGAAAATATGTTACATTTAATCAGTTTTGTTTACTGAGAAAGATGCATAAGGGTGCAGTAGTCAAATAAGAATCCTAGAAGCAGTTGTCGTTTTAAATTTCTGTTTATCTAAATTCTTCCGTACCACTACTGATCGGCAGCAAAGTTTTCGCGAGCGCCAAAGTTTTCGTGTCAGTTTAGAGTAAGCATGTAGAGGTTATCAACAGATAATGTCGCTGAGAAGGTGTGTTGGTTGCTGATTATATGTTCCGGTTGCTTCTGTTTCAGCACCTCTACAAGAACGCCAAAAGCGCGAAGTTTACCTTCTTGGACGAGGACACTGGCACGGAAATGCAGTGGACGATTGCGACGAGAACTGTGGCGTCACTGCATTCAATCCTGAGCACGCTCCGAACGCCGTGGGAGGAGCTCTTTGGTGTGGAGATGCCTCTGGACATTGTCGCAGAGTGAAGCCACCAACATCGGGCCATGATTTTACCCCCAACAGTTTTTAATTTAAAAATGCTATTGACCTATAAGACTTACACGCACACATTTGCAGAGTGATGTGTTAAAAGGCTTTACTGTTGACAGTAGCCCTTTGTTATAATGCTTGTTAGTTTTTAATGTTTTTGTGTAAATGAAAAAAAAAAATCACGAAAGTAACATTGTATAAATTTTTTTGAGTAATGTTGCTTGAAACTATGAAGTTTTAACAAACGTGTCGCTACAATCTTAAGTTTTAAGGTATGAGCTCTTAAGTGAATTTTCATCGCTGCTTAGTAATTTGTGAGACATGTCAAGGGCTTCCTGCCACAAGTATTCAGAAGGGTGTCCTGCACATGTTTCTAACTCTGCGTGTGTGTAATGTTTTTGTCAGATCACCATATACCACACCGAATCACGCATACTCCAGATTCCGGTTGTGACAAGAACTGTCTTTTTTTTTTATTCTGTAAATACAATAAATATGACAGTTTTCCTATAACCCAGAATCTTCTACCCTCTCTGTTTTGTAAATATACATGGAAAAATGGTTAAAAACACCTAGAACATTTGCATCGGCCGGGCATGAGTCTTTTTTTTTCTTTCTGAAGTGAGGAAGAAAGAGCCTTCATCCAATGGAATGTACACGAGGAAACAACAGAGAATGGCTTTGGTGGTGCCCGGATTGTCGAGAGTCAACTCCGAGAGGGACCCTGCCGCCGTTTCGAAGCATCGTCGACGCGGCGGTGGTAGAGAGGACGTTTTGGAAGATTGCCGTTCGCCCCTACCCCCCATCCGTGAGTGGTGATATGTTAGGCCCTGCTTTGCACGGGGGGCAGCGTGTGAAAGTCGGGCAAGCGTCCTTGTCCTCTCACTTGGCCTTCTTCTTTTGCTGCTTCTGCTTCTTCTTGTCCTCTTTCCTCTTCTCTTTGTCACGCAAGCTCTGGATGAGCTTGTACGTGAAGAAGCCTGCAGGCAATCGACAAAAATGTAAGGACCACCTTTTAAAGGGACGCTACAATCAAACACTTAACTTAATCAGCTTAGACTTACAAATTTATCTTTGGGAACTCTTCTGTTATTAATTTCACCATCATGGTTTTATTTTTGAATAATGCACTGAAACTTCAACACATGAGCGTCCGTGTGACATTGCATGTTTCAAAGTCTATTTCTCATATTTTGGCCATACTGGTTCAACAAGATTTCTCGAAACTTGCACTCTCTTTACAATTATCTGTCCTCCTGAAACATGCCATGTTAAGTGCCTGGCTCTCATAAAGCACTGTGGGCTATAGCAGACTCCATCGAGATCAATGACGTCCTAGCAAGTGGCGTAGAAAGTTTAAGCCAGCGGTCACCACTTGCGTTTCCATTTTGCTGGGTTTTCTCGTTCACCAAGCACCTCGTTGCAAAGAGCGGTGCTCTTGGTACTGCGAAAACTATTACTTTAGTGTCTAAGACTCCTTCCTTTACTGGCAGCATTCGATTGTTGCTACACTAAAAGCTCTTAATAACAGAGTGTTATTGGAGAGAAAAACACCTTCGTTAGTAATGATATTCGCTTTAAAGTCGAACCTGGAAATATCAAATCTGAATTTGGGGATCGCAAAATTTTTTAATGAATTGATAATTCCACGAGAGACATAGCGGTGGTTCTTTCCACTGTGAGTAAGCTTCGCCATGTGTTGCTGCGAAGGAACTAAAGCCAGCTGGTTTTTATGGAGTGCAAATGAGAACTTAGCTGCATCGACCATCCATATTTTCAGACCCTGCTCGTTTTGCCGCCATGGCATGCAATTTCCTTCAGACTCAATCCCTTGTTACACAGTACCTGCCAGCACATTTCCACTTTGATCTACTAATATGCCCAATCACACAAGAAACATCGAAAGAGGGCTTGCAGGCACGCAATATTCAGTGTATTGAAAGTGGCGGTGGGCATTTTTTTTGTGTTTCTGTAGTACGACGCTATACCTTTGCACGGGACTTCCAAGGAGACTACAGTAGTTCGATAGAGACAATAATTTGACATGTCCAAGTTCAACTGCAATTTGTGTTTGTTAAATGCTGCTGTCAAAGAGAAACGTTTTGGAACTTATTTCGTTTCAACTCTTTTACCCATTAATTTTCACGGGCTGATTTTAGCAACCCATTGCACTTTCCTTTGTTTTCATCCATCATCGATTCTGAAAATGCAGCGGTTCCGTTATCACTAGCCACTCAGTGAAATGTGTGATGACAGAACGGAAAATTTGTTACAAAATATGGACCCTGGCCAAGTTTTTCACTGCTCTATTCGGGGAGAGAAAGAGCTATTTAAACTCGTAAGTCCAAGTTATGCCTTTTATTTTTTTCCTGAAACGCTTGCACGCTATGACAAAAAGAAACTGTTGGACGAACAGCAGAAACAGGTACATTGGAAATACTTTTAGTCTCTGGAATTCCACTTAATGGATATAGCTTTGGTACTAATCAGGTTTATTTTCTGCAACTTCAATGCTAATGCCAAACTAGAGCACTATTCTGGACACTTGTATTCCGCCATGTTGTCAAGAGAGAGAGGTCTTCAAGCTGGCCATGTTGTCAGTTCTGATTGGCTTAAAATGCTGCCATTACGAAATTTGACAAGATGGTGGAATCCGACAGTGTCCAGAATAACACCCCTAGTTTAACGGTTCATTGAAAATAACTAATCAGCAATTGGTGCACAAACCGTGACATGTGCCACTGGTACAATGCTTAGCTAAAGGAATAACCGTTCCCTCTTGAATGCAGTTTTACTAAGGAGAGATTGTAGTTGCTAAAGACTCGTGCATGTTTGCGCCACGTGTGTTAAAGATCTAGTGCATTGTATAGCTCAACACTCAAGTGCTCTGCAGGCATAAAATTTGGAGACGGGAAAAAAAGAATAAAAGAAATGGCCAAACTAAACCAGGTAGCAATATGACAACTCGGCCCACCAAACACAATGAAAACAAGGTGGAGACGTGGCAGTGCGCACACAATACAAGGTGCGACAATGCATTTTTTAAGCTAAAAAAGAACTATTTAAAAAAAAAACACTTGCATGACACTTTCTTATTAGACCATTCCCGAATAGGCTGCCTATTTTCCCCCCGAGTTAATGTACCGGGATTACGATACTTCATATATTTGCACACTGTAATCTGTACGTAGGCAAAGATAGTTATGTTCTCATCGGTTTCAGACCTATGCCGACACCAGTCCACGTCTTTGTTTCCTTCATAGCTTGAAGCGAAACGGAGCCACCATTACCACAATAAAACCTGTACATCAGTCAATGCAGAATTTAAACAATGTAACATGCTGGGCTAGTTGGTGCTTCAAGACATAGTGCAGCCATTTGTTGTATTTGTGCATTATGATTTGGTGGCTCACAAGTTAAGAGCCAAGATGACTGGAGATTTTCACTGTATGTAACAGCTAGCCTGCTAGCCTGTCATAATCGTAAGCCAAAGCACACGTCGCAGTGGAGCATGTTTTGTGCATCCAGCGTAAGGAGCACTGTTATAAGAGTCAGGTGCAATGATGACAAGAACATGGCACTGTGAAAAAGTTTCATCTTCCTCTTGCACAGCAATACAACAAATATATAAATGCGTTACTTTCACTGAAGTGACTGAGCATGATTTCGGACTGCATGCCTAAGCTAAGCTATGAAGAAAAATGCTAGATTTTGCATCGTCTACTCGCGACTGTAACCAGGATTCGCAGATAGCATTGGAAATTCAGTTTGAAGTTTTCGTTAATGTGCTGTTGCTGCAAACTGTAGTACCTAGTAACTGCATATGTGGCAGCAGTTAGTCAATGATCAAAATATACATTTCGTGTCTTGGTGGGAAAGTATTGTACTAAATACAGTGTTCCATGTTTCTGCTGTACCACAAGCTACGATTACAACTAAATTAATGTTTCAACCAACCTGACACACATTCTGTGCCTTAAGTGGAACAACGTACTTCCTACACAAACCTGCTCTAACTTGCAATATTGAATATTAGTATTGCTTTGCACAAAGAGAAAAAAGAAAAATGTTTTCAAGTCATGAACAAGGATCTGTTATTACACCTCTCACACCACAGTAAACTTAAGGACCCGCATTATATATACTTCAATTTTCCACGCCACGACGAGGTGCACTATCTTTTTCGGACTTTTCCATGCAAGCGATAAAAAATAATGAACTCGTTAAGCTCGTATATTTGCGAGTAAATAGCAAACCGATCAAGTCCCTGTTAACAGCGAAAACGCTTACCGATCGTGGCAACGGGCACGAAAATCAGGACCGCGTACAGAACCATGCTGTCTACACACGTCGGCCGCCCGAATGGATGTGAGCGCGTGTAGGCGATAGTTGCGCGACCACTACTCTCGCAACTGCGCCCTCGCGGTTCCACGCGGAGCCAACACGACAGGCCACGTGTACCGCCCAGCGATCCTGTTTCGCATCGCGATAAGCGGCAAGGCAACACAAACAGCTCAGCTCCGCGCACCGCCGCCAGTACCTGATTCGAACAACGCGCCATTCCACGCTTTTATCTTTCTCTCGTTTATTCACCGCTGGTCGAGTCCTTTTCGCTTCGGGGACATGTCACGCGACCAGGCACCTTCGCGGCGAGGTCATCGACCACTTGACGTTTGCATGCAAACTCTTCCGTCAACGCCGCCACGTTATATAATATTAAAAGGGCGCGCGATTTACCAGCTGTTTCGCTTTGACACGACGACTGTGTGTTCTATACTACGACATGGGGGTTGAAACGGTCGCCGGAGATGACAGGCAGGGGCCCGTCGGTAATACTTACTGATCATCGAAACTATAATAATTGCGGGCAGAATGAAGACCCAATTGCTGAAGCCGTGTTCAATGGGTCCGTCGGGTCCACCGCCGGTCAGGTCGACCATATTCTGATCCTGCTGGGAGGCGAGTGCTTACGCCCGAGCGAAAAGAACGGTAAGCGATTTCTTCTCGCGACGATCTCTCTGCTGGTCACACGAGCCCAGCGCCAGAGCTCGCTTGCAGCGAATCACTACTATTCGGCTGCTCCGGCGCTAGACGGCCTCAAGAAGCAAGGCGTGAGCGTCACCAATGCTCCACGTTGGCTGTGATGGGCTTGCGTGCGGGCGCACGGGCGCATGCTTTGCTTCCGTGAGCGTGCACTCCGATTCGCGTGACGTCACTGCGGTATAAAATTTTGCTGTAGTAACCTTAGCAGTATTTACGGATTAAGTCAGTGAGAAATATTAAGTTATTTCGCATGTTACAACATCTAGTATTCGGACGTTTTTTTTTTAAATATCACGCCCTGCTAAAACAATTTGAGTTAAGTTTAGCGAATGAACAGATGCTGTAGGCAACCAGAGCAGTAAAAAAAAAAAAAAAAGATGGCGACTTGCATTGCAAAGCATGCAAAGTTTTGAGCAGAACGCTTCACCATGACGTGAACGTTACCGAAATTGTGCGGGGGCACCTTTAATGAGCGGTGCGATGTCTTTAACGGCGACCACACGCTGTAAGGTTCGCTTGCTAAACCGTGCCGTGTGGCGTCAGTTAGGGACACGCACTGCGACACTTCGTAGTGGCGCCCGCACCGCCGCTACCTGCCGGTCCTATTTGCATGGCCTGGAACAGGAATGGTTGCGGCAACCTTTCAATCAGTCGTTGCTTCGCGCCTACTCAACCAAACGGGGTTCCGACCGTGTTACGAAGTCCACCATTATACTGCAGGATGGCGTGAGCATCGAAGAACTGCCTGTTCTGATCAAGAAGGCCACCGCGGAGTCGCTCCTCGGCAACGATCAAGCGGCGAGCACCAACTTTGACGACCATCCAAAAGCAACCAGGGAGGGCGCTTCGCCTAAGGTCTCCGCGATAATTCAGAAGTGCACGTCGGTGAAAGACGTTTACGTCGCTTTGAGGAAAGCCGATCCCAAGGACCTGACGCCCGCCATCGGTGTTCAGGCGCTCGACAAGCTCCTGCAGGTTCGAGACGTCGGCCTGGACGTGCGACAGAAGCGCTCCAAGAATGCCGAGCCCGAGGGCGTTTCGCTCGTCATCGGCGAGCTGTGCAACCTCATCACGGCCGCCGGGAGCACCGAGGTCATACTGGACGGTCTGAAGTGCGTCGTGAAGCATCGGTACAGCGAGGAGGACCGCAAGCGCTACGTGGACACTTTCGTGCAGGTAATCCTCGGCCGCATCTGCGACGGCACCATCAAGTTGCCCGATCTCCTCGAAGTCACCCTGTTGTTAGTCGGCTGCGGCAGTCAGTACCTGGGCACGGTGGATCACTTCTGGCAGACCATCGTCGCTCAAGCGGTCGACATGCGGAAGGAAGACGTCCTGAAGCTGTACAGCCTGCTGCCGTACTTCAAGAGCTCGCAGAGCGTCGTGCTTCGCGCCGTGGCCCGCAACACCACGAAGAACGTGCTGTCGTTGGGCCCCGAGGACGTTGCGTACATCATGGGCGTGCTGACGAGGCTCAGGCTGGTGCCGCAGAGCCTGCTGACGAGTCCTGACCAAGTGGCTCAACCTGAACTTGCACGTCGTGCCCGAAAAGGAGTTCGCCGGCATGCTGCGTAGCTTGCAGGACCTTCGCTACCTGGACGCCAACTCGACCAAGGCGGTCGAGCGGTACGTACGCATCAAGGGCTCCGGCAGCCACGAGGAAACCATGGACGCCCTGGCATCCTACTGCCGGGCATTCCGATGGAGGAGTGAACCCGTGTTCAACTCGGCCTCTGACTTCTTTGTGGCGAATCACAAGGTGCGCGCTTTGGGTGCATTCGTTTGCCTGGTGTTCAGAAGTGCTTGATTGGAGCCAGTAGCTATGCAGCATGGGGGCGGAGTGATTGAAGGCGGCAGAGCTCGATTAGAGAGGCTTCAGAATCCATTCAAATTTCGCGTTGTAAAGTAGTGTAATCGTCGGTGAAATTTTTTTGTGCAGCCTGTCGGTGGCAGCAGCAACACAGTTGTGCTAGTGAAACCTGTGAAATATAAAATTTCTAGAAATCCTGTAGACTTAACAGAAAGAGATAACATGTATTTTTTAAAATATCTTTGCCTTGTGCACACACTTTTTCTTCAGGTTACATATGTTTTTATTTTTTTAATAACTCAAGATACTTCGAACTTGAAACAGCACATGTCGACAAGGTACACAGTCTCAATGGATTTTGTCAGAACTTTGCTGTTGCTGATTTTGCCTGCTTTAGTGCCCGTTTTCTTGAAGCAAGTGGTACCCCTTCAGTGTGCTTTCACATTCAGAAAGGAGACTTTCAAAAATAGCATTGGAGAAAAATACTTTTCTGTGACAAGAACTTGTTCTTCATAAGACTTGAAGCATTCGTTAAGCATTTGGAAAGGCACGAATTTATAACCTTCATAGAAAATTTCCGGAGAGCTGGCAGTTATAAGTCTGACTGCCGCTGGCTTTGGTGCACACGAATAAAACAAAGCCTTATGTGGTAAAAGTTGTCACTGGGTTAAGCTTACCCAGCTTTATCGATACTCGCAAACTCATTGTAAAACTACGCTTGGTAGGAAGAAAGATTGATACATTCGTACACACATGGTAGTCAAATAGTTCCCATTTATGGGCCATTATTGTCAAATTTTAACGATGTTGTGGATGTCAGCTTTGTGTTTTTAAGTGTGTAGCAGTGAAGGGGTTCAGCTTGTCGTCCATCCACTGCCTTATGTCACGTGGTCACGCAGTGGTCAATACAGGTCTCAAAACAAGGCTAACGTTGCTCACAACCAGTGCAAAACAACCAGCAAGGTCTAAAATAATATAAACTACAGAAATAACCAAGAATTAATCGCAATAATTTACCTAAAATTGCGAAAAAAAAAACGCTTCTGAAACATTCAGCTGTGACCCGCGCCGCGCAAGAGAGGGTGCCACCACCTTTGCTGTGCACTTCCTCGGGTTTCACGGTAGTAGAGCTGCATTAGGCGCAGGATTTAGAACTACATCAACACCTACATCAATTTCGAACTACATCAACAGCAGGGCCTAACCGTTGTTGTGCTACCTAACATGTGGTGGCTGAGGTTGCAGTACCAATAGTCTTGCATATCTGCCAAATACCATCATGTAATTCTTGCCACATGGCTTTGCTATTAGTATTTTGATGTAATACTATGTTACTGCAAAACCTCGCTGTGACAAAGTTGTATCTGGGACGAAAATACCTTTGCTACCATTTATGTTTATTATTGGCATAAATTTGTTGCATGCTGATATTGGGAAGTGACATTTTAGATTACTTCATATGCCTGTGTTTATAATTGTAATGTTAGGACTGTACTTCAACAACCGGTTAAATAATTGTTTGTGCTAATATGTTGGTTACTCCTGAGCTGGTAAAATTGAATTTGTTATATGTTGTACTGAACTTGTGTCTTTGGACAGGTTAATAATCCACCAAGAGCAATCGGTGATTAATAAGTCTAGTTGTAAGTTAACACCTGTGTTGTATTCACTTGACGTTTACCCTGTATCTTTTTAGGGGCGAAGCTCCTTAAGGCGGCACCCGTTCGTCCCTCGTAGTCGTAGTCGTAGTGCGTAACCAGTCTTACGCTTTGACCTCCAAGATGGTGCCAGTGGGAGATTTTTCCTGTGCGTTGTTGAACAATAAAAAATTCGCAGCGTTAGCTAAAAGCCGAATTCTTCTGTCTCTCATTCCCATTAGCAGCCATTCTTTACCTCCAAGGTAGTGCCTGGTGAGATGTCTCCTGTGCGTGATTAAACAATAAAAATTTTGTTCAAAACGCCGTTGATTGATGAAATAAACCAACGAAAGACGGCAGATGTTTTGTAAAAGCAAAACGAAAGAACGCCAGATGTTTCTAAAGCAAAACGAAAAGACGCCAGCTGCTTAACGAAAGACGCCAGATGTTTTCTAAAGCAATGGTTTTCTAAACAATGAAAATTCACAGCGTACATGTAAAATTAAAGTGAGCCGCAAGTCGTCATAACTCATCGAACCTTTAGTATAAACGCGCCCGATCTCACGTCGGTGATGATGTACTGGGCAGAATTCACGGAAGATTCACGGCTTACCGATGAACCTCCGCAGCTTCGCCCACTCATCATCATTCACTCCGTGGATATGCTGTGATTTTTTTTCTGCACTAAATTGTGTTGCTATTCAAGGTAGAACTGAATTTTGTCATTTCATTGCATGTGAATAGGCAATGTCACTGCCAACGGCTGTGAATGTGGTCCGGGCCCTTGGCTACCTCAACATTGTGCCCAAGAACGCGATGGAGTTCTTTGGCTCCCTGGAATGGCTGCTTCGAGAGAGGTTCAACCAAATCCCCTCCGACAAACTGGTTGACATGCTGGTAGCCTGCTTCTACTTGCAGAGGTATCCGCTCAACTTTGTCAAGAAGGTGTTCAGCCCGCACTTTCTCGACAAGATGAATGGTAAGCGAACGTGCCAGAACTCCGACGCTTAGTTGGCAAGGCTGCAGAAGCTAGGCCATTAGTGAAGCCTCACTCCATGCATTGTAAAGTGCAGTTGCTTTAAAGGGACATGAAAGTGAAACACCAAATCACTTTAAACAGATGCATTATGCCTTCAGAACACTATTGTAACTTTTGGTATCCTGTTTTTATCGTTAGAGGAGAACACGAAAGTCAAAGTTTCGTTCTTGAATTTCAAGCCAAAATCCCAGTGCCCCAACATCAGTGTGATGTCGTGGTTTCAAAGCCCTTTTTTGCATTTTGAGCACATTGGCTCAATAAAATTTCTCGAAACTTGCTATGTCAAGTTACTGGTTCCCTCAGAACACAGCATAATTCCTTTTTACCACTGAAAGAATTGGCATGCCCTAGCAGATGCCATCAAAATCTATGATGCTATGGCAAGCTAATGCGGGAGCATGAAGACATTTTTACTGCCTTGCCAAGGGTCTACTCATGATGAGAGTGGTCCATAGTGCCCTATGTCTTCATTGCCTACGAAACAAGTGCTCCATGTATAGTATCCCATTTACAATCTGTGGATGCAAGGTTGGTGGTTACAGAAACATGTCCCTCTGCTTGTTGGTGGTACATAAACCTGGATCTGGAACACCTTCACTGCAGTAAGTGTGTCACATTTTGGTGACATAAAAGTATGCGGCTTAATGTTACAATTCTTAAAGGCTTAAAGTCACATGACTTGTACTTTTGCATACCTTCATTTCATGTCATGTGTGACTCAGTACTTTTTGGTGATGATTCCAAGCAGTAAGAGTAGTTTCCAGTGCTTCCATAACATTGCCTCCTATTTATGAAATAAAGTATAGGTATTATGTCCTTGTTATAAACAGTGTGTTTAGGTATGAAGCATGCAAGAAATTGGGGTGCTGTGCGCAGTGCCAGTGCAGTTGTCAATTCGGCTCCTAATTTTCAATCTGTTCTTTGTTCGGTCTGGAATGTACATTTACAAAGGAATGTCCTGCTAGTTTTGTATTATGCTTTCTTTCTCATGCATGGTTGCGATCTCTGATGAGGTGTCTGCTGCACATTACTTTACCCCTTTGATTATAATTGATTGATTTGAATCACGGTGGTAGAATAACAGGTGGCCCGACGCACCGCTTCGCCAATGCGCCGCGCGTGTCACGGAGGTGCTCGAGTTGCCGCCGCTTTTCCGCAAGGTGGCAGCAGGGGTACTCTGGGCCGATATCTCCGCTCCGGCGCATTTGAAAGCATGTGGCAAGCGTGTGTCACGAGCATTTAAACTGCTATTTTTACATCTTTAACTTTTGAGAAACAGATCTGCAGTGTATTTATTACACCAGAGAGGCCTTGAACAACACTGAAGAGAGTTGCCGTCGCCTAGAACGGGCGCACCACTAAGGAAAGCATGCAACGCAACCAGCGTTGCAGCGGCGTCTTTTCCTTTCTGCTTGGTCATCTTCGATAAATGCGGAGGCGTCCGTGGGTGCAAGCGTCCGAAGAGCAAGAGCGTCCCTATGCGACGCAACCAGCGTCGCAAAGTCGCAATCAGCCTTCGAGTCATGATCACGGCCAGATCACGGTGGTCGTGATTAGGTGATCCCACGGCTTGAGATCCGCTCTGATGTGTCGCGTTTGTTGTGCTCTGTCAAACCAACGCGCGCGACCGCATCGATGTTTCCACTCACTTTGTAAGCTAGAACCACGGCTGAAACCACGGTGGCTCGATCTGTGCCGCTGATGCGGCGGCGACCATGGGACGAAAATGCTTCGCTCCAAATTTCAAATCTGGCTACAAAATGTGCAAAGAAAAGCTGTGTCTTTTCTCCGCGCCGAAAGACGAAAAGCGACTGCAGTTGTGGAGAAAATCAATTTCACGGAAAGACCGCCAGCTACAGTCCTCCGACATACATACGATAACGTGAAAACCAAATGCATTTTTTTTTACTCTGTACACTCGCCGGTAGAAATTTTCACGCTTTAGAAAAAAAAATACGCGCGCGTCTCTTGCAATCGGCACCCTGTGACAGTCATATCGGGATTACCCGCGCCGATTAGAAAATTTTAAGCTTCATAAAGCCTGACGCTGTTACTTTTGCGGTCAAAGCTGGCAGACAGCCACTACAAGGTAGTAAAAACACAAACAACGTTTTAAAGCCACAAAATTAGCTAAACCGGTTTTTACAGCACAGTGAGAGCTTGCGGTGCTGCATCTTTCGGCCCAAAAACTCATCGCGAACCTAGCGGCGGCCACGAGCAACTTGAGCAGTGCGGCGACGCGCTCGATGGGCCACCTGTTTTATTCTACCACTGTGATTTGAATGTATAAAGCGGTTCATTTTGGTATCATTTTGAAATTCTTAAAGCGTAAAACTTTTTACTTTTAGTGAGTCAACAAAAATTACAATTTCTTTGTGGATTAAGGGAAAATTTATGTTCCTGTAATAGTGGCCATGGCATACATACAAATAAAAATGCTGCTCCTCAGCAATTGCTGAACCAGGTAAACAATATTTCTTAAAGCAAGAGAAGTTGTAGTTGCAATACTAGCAGGAAGGGAGTGTTTTTCATTTAAGCCTTGCCTTTTGTTCCTTTCGTTGCAATACTAGTGAGAATCTGTCAGCTAAAAAAGATGCTAAAAAGCTCTCGAAGAAAACAATTTATGTCAGTTCTATAAAGCACACCTATTGCTACGTATTGGTTGGGGCTGAGGAAGCCTAAAACTAAAGTTATGTATTATATGCTGTTTTAAAAGAGCACTGACATCAAATTTCAAAGTCGAGATGTGCCCTTCATTCGATTGCTCGGTATGCATAGGTCTCCTTGGCCAAATTTGAATGGCGTCCGTCGCGTGGAAGTAATTTTATTTCGAGGGCAAACAGCGTACGAAAGCTCAACAGAAGATTGATCACGCTGCGACATCGACACTAGTGCTACGTAACAAGTGTGATACATTCCGAGCATACCATCCTGAGTGACGATACGCTAGTAACAATGACGTCGACGATCTGAGTGCATTTACTGTGCCGCCGACGCCAGGCGGCGCTCTCACCGGCTCTCACTCCCAGCCAGTGGCTCTCCTCGCTGTCCCGATCCGTGCCTGCGATTCATCGTGTCATATCCACTGATTTGTCGTGTGATCCTCAGCGCTGAGTGCGATCAATCGGAGCGACTACGTGCCAGCATTCTGGGGAACCGCTGCGTAGTACGGACCTGCTCGTCGAGGCGCGGAAAAAGCGGGAAGTGCGTGGCGTTTCATTACACGTATGGTACACGCCAACACGACCACAAGTTATCGAAGTGGAGCAGCCTATAGATAAATATCATCGCTAACAAGTAATGCGCATGTAGCCATTATTAGTGAATGTTAGTTCGTCCATGGACTTCCTACTGCAGCCGTAACCGTGAGAGGCCGGATAGGTGGGGCCATCTGGCGGCGCAGAATTGTTATTGTAGAAACCTATCGTATTCTATTTGTCCGCTGGTGTGCATTCACTATGCCGATATTCCATAGACCCCTTTGCGTATACCGGAATGTTGTGCACGCTAAAATTCTCTGATATATCTAATTGAGACACACCAGCGAGTATGGCCCAAGCGTGCGTCCCCGGGCACCTCCTCGTTGCTGCTTGGAACAGCATCCATTTTTGAATCGCTGTTTTGCAAAGCGTCGAAGCGAAAATGATTCGCGACGTCGTGTATCGCGGTGATTCTAAGTTCCAGAACGCCGTCTTCAACACTAGTCGACACTTTTGACGGCGACGACGGCGATGCTGGTGACAAGGCATGACTGAACGCGCGCGCCTAGCAGACGAAATGTTAGCTGAGCAGTTGATCCTCACGTCACTCCTTTCTGTGGACAAGTGGTAAACTGGGCGCGGTCTGGAATTGACCGCGAGGGAGTGCTGCCAGCGCTAAGAAATGGCGGGCTTGCCGGCCGTTTTGAATCGTGCTAGATACCGGTGATATAAATCAATAAAACAGATAGTTATTCGTCCCTCAGTTGCATTTTCGGTCGTGAATTGCTACTAGGGGGTAGATAACTACTCGTGGATGCAAAAACCTTGACATGCGTAAATTTGATGTCAGTGCTCCTTTAAGAAGTTTATACTAAATTGGAACTTTGTAAAACCTACATAAACCATGTAATCATTTTACATGGAATGTGAACTACCGTTTAATGTGATTGCTGTATCTGGCTGTTACTTGATGCTCAGTTTTCGAGCAAGTTATTTACTGGTGCGCAAGATTTTCTAACCACTTCCAGATTGCTTTTATGTATTAATTCCCGCATAGTTATACTAATCTCAATCACTACTGCTTGTTCATGAATGAGAAGGCACGTTGTATGCCTAAAACTCGTGTGTCGACAATGTATAATTCAGTTAATAAATTATTAATTCAAGCAGATCAATCAGTCAATTTATGTTGGGAATGTGCAGTACTTAGGAAAAAAAATTGTGTTGCTTAAAGCCTTCACTTTTGGCATTCTGTAGGGAGCCTAGAGCAAAGTGAACTGCGTAGGACGCATCAGAAACTCAAGTTCCTAGACTCTGCACTCTCATTGGAATGCAAGCAGTATCACGGCCCTTATTTACCTCGGGACTACTCGTCAAAAAGTGTGAAAAGAGGTAAGTGGTTTTCGTATACTCTTTTCGAGGTAACTCACCGACTCAACTGACGTGTGTTGTGATGCTGCACTTCGTCCATTAAGTTAGGCTAAAGGACATGATTCGTGGTTGGCATGCATACAGTAGTAATAACTACTATACTATTTAAAGAAAGGTAAGGTACTACTATAACCAGGAAATGCTCGATATCTCTTATATATCATGTGCTCAAGTACATTTGAACCTTGTCATAAGAAAACCTCACCTGACACACAAATACATTTGTTACTGCTGTATTCCTTAGAATCACACACACACGCACACTACTTGCTGATTTTGCGAGAGGCCTTTGAGACCAACTTTGTTTTAAGTACTTTACGGATTCTAAAAAGAACTGTCAGAACTTTTCAAGGATAGCAGTAAGTTGCTGACCATGATTTGGCAATGCTTCATCCCACTTCATATCTAGTATGTGGTGCTGTAAACTTTGTCACATTCCTTCATCCGCGGAAATGCGACTGTGGCAGTCGAGAATCGAACCACTGACCTCACATTGAGCAGCAGTACGACGTGACCACCTAGTGAGGGAGGAAACAGCAAATGTCCATGCTAGTATCCCAGCAATTTTGTTCCAGCGAATTTCTGAAACTGAGATATATTATATATTTTTTTTTTCATTGGCTTCAGCTGAGAAAAGCCAATAAGATTGGAATAGAATGAAACAAAAAGAATTATGTATGCTGGCCATACGCAGAACTGTCATATGTATACATATATCTTTTTAATCTAGCATACAAAGAAATCTATGAGCACAGATTAACGTGAGTGGTTGCACACGGTGTGAATTCAGGTATACGTGACCGTTTTCAGATGGGAGGCTACTCCGCCTGATGTGCTCGATGCAAGACGACATGGAACTGATTTTAGGAGGCGAAGGAAACTTCAGCTTCTCGGTGGTGCAGCCTAGGCTGCCTCTCTCCGACATGTACATTATTGGTAAGTAGTTCCCGGATTATTTAGATGCAGGCACACTTGGTTTTCATGGCTTTTTTGGAGTGCACAGATGCTTGTTCACAGCCATCAACTAAGTGCCCTTGGTTTCACTCGTAGTAACTGCTATGCAGCGTTCACGATCTCTCTTTTTACAAATCTCCTCATTTTATAAAAAATGTACCTCATCCTTGTAGGCACCTGTGTTTTCCCCCTATTTTCAATAACATAATTTTTGTGTTTCCTAGCACCTGTAAGTCAGCGCTGTAAGCTCTGTTATGTCTTACAGGTTTGCAATGTTGTATCTTGCAGTTTTACAATCATGTCTTACAATCAGAACGTGCTCCGTATAAAGTAACGTCTTGCACAAATATTCGTCAGCAAATTGAAATTGTCTTTTACAAACAGGGCTTTGTTTAAGTTCATTTTTGTTTGTTTGCTGTGCCTTGTCTTTTAAAGGGACACTAAAGGCAAATAACAATTTATGTCAGAGTGAAAGCCCAATGTATGACAACTTCTAAAACGGCAATATTATCAACAGCAGTGCCCTACTTACCGAGAAATTAAGCTAAATGTATCACATGATGAGCGCCACGGGTGGGACATTTTTGAAGTGATCCCGATGACGTATGGAAGTCGGCCTACAATAAATCACTAGTAATCAAACTAGCAGCAGTAAAAAAAAAGAACCTTCCGAGCATCAAAAGACGTAATAAAATGCTGTTTGTTCGTTTTCCGCTTGATTCATGGAAAAAAGAACCTCCGTGGCGTTGCCATATGGGGAACGGCGCGCGTGGTTCAAAGGTTCCGTTTTCGCCGAACTGCGCCTCGCCCGGCGCCCTGCTTCGCTCACGCGGTCGCGTCTCAGTGGTAGTTTCGGGATCGCGTACTGCCGCGCGTGTTTTGCGCGCTCGTGAAAGTCGCTCTGACCGAAAGTTCGACAAAATGCCGCATGCATGTGATATTGCCGGATGCCCGAATGGTGCACAACGCCAGTGCTGCAGCAAGGAAACCGGTGTGTCTTTTCACTGGGTGCCGCGGAATGAACCCTTACGCTCGATGTGGCTTAGTGTCATGCCATTGCGCCAGTGTGCTGAACAGTCAAAACCTCTGCGTGTGTGCTCGCTGCGGGACTGCGGCAAGCTTCGATGGCCGTTGTTGCTACTGTGGGTCCCGCTACTTCCGCTCTGCTACTACTAGTGTCGGCGGCCGCGCTGTAAAAGCGGGCAACGTTGGGCACGGCAGCAGTGACGTATGAAAGTCGTATTTTCAGGCGGGAGATTTGAAACGCGCTAACGCGATGCGGACCACTAAAAACGTGATTTTATTTCAAAATAAGCACTTTCTTGGGATAAAAGTAGCACTACGAGGTTTCTGGACCGCTATTTCAACAATCAACGTCGACTTAATATTTGCCTTTAGTGTCCCTTTAACACGGCGCTTGTTAGAGTGATTAATGAACGTGAACTTCTTTTTTGCCAGATTATGTTGTGCAACTGAACAAGCAAGGAAAGCCAATTCCTGCAGATGCTGTGAGCGGGGTAGATAAACGGTAAGCAGGAACTTCATTATTTCAATAGCTCACTTGCAGAATTTTCAGCTGTCCCCTCCAGTAACATGTCTACTGACAGAAATGAAATAACTGCTATTATTACTGCATCATTAACACACTATGCAGTTTAATTCTAACTAGTAATTAGTCGCTCTTTCTTTGGTATGTATGAGACCTGCCCGGCATGGCAGGCTGGAACAGTGTGATTAGCAAATACTAAAGATTTCTGGTTTGGAATGCAGCTCATTTTAGAGGCACTTATGATAACAGCTCACTAGTTTTATTCTTTTAAGCCCTCATTATAATGAAGTTTTCATTTCACGACAGCAAAAAGATTTTTTTAGCTAAACTGGGCAGCCATAGCAGATTGCTATCAGCATTCTGCTAAGCCTGTTAATTGATGATGCATCTAGCTTATGCTGATCTCTCCGCCTCTCCTCAATTTAACTTTCTCTTTCACTCTCAAAACCGCTGGGGACGGTCACACAGTGTTGCAGTTACTCAAAAAACTACATTTTTAACCTTTGGCTGCTAATCTACATTTTCATTCAAATGACTTCGGAGCACTTCGGCGTTCCTTGCTTTAATGCGAAAATAATTTGTGTTTTAGCTCGTACCAGCATAATAAAAAGTGCGCTATTATTAACACCAAAATTGGCGTATACGGCAGTTTTTTGTTGCTTTAGTCTATGAGCCACTGCGGACATGTGAGCTCCACCGTTCTTGGTCGTTGCCCTTTCATTCGCCAAACTAGCCTCAGCGGTGACGCACCCATTGTGCCCTTCTCACTCTTGTCTGACAAAGAGCCGGCGCTGCACAAAGAAACAGTAAACCCCCTTCGAACCACACTGAATGGCAGTCCCCCAAATAATGGAGAGATAAACTCTGTATTTTGTCACCTATGAGTCAGTGGACATAAAAGCCCATGTTGACATGCACTTGTGCTATGCAATTGCAAGGCAATCATCAGGCCGCCTAATGAAGTCCAGTGGCTCATCCTGAACATCGTGGTTTGGACACCTCCAGTTTTTCTTGATGTAGGCCCCCTTTGTGTAATGCCTTTGGGCCTTTAAGGTGCAATAAATGAAATGAAATGGTTGCATCATGCAGTATTCAGAAGGTTAATATAGTTAGCAGGAGGCTGCTCAGCTGTACTTAAAGGGGTGGTGCCACCAAATTTGTGGCTTGCACGTTCTTTGCTGTAAGCGTTTCCTATAGCTCCAGGAAGCATGATGCACGCAGCAAGATTCATGTATTCTCGCTAAATAATTTAATATCGCCTTTTGATGTGGACAACTTTCGGTTTCGGTTTCTGGGCGCCGAGGTTGGGTAGTGACGTAGAAGTGTAGGAGGCGTGGTCACGTCACCACACAATGCTGTGACGGACTTGGCCAGGAAGCGATTGAAACTCGGCGAGTGATGTAGCAACCGATGCTTTGCCGATACTATAGTGAATTAGAATATATTCTAGTTCACTACAGCCGATACGTACGTTGCGGAAGTGGCGGAGGTCCGGAGGTCACTCGCGTCACTACAGCAGATCTGGTGTGACGTCACTACAACTTTCGTTGCCTTTCCGATACAGCTACGTCAGAGTTGGCACGCTAGCGATGGGTCTCAATCAGGAGAATGGGCATTTAGGTACACTTTGGAAGTGAATATATATTCTAAACGTTTGCTGTGTCCGACCCTTCGTGTGGAGTGTCCTTGCATACAGAGGAAACCCACAACAGGCTTGTTATAGACTCGAAATTTGATGGCACCACCCCTTTAAGGGGGACACTGGTCTTCATTTTTTTTTTAAATTTTTCATCGATTTTGATTAAACTTGCTGAATTTATGTATATTTGTGTGCCAATTTTAAATATGCAATTACTTTTCTAGTTCAATATGTTGTTTTTAAAATATATGTCATTCCAGGTGCCTTTTTGAGAGCAAGTTTTTTTTTCTAAACTGAGAGAGTTACATACTAAATCAGCACGTCACAATAATCTGGAGTGAGAAATGTATGCAGTAGAACAAAAAAGGATGTTCCAAGCCCATTTGAACAAAAGTTATTGTATGATGAGCATTCACGAGTGAGTCGATGTCAAGCTGAGATTTGGATTTGGCTCATTAATCTTGAATGATGGGCTTAGAATATCCATCCTTGTTATATATATATATATATATATATATAGGAAAGCAGATGATTTTTCAAGGGCTCGTTTATCTTTGTTAGACACAATATTAATGAGAACTAACAGACAATAACGCCAAGGAAAGTACAGGGGGTGTTAACTGTAGTATTTAGAATATGAATGTGAAGAAAGTAAAGTGGACGAAAAGATGACTTGCCGCCGGCAGGGACCGAACCTGCGACCTTCGAATAACGCGTCCGATGCTCTACCACTGAGCTACGGTGGCGGTCATCCTCCCGTCCACTTTCTGGGGTATAAATGTTGATTTAAACCTAGGAGTGTTAGTCAGCGCCAATCGCAGCCATGGCGGCGAGTGTGGAACACTCTTTTTTTGCCTGTTGGCGTCACGTAGCACGTGATCTTTTTACGAGCTGGCAGCTGACCAATAATCCCTCGCATACTACCTGAAGGCATTAAGTCTGCCAGGACGAGACCCTCGCTATGAATGAAGGAAAGCAGATGATTTTTCAAGGGCTCGTTTATCTTTGTTAGACACAATATTAATGAGAACTAACAGACAATAACGCCAAGGAAAGTACAGGGGGTGTTAACTGTAGTATTTAGAATATGAATGTGAAGAAAGTAAAGTGGACGAAAAGATGACTTGCCGCCGGCAGGGACCGAACCTGCGACCTTCGAATAACGCGTCCGATGCTCTACCACTGAGCTACGGCGGCGGTCATCCTCCCGTCCACTTTCTGGGGTATAAATGTTGATTTAAACCTAGGAGTGTTAGTCAGCGCCAATCGCAGCCATGGCGGCGAGTGTGGAACACTCTTTTTTTGCCTGTTGGCGTCACGTAGCACGTGATCTTTTTACGAGCTGGCAGCTGACCAATAATCCCTCGCATACTACCTGAAGGCATTAAGTCTGCCAGGACGAGACCCTCGCTATGAATGAAGGAAAGCAGATGATTTTTCAAGGGCTCGTTTATCTTTGTTAGACACAATATTAATGAGAACTAACAGACAATAACGCCAAGGAAAGTACAGGGGGTGTTAACTGTAGTATTTAGAATATGAATGTGAAGAAAGTAAAGTGGACGAAAAGATGACTTGCCGCCGGCAGGGACCGAACCTGCGACCTTCGAATAACGCGTCCGATGCTCTACCACTGAGCTACGGCGGCGGTCATCCTCCCGTCCACTTTCTGGGGTATAAATGTTGATTTAAACCTAGGAGTGTTAGTCAGCGCCAATCGCAGCCATGGCGGCGAGTGTGGAACACTCTTTTTTTGCCTGTTGGCGTCACGTAGCACGTGATCTTTTTACGAGCTGGCAGCTGACCAATAATCCCTCGCATACTACCTGAAGGCATTAAGTCTGCCAGGACGAGACCCTCGCTATGAATGAAGGAAAGCAGATGATTTTTCAAGGGCTCGTTTATCTTTGTTAGACACAATATTAATGAGAACTAACAGACAATAACGCCAAGGAAAGTACAGGGGGTGTTAACAGTAGTATTTAGAATATGAATGTGAAGAAATTAAAGTGGACGAAAAGATGACTTGCCGCCGGCAGGGACCGAACCTGCGACCTCCGAATAACGCGTCCGATGCTCTACCACTGAGCTACGGCGGCGGTCATCCTCCCGTCCACTTTCTGGGGTATAAATGTTGATTTAAACCTAGGAGTGTTAGTCAGCGCCAATCGCAGCCATGGCGGCGAGTGTGGAACACTCTTTTTTTGCCTGTTGGCGTCACGTAGCACGTGATCTTTTTACGAGCTGGCAGCTGACCAATAATCCCTCGCATACTACCTGAAGGCATTAAGTCTGCCAGGACGAGACCCTCGCTATGAATGAAGGAAAGCAGATGATTTTTCAAGGGCTCGTTTATCTTTGTTAGACACAATATTAATGAGAACTAACAGACAATAACGCCAAGGAAAGTACAGGGGGTGTTAACTGTAGTATTTAGAATATGAATGTGAAGAAAGTAAAGTGGACGAAAAGATGACTTGCCGCCGGCAGGGACCGAACCTGCGACCTTCGAATAACGCGTCCGATGCTCTACCACTGAGCTACGGCGGCGGTCATCCTCCCGTCCACTTTCTGGGGTATAAATGTTGATTTAAACCTAGGAGTGTTAGTCAGCGCCAATCGCAGCCATGGCGGCGAGTGTGGAACACTCTTTTTTTGCCTGTTGGCGTCACGTAGCACGTGATCTTTTTACGAGCTGGCAGCTGACCAATAATCCCTCGCATACTACCTGAAGGCATTAAGTCTGCCAGGACGAGACCCTCGCTATGAATGAAGGAAAGCAGATGATTTTTCAAGGGCTCGTTTATCTTTGTTAGACACAATATTAATGAGAACTAACAGACAATAACGCCAAGGAAAGTACAGGGGGTGTTAACTGTAGTATTTAGAATATGAATGTGAAGAAAGTAAAGTGGACGAAAAGATGACTTGCCGCCGGCAGGGACCGAACCTGCGACCTTCGAATAACGCGTCCGATGCTCTACCACTGAGCTACGGCGGCGGTCATCCTCCCGTCCACTTTCTGGGGTATAAATGTTGATTTAAACCTAGGAGTGTTAGTCAGCGCCAATCGCAGCCATGGCGGCGAGTGTGGAACACTCTTTTTTTGCCTGTTGGCGTCACGTAGCACGTGATCTTTTTACGAGCTGGCAGCTGACCAATAATCCCTCGCATACTACCTGAAGGCATTAAGTCTGCCAGGACGAGACCCTCGCTATGAATGAAGGAAAGCAGATGATTTTTCAAGGGCTCGTTTATCTTTGTTAGACACAATATTAATGAGAACTAACAGACAATAACGCCAAGGAAAGTACAGGGGGTGTTAACTGTAGTATTTAGAATATGAATGTGAAGAAAGTAAAGTGGACGAAAAGATGACTTGCCGCCGGCAGGGACCGAACCTGCGACCTTCGAATAACGCGTCCGATGCTCTACCACTGAGCTACGGCGGCGGTCATCCTCCCGTCCACTTTCTGGGGTATAAATGTTGATTTAAACCTAGGAGTGTTAGTCAGCGCCAATCGCAGCCATGGCGGCGAGTGTGGAACACTCTTTTTTTGCCTGTTGGCGTCACGTAGCACGTGATCTTTTTACGAGCTGGCAGCTGACCAATAATCCCTCGCATACTACCTGAAGGCATTAAGTCTGCCAGGACGAGACCCTCGCTATGAATGAAGGAAAGCAGATGATTTTTCAAGGGCTCGTTTATCTTTGTTAGACACAATATTAATGAGAACTAACAGACAATAACGCCAAGGAAAGTACAGGGGGTGTTAACTGTAGTATTTAGAATATGAATGTGAAGAAAGTAAAGTGGACGAAAAGATGACTTGCCGCCGGCAGGGACCGAACCTGCGACCTTCGAATAACGCGTCCGATGCTCTACCACTGAGCTACGGCGGCGGTCATCCTCCCGTCCACTTTCTGGGGTATAAATGTTGATTTAAACCTAGGAGTGTTAGTCAGCGCCAATCGCAGCCATGGCGGCGAGTGTGGAACACTCTTTTTTTGCCTGTTGGCGTCACGTAGCACGTGATCTTTTTACGAGCTGGCAGCTGACCAATAATCCCTCGCATACTACCTGAAGGCATTAAGTCTGCCAGGACGAGACCCTCGCTATGAATGAAGGAAAGCAGATGATTTTTCAAGGGCTCGTTTATCTTTGTTAGACACAATATTAATGAGAACTAACAGACAATAACGCCAAGGAAAGTACAGGGGGTGTTAACTGTAGTATTTAGAATATGAATGTGAAGAAAGTAAAGTGGACGAAAAGATGACTTGCCGCCGGCAGGGACCGAACCTGCGACCTTCGAATAACGCGTCCGATGCTCTACCACTGAGCTACGGCGGCGGTCATCCTCCCGTCCACTTTCTGGGGTATAAATGTTGATTTAAACCTAGGAGTGTTAGTCAGCGCCAATCGCAGCCATGGCGGCGAGTGTGGAACACTCTTTTTTTGCCTGTTGGCGTCACGTAGCACGTGATCTTTTTACGAGCTGGCAGCTGACCAATAATCCCTCGCATACTACCTGAAGGCATTAAGTCTGCCAGGACGAGACCCTCGCTATGAATGAAGGAAAGCAGATGATTTTTCAAGGGCTCGTTTATCTTTGTTAGACACAATATTAATGAGAACTAACAGACAATAACGCCAAGGAAAGTACAGGGGGTGTTAACTGTAGTATTTAGAATATGAATGTGAAGAAAGTAAAGTGGACGAAAAGATGACTTGCCGCCGGCAGGGACCGAACCTGCGACCTTCGAATAACGCGTCCGATGCTCTACCACTGAGCTACGGCGGCGGTCATCCTCCCGTCCACTTTCTGGGGTATAAATGTTGATTTAAACCTAGGAGTGTTAGTCAGCGCCAATCGCAGCCATGGCGGCGAGTGTGGAACACTCTTTTTTTGCCTGTTGGCGTCACGTAGCACGTGATCTTTTTACGAGCTGGCAGCTGACCAATAATCCCTCGCATACTACCTGAAGGCATTAAGTCTGCCAGGACGAGACCCTCGCTATGAATGAAGGAAAGCAGATGATTTTTCAAGGGCTCGTTTATCTTTGTTAGACACAATATTAATGAGAACTAACAGACAATAACGCCAAGGAAAGTACAGGGGGTGTTAACTGTAGTATTTAGAATATGAATGTGAAGAAAGTAAAGTGGACGAAAAGATGACTTGCCGCCGGCAGGGACCGAACCTGCGACCTTCGAATAACGCGTCCGATGCTCTACCACTGAGCTACGGCGGCGGTCATCCTCCCGTCCACTTTCTGGGGTATAAATGTTGATTTAAACCTAGGAGTGTTAGTCAGCGCCAATCGCAGCCATGGCGGCGAGTGTGGAACACTCTTTTTTTGCCTGTTGGCGTCACGTAGCACGTGATCTTTTTACGAGCTGGCAGCTGACCAATAATCCCTCGCATACTACCTGAAGGCATTAAGTCTGCCAGGACGAGACCCTCGCTATGAATGAAGGAAAGCAGATGATTTTTCAAGGGCTCGTTTATCTTTGTTAGACACAATATTAATGAGAACTAACAGACAATAACGCCAAGGAAAGTACAGGGGGTGTTAACTGTAGTATTTAGAATATGAATGTGAAGAAAGTAAAGTGGACGAAAAGATGACTTGCCGCCGGCAGGGACCGAACCTGCGACCTTCGAATAACGCGTCCGATGCTCTACCACTGAGCTACGGCGGCGGTCATCCTCCCGTCCACTTTCTGGGGTATAAATGTTGATTTAAACCTAGGAGTGTTAGTCAGCGCCAATCGCAGCCATGGCGGCGAGTGTGGAACACTCTTTTTTTGCCTGTTGGCGTCACGTAGCACGTGATCTTTTTACGAGCTGGCAGCTGACCAATAATCCCTCGCATACTACCTGAAGGCATTAAGTCTGCCAGGACGAGACCCTCGCTATGAATGAAGGAAAGCAGATGATTTTTCAAGGGCTCGTTTATCTTTGTTAGACACAATATTAATGAGAACTAACAGACAATAACGCCAAGGAAAGTACAGGGGGTGTTAACATGTAGTATTTAGAATATGAATGTGAAGAAAGTAAAGTGGACGAAAAGATGACTTGCCGCCGGCAGGGACCGAACCTGCGACCTTCGAATAACGCGTCCGATGCTCTACCACTGAGCTACGGCGGCGGTCATCCTCCCGTCCACTTTCTGGGGTATAAATGTTGATTTAAACCTAGGAGTGTTAGTCAGCGCCAATCGCAGCCATGGCGGCGAGTGTGGAACACTCTTTTTTTGCCTGTTGGCGTCACGTAGCACGTGATCTTTTTACGAGCTGGCAGCTGACCAATAATCCCTCGCATACTACCTGAAGGCATTAAGTCTGCCAGGACGAGACCCTCGCTATGAATGAAGGAAAGCAGATGATTTTTCAAGGGCTCGTTTATCTTTGTTAGACACAATATTAATGAGAACTAACAGACAATAACGCCAAGGAAAGTACAGGGGGTGTTAACTGTAGTATTTAGAATATGAATGTGAAGAAAGTAAAGTGGACGAAAAGATGACTTGCCGCCGGCAGGGACCGAACCTGCGACCTTCGAATAACGCGTCCGATGCTCTACCACTGAGCTACGGCGGCGGTCATCCTCCCGTCCACTTTCTGGGGTATAAATGTTGATTTAAACCTAGGAGTGTTAGTCAGCGCCAATCGCAGCCATGGCGGCGAGTGTGGAACACTCTTTTTTTGCCTGTTGGCGTCACGTAGCACGTGATCTTTTTACGAGCTGGCAGCTGACCAATAATCCCTCGCATACTACCTGAAGGCATTAAGTCTGCCAGGACGAGACCCTCGCTATGAATGAAGGAAAGCAGATGATTTTTCAAGGGCTCGTTTATCTTTGTTAGACACAATATTAATGAGAACTAACAGACAATAACGCCAAGGAAAGTACAGGGGGTGTTAACAGTAGTATTTAGAATATGAATGTGAAGAAAGTAAAGTGGACGAAAAGATGACTTGCCGCCGGCAGGGACCGAACCTGCGACCTTCGAATAACGCGTCCGATGCTCTACCACTGAGCTACGGCGGCGGTCATCCTCCCGTCCACTTTCTGGGGTATAAATGTTGATTTAAACCTAGGAGTGTTAGTCAGCGCCAATCGCAGCCATGGCGGCGAGTGTGGAACACTCTTTTTTTGCCTGTTGGCGTCACGTAGCACGTGATCTTTTTACGAGCTGGCAGCTGACCAATAATCCCTCGCATACTACCTGAAGGCTATTAAGTCTGCCAGGACGAGACCCTCGCTATGAATGAAGGAAAGCAGATGATTTTTCAAGGGCTCGTTTATCTTTGTTAGACACAATATTAATGAGAACTAACAGACAATAACGCCAAGGAAAGTACAGGGGGTGTTAACTGTAGTATTTAGAATATGAATGTGAAGAAAGGGCTCGTTTATCTTTGTTAGACACAATATTAATGAGAACTAACAGACAATAATGCCAAGGAAAGTACAGGGGGTGTTAACTGTAGTATTTAGAATATGAATGTGAAGAAAGTAACTTTCTTCACATTCATATTCTAAATACTACAGTTAACACCCCCTGTACTTTCCTTGGCGTTATTGTCTGTTAGTTCTCATTAATATTGTGTCTAACAAAGATAAACGAGCCCTTGAAAAATCATCTGCTTTCCTTCATTCATAGCGAGGGTCTCGTCCTGGCAGACTTAATGCCTTCAGGTAGTATGCGAGGGATTATTGGTCAGCTGCCAGCTCGTAAAAAGATCACGTGCTACGTGACGCGAACAGGCAAAAAAAGAGTGTTCCACACTCGCCGCCATGGCTGCGATTGGGGCTGACTAACACTCCTAGGTTTAAATCAACATTTATACCCCAGAAGTGGACGGGAGGATGACCGCCGTCCGTAGCTCAGTGGTAGAGCATCGGACGCGTTATTCGAAGGTCGCAGGTTCGGTCCCTGCCGGCGGCAAGTCATCTTTTCGTCCACTTTACTTTCTTCACATTCATATTCTAAATACTACAGTTAACACCCCCTGTACTTTCCTTGGCGTTATTGTCTGTTAGTTCTCATTAATATTGTGTCTAACAAAGATAAACGAGCCCTTGAAAAATCATCTGCTTTCCTTCATTCATAGCAAGGGTCTCGTCCTGGCAGACTTAATGCCTTCAGGTAGTATGCGAGGGATTATTGGTCAGCTGCCAGCTCGTAAAAAGATCACGTGCTACGTGACGCCAACAGGCAAAAAAAGAGTGTTCGACACTCGCCGCCATGGCTGCGATTGGCGCTGACTAACACTCCTAGGTTTAAATCAACATTTATACCCCAGAAAGTGGACGGGAGGATGACCGCCGCCGTAGCTCAGTGGTAGAGCATCGGACGCGTTATTCGAAGGTCGCAGGTTCGGTCCCTGCCGGCGGCAAGTCATCCTTTCGTCCACTTTACTTTCTTCACATTCATATTCTAAATACTACAGTTAACACCCCCTGTACTTTCCTTGGCGTTATTGTCTGTTAGTTCTCATATATATATATATATATATATTTTAGCTACATACTGTACTAGAAAAATAATTGCTTATTTCAAAATCAGCACACAAATATACATAAACTCAGCAAGTTTGATCAAAATTATTGAAGAATAAAGAAGAAAGCATTCTTAGTGCCATGTTCCCCCTTTACGAATGGAAAATATACTTCGTTTTTTGTAAACAGCACAGAATGAAGCACAAGATTAATGGAAGAAAGAAAAATTGTGGAGAACAGTCACACTATTTCTAGTCTCATCGCCTACATGACTGGGGCAGAAAGGGCTGTTGCTGTTGAAGCAGAGTGATAGAAGCTCAAAGTTGTACTGCTTGAAAACAATACATACTTTTGAGCAACTGTTCAATGCCTGAGAATGCCTACCATTGTCGGGGTGCAAATGTCGTGTTAATAATGGATGCGTGCTTTCTGCCAACCAGGTTAGCTGTGATCATCTCCCTCCCAGAGCACTACAGCATGGACAGCCTGCATGCAATGGGACACCATGCGACCCGAATGCGGCTTCTCCGAGCGCTAGGATACAGCGTCATCGAGCTCAAGTATGAAGATGTTCTGAAGACTAGGCCGGCATCTAAGGAAAGGTTGAATTACCTGAGTACAAAGATTCTAACCCCATCCTGACCATCGCATAAGTTGAAACCACGCTCACTCCTGTACAGATAGAATAAATTATTTAAGTTTTATTTTTGCGCTCACTTTGTCTCATCACTTTGCAAATAGTGCGCTCACTACTATATATTACAACCTAAATTTTATGAACCTGGAAAATAGATACAACATTTTCATTGCTGGTAACACATAATATTGCACATAACAAACAATGTATATAATAAATGTTATAATAGTATCATTATTTTTATGTTAAAATGTGACACCATTAGAATAAGGCCTGTTGTCAATTATGGGGTAATTTCTACAACAGATGGGACTTTAACAAAATAATAACAGTAGAACAAACAAGCACTTGTTACCTTTCTTATTGTGAAGCACTCCTTGCCTCATTTTATGCAATTTGAAGTGAATGGCGTAATTGCACAATTCTAACGCACACATTGTTTTTCGCTAAATTTAGCCCTCAATCTTGTGTGCTCGCTACACTGGTTACAATTTGGGCTCAAAAGCGAAAACGGCATGAAGCTTTTTTAGTTGTTTTTCCCCCCAGTTTTCCTCATGTAAAATTACCTGTGCGTTACAATCATGGGTGCGTTAGAATCGTGCAAATACAGTAGGTAGGCACACTCGCATCGCTCCTCAATTCAGGCCATTAAAAAAAATTGCAGAGGATCCGAAAACATATTCTTATGAGATGGGAACAAAAGCATTTCTTTTGGTGCTGTAAAATCGCTATGCATGCCGCTGTGACACTGCCACTGCAGAAGTGAGCTTTGCATAACATCGATTCTCACGGTGCATCGGATCTGCACAATTTTTTTTCTTTACGTTGCATCTTTTGCACAATTCGTAGAAATAAATTAACTGACAAGACGCGACATGTGAGACGGGACAAAAATGGGCAAGAACACAAACTTTGTTAGTTTGTCTTTATGTCCTGTGTGAATCCATGCTGACTTGACCAACTGTCAACCAGTTACTTGAGTTTATTACGTTGCACTCTAAAAGACAAGGTCCTTACTTTACAGACAAGAGCGGTACTTTAAACTCATGAGTGGTGCATATACTAGGGGCGTGACAGCATTCTTGATAGGAAAGTAAGGAGCACACAGTTTTCAAGAGAGGCAACGCAAGCGAGCAAGATGACAATTATTGTTGCGTAACAGAGATGCCCCACATAGTACATCCTTCTTTATTAGAATGTGCTACTTGTACAGTTCATAACCAGTGCAGCATTTTTTCATGCAGATGTCTCTGTTTGCAGATTTGATGTCTTGAATGACGTACCTAATGGGAAATTTTTGAGCGCAAGAACAAGACATTCACAGGAACGAGAGAGACCGGACTGGCTCGTTCTTGTGAATGTGTTGTTTTTGCGCTAAAAAAATTTCCCATTAGCTCTTCACCATCTCGCTGAATTTCAAGTTTTGATTAACATATGTTTTGTAATTCTTCAGTTGAATCAACAATTGAAAAAAAAAAAAACACTTTTGCAGCAACACATGTTTCGCAAAGAAGTGAACCGTACAGCATAAAAGAAAAAGAAAGCTAATAATACTTATCTTCTGTACAGCAATTAAATGAAAGTGTAAGAGCTACATTTTATGTTGTATCATTCTGAAATGCCATGTATATCGTATGTGACTGATATAGCAGTAATGCTACATGTTTGTTCAGTTCAGTTTCCAAGTTTACTACTACTAATTATTCGTCTTTGTTCTTATTTTATCTCAATGCTTGCATAGCAGTATTCACAGGAAACCTATCATTACTCATAGCCCTTGTTGCCAGTTTCGTCACAATAAAGCAGTAACACTACTTGTAACATCAGCAGCTTCCTAAATGTGCTTTGTACTTGTTACAGTTGAATGCCTACTTTGATGGCGTATGTAGCGCAAGACGCCTGTTCTTGTGAACAGTAACAAAACTGGACGGCGTTCCTGTGCATTTGCCTGTTGCCGTGGCATTCAAACAGTGCTAGCCAACAATAACAAATGAGGGGCAGTTACAGGACACACGTGGTCGACCTCACATGACCGGGTGGTGCCGGAGACCCTCTCGCATGACCTATGCTTTGTCAAACTTCCTGGCACGGTTCACTCGGTACAGCTTGGAATCTCGTGTCCTTCAACAATCAGCGTGTGCAGAATCCCTTCTTTTTTGCTTCCACTGCTCGCTGCGGTGATGTAAGCCTGGTAGGGCCCCACTTGGAAATGGGTCTCTGTCCCTCCGTCCACAAATTCTGGCTGAAACCGAAAGCAGTTCCTCAGGTGTGCATCCAAAGCAGGCTGCCGATTTGTGAGAAGAAGGCGTTGCTGCTGCACTTACCACAACATCGACCTTTTCTCCATTCACATATACGTCCAGTGTGTCCTTCTCTGCATACAGGAAGGGTTTTGCAAAACGTTGCAAATTGCATTACCTTTCGAAGCAGTTAGTATAGTTTTCGCTTGTCCTTGTACGTGTTACACTTTAATACAGTACGATGTTACCGGAGGCATGGATGCCACTAATAATGTGCCACTACTAATAAGTGGAATACAGATGATTACTTGTGGCTACCTCAATAAACCGCACTGGTGGTTGTTGAGGATGCCATTAATAATATCTCTATGTCCTCTCCTGTTAAGCATTGCGCCATTAACCTAGGGAACTCAAATCTCCGGACTTTGATAACCCGACATATTTGGCAAATAGTAATGTTTGTGAACGAAAAATAACAACAGTGCTCACCTAGAACCACCCTCGTCGGTTGCTCAAGGAGGTTTACAATCCACGTGTTGAGTATTTTCGACTGCCTCTCTCTGAATTTGTCGAGTTGCTTGCCGTCTACGATGAGCGAATACTGGTAAGTGAAGCCACTCAACGCTTTGATCACCACCATGCACTTTGCCCGGCCCACTTCAAAGGGCTCCGAGCCAACAAGCTTGAACATCCAGTCGCGTCGCACGACTTCCTGCGAGCAGCGTAGAGAATTCGCCGTTAGAAAGGGCTTGACGAAAAGCAGTAAGTGTGGTATTCGTATTTGGCGGTGCTCCATCGTTCGAAGTCACTGCTCACGTCACAAAAGCTGTGGCTAGACAGCGCGCTACCGGTTTCGAAAAGCGGGCTGTTGTCGCCTAAATAAACAAGCTCATCAGGCACGACTCTTTCTCTCTTTAGAGCTTTACGGTTTTCGCACTACTACACAACTTCGGCTAAGCGCGCAGTGACTTCTCATGTTTTGCTAACGAGCAGTTAGTTTTAAAACGACGTACCTTTCCATCAACTCTGATCACTCTTTTTCCGGTGGTCGTTCCGTGTTCGAATTCGATCTTGTGTATCTTGTCACTAAATGGAACTTCCCAAATAGCGACAGTGTCAGCCATATCGACGTGAAAATGCTATTTTCTTCACACAGTTAAGATCGATAGCCGGATGCCACGTAGTGCTCAGCAAGACAAACACGAAAAAAGGTTGGCAGACATTAATAGATCTAAATCATACGCGCACTCAGCGCATAACGCACAGGTTTCTTGCGCTGTTGTAGACGCTCTGTACTATTCCTGCAAGAATGAGCCGCGTTATGTGCAAGGCAGCCGATTTTTCCTACTCGCGGGGCGTCAACACAGTTGTCATAGCAACAGAAAGAGCTTGCGATGTTAGTGCGGCTTATGCTAAAATTTAGAGCACTACAAATTATCAAGTTTAATTTTAGTATTTTGTGCTGCGATTTTTTCGCGGGCGTAGCGTTATTATTTCACGTGAAAAACTTATCTGAAAAAGCGTTTACCACGCCAGTATTCGAACAAAACATCAAACACGCTTCTTTTTGTTTTGCGTAACGGCCCCTAGGCTACCTACGCGGTAGCCGCCCAAGCCCGTCTAAAGAAAACATCGCAAGGGCAAAGCTCGGGCGGCAAGCCTTTGTGTGTTTGTGGACTTTAATAGTTAGATCTTTTAAATAACTACACTCACCGAGCTCGCGCACTCGATGTTTACCGGATTGTGTCTTCGACAAACAGCGGAACGGTTTCGAAATGCAATCACACGCGCATTGTTATCGCTCTGGAAATAATGGATAAGTGGTGACCCTTTCAGAATGAGCAGCATTTGTAGGCGAGTAGAAGTCTCTATTCTTCTGCACGTGTTGTTTGATGAGGCTGGGCGCGACGCGTGCATTTTGAAGCGTCGTAAAGCTAGAGAGCGCGCGCGCTCTCGCACGCTAGATCGCGACCCAGACTAGCACCTCGCGATGAACGGAGAAACCGGAAAATAAAACGCTGATCGCCTTTGTATGTAGTAAACGCTCCATTGAAGGAAGGGGACGCTTATCTCACAGCCGCGCTCTTTATTTCTTTCTTATTTTGCAGGGAGAGGAGGCAAGACAAGAAAGTTGCGAAAGGACAAGCGCAAAAGACAGCGGGCCGTTCGAAAAAAGATGGGAACTCGAAGGATAGCAAAAGGAAGTTCCGAAACGTCTGGAAGGAGACGTATACGTGGTTGCAGTACGAGGAAATCAAGAACACCATGCATTGCGTGCTGTGCAGGGAAGCCTACTTCGGTCAGGAAAAGTGCGTGCCGTTCGTCGAAGGCACGAACAACTTCAAGGTTTCGGTCATCCAGAAGCACGAGAAAACGTCGGCCCACAGAAACCTGCTGAACAAAAGCGAAGCCGAGAGGAAAAAATTGGCCCACTCGTTCCGAACAAAAAAGAAGCCGCCCGAAGACTCTCGATCGCGGTTCGAGCTCCTGTTCAAGACCGTGTACGATATACAGAAGAACAAGCTCTCGTTCTCGCAGTTCCCCGTTCTGGTGAGCCGGCAGATCCAGAACGGGGTGCCGCTCGAAGGTCGGTACACGAACCACCACCACGTCGTGCCGGACTTCTCCAAGTACATCGCCATGTCGATGATCAACGACACGGTGGCCGACATTTACCAGGCGAAACACTTCGGCATCGTGCTGGACGACGTTTCGGACGTTGTGGGATCGCGCAAGGACGCCGTGTACATCACTTACCTCAAGGACTGCACCAAACGCACCAAGTTCTTGGGGCTCGTCGACAACGAGAACGGCGTGGGCATCGCGCTCGCGATGGTGCAGATGCTGGCGAAGTTCGGATTGCCCGCGCCTTTCGAGAAGCTCTTGTGCCTAACAACAGACGGGCAGACCGTGCACCAAGCGGACGGCGGCCTGCAAATGGCGTTGGGAAAAGAAGCGCCCGTTCTCTACACTATGGACTGCCTGGTGCACAAGCTCGAGAGCGCACTGAAGCCGGTCCTCTTCAGGCACTCGCAAGTCAGATGCTGCGCGGACAAGCTGTACAAGTTGTTCTGCTTTTTCAGAGACCTACAAAAGAAGACGGGCAGCACGGTGGACATATGGACACCGTCGAGCCCCGCCGATCAACACGCTCGTTCCTCCAACCCTCAGTTGCTAGTCCTCAACCTCAAGTTCCTAACTGCCATCATTGAAAAATGGAGCAGTGTAACGTCGTTCCTGAAGGATAACTACCACAACTTCGACCGTAAGCTTCGGCCTGACGCGTCGGAGATCCTCACCTGCCTCAAGAGCTCGGTGTTCATTGCCCACGTCCACCTGCTACGAGAGATCTTCAAGACGTTGCACGTTTTTCGAGAAAAGACGACTGGCTCATTATCTCCCGCCTGTTACACCGTGGTCGACGAGCTGAGGGCTACTGCAACACTCATCACCAACCAGATCTCCTTGGGCCCCTCTCTGGTGCCAGTCCTGCACGAGCTACAGGAAAGAAGCGGATTTTTCCAAGGCATGGCCGTCACGCAAGATTTCGACATCGAGTCGTTTCACATCGTAGCCGAAGACGTGTGCCGGTGCGTGTCGCAGCAGGTGCTCCAGATGGCGAGTCAGTGCTCAGAGTCCCTGCACAAGTTTTCGGTGCTGGATCCGAAAAACTGGCCGGAAGATTCCGACAAGCATTTTGGAGTGTATGGAATTGAAACCATCAGGGAACTGAGCAGCGAGATGCATTCGTTGCTGCCCGAGAAACCCATATCTGACATCATACTGGAGTGGTGTTCCTACAAGTTTTTTGTAAGTAGGAGTCTAGCGATGTGTCTGAGAAAAGACTTCATCAACCTTGCCGCCACCGTGGTTTCCAGGTTCAGTGCGGTCTATCCCACCATCTGCACATTCCTCACGGCGGCGGCTCTGCTCTCGCCGTCATGCAAAGTGACGTGCAAGGGCTTCGAAGAACTCTGCGTCATTAAGGAATCTCGGAAGAATGTTCTCACCGATGACACGCTGTGGCAGACAATGGTCATCAATGTGAACGGGGCACCGCTTGAACTGTGGGATCCAGAGCCCGTGGTTGACCTGTGGTTGAAAACGAGTCTTCGTAGGCCAAACAATAGAACTTCTACTAAGCATGCTTTAGACACTTGTAACAAGCAGGAGACCCAGGTTGACAACTCGGCACTCTTCCAGGGCTGTCAGGTTGTCGTCATAACGGGTGAATTATGCGATCTTCCTATGGTCTGCAGCACTGATGGGTCGAGTTAGTGGAACAGTCAACTCTTACATGTAGTCATCTGTAGCTTGTCTTATGCATGGCCTTTTTAAAAAGTACAGAACAATTGTAGGTTTGGCGAATTTATGTGCTTTCATAGCGTGTCATCTGCTTCAACGAAGAACCAATATTCTCAGCAGTGAACAGTTCTTTTTTGGCAGCACTAATGATGATGTGGGCAACCCTGATCACAAAGGCACATGTTTACTTCTTATGTTCAAACACTGAAAGTTAAGTGACCCCTGGACACTCAAAAGAAAAGGGAGAAAGCATAGAGTTTCACAAGCAAGCACATGCTGAATTTTCTTAGAACAAACATATTTATTTATTTCAATAAGGAGAAAGCATGAATGCTTGCGGAGGAAGCAGCAGGATAAAATTGTGCTGGTGATCGTTACTCTCGCATCTGAGCTGTCACAGCAATTTCTTCATAATGAGCTAAACAGCGAATCTCTATCAAGCACGAGAAGGGAAACTGAGGCCTGTTTTTCTAAATTGCAACCATACGATGTCGATAGATGATGGTGCAAAGGAAAGTGGGATGAAAATGTCACGACAGTTCGCGTATGGTTGACACAATTAGTTTTTTCTTTCTACCTTATTGTGATAGCAATTGTACGGGGATACTAGGCATGCACACACCGCCTCTGCTGTCAATGTATCAACTGCACATGAAGTGTGTGGTAAGCTTGTAGATATTTTTAGAAAACTTAGAGCGCAAATGAAAAGACACTGCACGACGAAGGTAATGCGCATGCCATATGTGCTTTCTTCCTCCATTTTCTTTTTTCATTTGTGTTCTGCACCCTGTTACAAGGCTCGTAGAAATGAAACAGACGCACAGTGCATTTGGCTGCGCAAATGGCGATGCCAAGTGGACACACCATTGTGGTTTGCTACATTGACCGTGCAGCAGAGCCAGGTTGGCATTCCTACTTCTGCTGCTGGCATGAGCACTGTGCACGTGACTGCTAGCACGGTCCATTCGTAGGTTTGACTGGTCTTGAAACTTAGGCCAGGTTGCTTTGACTTCGTGAACACGTTTCAGCGCATAGGCATATCTGGAGAGGGCTGAGGGGTTCAATGTCATGAGCAATTGCTTAGTTATCCTTGCAGCCCCGATCCCTAACTTCGGCGTCACTTGGATATTAGTTGAGTAAGGGTTGCATTGTGTAGTTGCACCTTTATGCAAACTTTATGCAAGTACTGAAATGTTTACATCAGTTTAGTAAACAACGAAATAGTTACTACCCAGTGCAGTCTCGAAATATATTATTGCCCACAAAGAAAAGTGATTATTTTTGGCATACTGATGGTCCTCAGATTCGCTGTTTGGTGTTGCAACGTCACAACACTGCTTTTTTATGATGCACCCATTGCTAAGAATGATGTCTTATTTGTGGAAATGTTTTTCGTACTCCAAACATTTAGAGAGGTGAAGGAGAAACTCCCCATTTCTTGACATGGCATGGCCTGTTTCAACATCTTGCATCAGTCAGGCAGTGTCCCTAGGCAAAGCGAACAATGACAATTTTTGCCGAAGTGAGAGTGCGGCCCTGACTGAGTCTTCAGTGACGTTTTCATATCTGTTGAGGACAATTTGCGCTCCTCCACACACTATGAAAGGTGTAGAGCGAACATCCGTGGCAGAAACACCACACCAGTACACTGTCCAGCCACCTTGCTGCTCCCGTAGTGCGACCAGTTTTGTGGCCAGTAAAATTTATCAAAGGACTCCGATACTAGCATTCCTGTTAGACATCTACATGCATGTAGCAGCCTTAATGGAATGTACAGTAACTTCAAACCAAAAACGATGATGGTTTTCGTTAAGTCTCGCGTCGTGTACCTTTGAGGGGCGATGCTTGCAACACTAACATTCAAAGACGCTTTGTACATAGCTAGCTAACAGGGTGCTCTTTCTGCTCTGCAGAAGCAGTTTCCTCCTCTGTGCTGTTGTGCCAGCATGTCGCATATGTGTTGGATAAAACATCATTCGACGATGTTCAGTGCAATTCCGAATCTTGCTGCCTCTTTCAACGCATTGCTCTTTGGTCAAAACTGCCAAACTGTTTCTTGAGGGTAACTTGTGTAGAGGCAAAATTTGTGCTTGAGGTACAGTAATAGTGAGATTTCATTAATTTTCAGGATAAATCTGCGTGTTCTACTATAAATCAACAGATATTCACACAATCTGTGAATGTGTAACATTTCCTATAACCTGCCATGGCAGCTACAGAATTGCACTGCTGAACATGACATCAGGGATTTGGTACATTGCCACAGTGGGCACGTTCCAATACGCAAGAAATGCAGGGAACTGCTTGTGTACCCAGATTTCAGTGCAAATTAAATAACTATAAATTAACAAATTAATGTAGAGCCCCCGCTTTTCCATCTCGCTATGGCATCCCTCGCAACTCTCGAGTTGTCTTGGATTGTCAAACATTTTAGTTTGATATAACACACTCTAAAACTGGTAATAGTTCCAGCTAGGGTTTTTCCCAAGTCATCAATCCTTAGGCACTCACTGGCTGCAATTGCAAGATGCGTGCAGTGATGTAATTGAACAGGTTTCATTAGCAAACACTGTTTAACTTGTGCCTAAGCAAAACTCATTACTGATGTACTGTCGGCCGCAAAAGTTTGCGGGATCTGCTGCGCGTGGCGGAGCGACAGAAAACTGCATTGCTGCGTCACCTACCGTGATGCGGTGGGTGTTGAGGCTATCGGCCTCGGCGATTAGCGACGGCGCGTTTAGACAACGTGCCTTTGCCGGATCTAATCGCGGAGGCTGCGGCCGATAGCCTCAACAACCGCCGCATCACGGTAGGTGACGCAGCAATGCAGTTTTCCTTCGCTCGGCAACGCGCTGCACATCCCGCAAACTTTTGCTGCCGACAGTACATCACCTGTAATAATGTGTAGCCCCTAACCCCCCTCTTTAAAAAAAAAAGAAATGTTGTCTACACTGTACTGTGTTCATAAAACTTAGCCGTTCTTCGTTGAAGCAGCTGGTATGTATGTATATACATTTATCTAATATTTGCATGCCAACTAAAGGTCTGTTCAATTCACTCTGCATGTCCTGAACCACTTCATACCCGATCGTTGCTTGTGCTGAACTAGTACCCACCACATTGACTCGATAGCTGTGGATTTCACTGACCAAGTGCGGAGTGAGGGGCTACGATTGCTTGCTGCAGCGGGTGCGTTCCAATGCAGGCAGAATACTGCAGTGTTTGTGCACGATGTTTTGATTGTATGTTAACAACTACAGATGGCCAAGGGTGTTCTAAAGGCCACTATCGCAGTCTCTCTCATGTATAGTCGTGTACAACTTAAGAAGCCGGAGAGGCCCCGCCCAAACGGCAGAAGTGCGGCTGCTGATCGCCTTTGTGACTAAAGAAATAGTCCCACTCATGCACTGGGCAGTGTTCTCTGAAGGCGAGGCCACCGCCAGTTCGTCTCATGACATCGGTCCGGAGTGCGCGCCCATTTGTGCAGGCTTGTGCGGAGGAAATGCCGCGGACTTTAAAGTTGTATCTGACTATAGAGAGAGTGAAAGGCAATGGAATGACAGGGTAGCCAGTTGATTAATGAGGTTTAGGAGCTCCGCAGTGTGGTTTTTCTAGCGGTTAGA
The DNA here is from genome assembly GCF_013339695.2 of Rhipicephalus sanguineus. Lineage (NCBI taxonomy): Eukaryota > Metazoa > Arthropoda > Arachnida > Ixodida > Ixodidae > Rhipicephalus > Rhipicephalus sanguineus. Next base: position 148,077,170 of record NC_051180.1, read on the forward strand.
AATGTCCCTCAGCCTGATGTTCATTTGCTTATTCCCATCTTGAAAGGGGGCAATGTCCTAAGTGTGGTCTCTGGATGCCCCTTGTGCAACCGTAATGAAAACCAGTAGATAATGAGCCACGTAAGGTATACGAAACATTAACTGTACTATTTTAAGTGTATTGTAGTAATTATGACATAGATGTGAAGAAAGTATTGTGATATAGAAAGTAAAAAAAAAAGTAATATCTGGGGTTTTACGTGCCAAAACCACGATACGATTATGTGGTACGCCATAGTGGAGGGCTCCGGAAATCTTGACCATCTGGTGTTCTTTAACGTGTACCAACATCGCACAGTACACGGGCCTCTATCATTTTGCCTCCATCGAAATGCGACCGCCGTGGCCAGGCTTGAACCTGTGACCTTCGGGTCAGCAGAAGTAAAAAAAAAGAGTAAAAAGTGTGGTATAGATGTAAAGAAAGTAAAGTAAAGAAACGAGTCCTCAAAAACTTTCCCCTTCTTTCATTCATTCATAGCGAGGGTCTTGCTCCGGCAGACTTGACACCTTCAGGTAGTATGCGAGGGCTTATTGGTCAGCCGTCTGCTCGTTAAAGGTTCCCGTGCTATGTGACACCAGCTGGCAAAAGAAAGAGTGTTCCACACTCGCCGTCACGGTTACGAGCTGCGCTGACTAACACTCCCAGGTTCGCATGCACGTAAATACCTGATAAAGTGAACAAGAGGACGACCGCTGCCGTAGCTCAATTGGTAGAGCATAGGCTGCATTATCCGAAGGTTGCAGGTTCGGTCCGTGCCGGCGGAAAGTTGTCTTTTTGTTCACGTTACTTTCTTCACATCGATATCATAATTGCTACAATACAGTACAACTCACGTCCCCTATACCTTCCTTGGCTTCATTATCTGCTAGGTTTTTATCAAGGTTGTGTCAAACAAATGAGCCCTCAAAAATCCCCCCCCCCCTCCTATTCTATCATTTATGCAACCATAGGCGGTCTTCTTGTAGTGTGACCAAAGCAGTGTGCGGAAGGCTGACTAGAGCTTCCACTGGGTATTTAACAGTAAAACAGGCACAAGCAAGCACCTGGCCATGCACTTAGCCATTATGCAACATTAATGCTTGGAAAGGGATGTGCCTTCCCAACCCAGGGACTTCACCACCTAACGGGAAGTTTGGTGTTGGAGCAGCCCAGATATGCATGCGTGCAGAAAAAACATGAAATCCACTTGCCAGCTCCACCCGGTCTTGAAGCTTTCTTTATAATAAATTCTCTGTGCAGTCTCCTGTAAGTGCAGAATGTGCCAACTAACTCCTTCGACAATTCATTTTTGATTAAATGCTTTGGCAGTTCAACCTTGCAGTGAACAAGCTGTACTTTGTAAAAATGCGAGTTTGAGCTGAACTGGTAAAACACACAAATGGCTAACTCAACTTGCACTGAAAATATCGACCTGGAATGAGATGAGACGCATGGATGCTGGCTTGATGCAATTTTCAATTGAGCTGTGCAGTTCAACACCTTCCATAATAGTTCGGAAAGTGGTGCAGGTGAATCGAATAAGACCTTGCATGTTTTTACCGTACACTATTGCGAATGTGGAAACCCACCGAAATAAAATATTGTCATTGAGTCTGGTGAACAGTTGTGTGTCCTGAGGTACAATTGGTGTCAAATGAAACCTGAACAGCGGCAAGCCTTCCTATGGTATAGTGCGCGCCGTCCTGTCATAACCATTGACAGGCGTGCGCATCCGGTTTCACCACACTGCACATATGCGCACCTGTCCATTGTGATAACTGGACGGCGCGCTCTATACCATTGCGAAGGCTCGCCAGTGTTCGGGTTCCATTTGACGCCGATAGTACATGCATGCTCCTGTATGATGCAGGGGCATAGCCAAAAACTTATTTGGGGAATCTCACCATCTTTTATGTGTGTTCCTGTGTGTGTATGTATTTACATACAAAATATAAAAATTTCAGGGAATTTGAACCCCTCTGGCTACAACGATATGATGCGTTGTGCTGCTTGATTGACTCACCATGGCTGCCTTCTGATGCAACGGAAGAATTGCAAGTGCTTCAAAGTCTAGCACTGTGTGTAGTAAAACACGCTCTCTTTCATGTGATATCAATTTGCAATTTGCAAAATTTGTAGCAACCTCAAGCGCTAGTATCTGGAACCTCTGTCATCACCAAATGATGTAAGTGTCCTTATGCACTAAGCATCATTGAGACAGCTGCTGTGTTTATAGTATGCCTAGTTAGATAAGTTAGGCCTTAGTTATGCTTCTGTCATTAACGATTCAAGAAAGCTATACCAATCTCGTTAGACTTTTTCACCGTCTCACATCGAACGGTATTTACTTGCAAACGGTGTTTGGTTTGCGGCTATGCAAAGCTCGTTTCAATGAAAACCTTCTGTCTAAGCCATTTCTTACAAAAATAGAATCTGTGCCCCACATGAACGGCTTCTCTCATGTGGTCGTAGTTCCCCGAGACTTGACGAACCAGAAAGAATATATAACATTAGTGAATATCTACTATCGCCAAACCCTTGCATATGGAAGGGTGAGCAGGGTCTCAACATAGCAAGGGTGAAGCTTCTGAGTGGGAACAATGCACTGTCTTACTGAAGTATGCTTGTTTAACACAACCTTATTCAAGACCAGCAGAATAATTGTTTGTGGTAGAGATGTGAAGAAAGTAAAGTGGACGAAAAGACAACTTGCCGCTGGCAGGTCGGTCCCTGCCAGCGGCAAGTTGTCTTTTCGTCCACTTTACTTTCTTCACATCTGTATCACAAACAATTATTACACTACAATTAAAAAACAGTACAATGAATGTCCCCTATACCTTCCATGGCTTCATTAAGGTTGTGTCAAACAAAGAAACGAGCCTTCGAAAATTCCCTCCCTTCATTAAAGTATGCTTGGAAAGTTTTTTTGTTTAGTTTGCAAAACACCTTTCTGCACTCATGCATCAACACTTTTGCAGATGATAAATTATGGCAAATACACCGAGTGGTGCGTGCTATGCAGCAGCAACACACCATGAAAAATGACACTTGAGGCTTCAGAGATTTGCAGCGTTATTTCATGCACTGCAGGTGCTGTATGCACACGACGTTAAAAGCACCATGCCTGTGATGCCATCTTGCTGATGAACAGAGTGGCTCCTGCTAGAAGAGCATGCTGGACTTTGTGAGATTACAGCTATCTTGGTGGTGTACCACACCATACCTACCAATGCGTGAACTTCAGAATTTGTAAAAAAAAAAAGGTGAAAAATTCCGTGATGACAGCAGGTTTACATACATGTGTTTTCAAGTGTGTTTGATAATTCAGTTTGTTTTTTCAATGGTGAATCATGATTGCACGGATGCTAGCAATCAAAACATGTTCACGTTTCAGTGAGCCTTCTGTAACATAGCAACTAACCTGGTGCTGCGCACTGTAAGGAGTGGGGTTCGGCGGGTCTCGTTACGGTAGCTGGCTCCCAGGGAAGAGACGCGTTCTTTCAAGAAGGAACGTGTTTATTTACATGATGAAGTCAGGAGGTGAAAAGAAGAGAAATAACAGCAAAAGTCTTCGGCTTTTATAGCCCCGAGACTGTCACTGCATAAGCACTGGCAAACCGGTGTCAACGTCTCCCGCCAATCCGGTGACCTGTCGTCCTGGCGTCCGGCCTCCCGAAAGGAGGCAAAGAGTCACACAATACACTCGCCACGCCCCGAAGACTCGTAGGTGAGAAGGTCGGCGAGGAGTTTCAGTCCAAAGGGGAAAGGGCCGATGACCTCCGTTTCCACTGCCAGTAATACTTGGAAGAAGTGTTGAATGATGGCTGCCTCGGGTGAAGGCCCCACCTGGGTTGATGGGAGCGTCTTCAACGGCGCAGTCCCACGCTGACCAAAACGCACGACAAAGCGGGTGTGTCGAATTCCGGAAAACACGCAGACCGCTCCCTCTGGCGCAGGTTAATTTTCCCTGCTGCGGTAGCGTAGAAGGCAGATGTGGCTGGGTGAGAAACTCTCCTGCGGTGCTTTCTCACGCAGAGAACAACAAGCCAAAAGGGGGTCTCCGAATTCCGACGTCCTTTTTCTGGGAAATCCGACGACAGCGACATGTCCGCCCGCCCGGCAAAAGCTCCTACAGGAAGAATCGGCATTCCTGCCTCCGTCTAAGCGCCGATACGGGGGGAGAAGACAGCATTCCGGTAGACAGCTGTACGCTCAATGGCGTCGGCCTCGATGAATTTTTAGGCCAAACGTAACAGCTCCTCCGCCGCCCGGAAAATCTCGGCTGGCCAGCGCTCACAACCGCTGGGCACGAAGAGAATGGTTGGTGACGAGGCCGACGTCCTGTCTTGGAACCGCAACTGCGAACTCGCAACAAACTCCCAAACCACCTCACAATGATCGACAGCAGCAAAGTGAACCATACAACACAATGCCATGCCGTGATCAAGCGCCTTGGACTCGCTAAAAACTCTCCAGGCTTCTCAAGACATAAATAAATGAAAAACCCGCTACTCTAAAATATTGACGGAATTTCGTGCCGCCAAAGCTACAGCATTCATGGAAGAAGGCATGCCAAAGAGTAATAAAAAAAAAGAACAGTTTTGGTCACAGAAGATAACAACAAAAGATACAATATACTGTGGCCCTTGATTCATCAACAACACTTTTCAGATTAGTCTGCTCAGACCATCCGCATTGCCGTGCAATTTCCCTTTTTTATAACGAACCTCGAAGTTGTACTGCTGGAGGGTGAGGCTCCATCGGAGTAAGCGACCATTTTTGTGTGACATTTGATTGAGGCATGTCAGAGGACAGTGATCTGTCTCAAAGATGAACCTCGCTCCGTACAAATAACATGACAACTTCTGGGCTGCCCAAACCAAACAGGCACATTCCTTTTCGGAAGCACTATAGGCTTCCTCCCGGACCGTTAGTTTGCGGCTGGCATAGAGAATGGGATGTTCCTCATGATCATCACCAACTTGGGTAAGCACGCCCATGCCTCTGTCGCTTGCGTCGCATTGAACTATAACTCTTTACTATAGTCCGGTGCGCGTAGCACAGGTCGTGAAAACTAACAATGCTTTTAAACCCTGAAAGGCGGCTTCTTTACCCCCATCCCAATGCAAGTTAGTGGGCTCCCCTTTTCTCAGTGCGTCTGTAAGCGGACTTGCCAGTTGCGAAAAATTGGGAATGTAACGCTGGTAGTAGCCGACAAGTCCCAAGAATGACCGAATGTCGGTCTTTGTGCGTGGCTGTGAAAAACCGGCAATCGCAGCTGTTTTCAGTTCGGCCGGCTGTCTCGTTCCCTGCCCAACAACATGGCCTAGGTAGGTCACTTGAGAGCAGCCAAAACTACATTTTTCCGCTTTCATTGTCAAACCCGCCCCTCTCAACCTCGAAAATACTTCCCTCAGATGCTTTAGGTGATCTTCCCAGCTGTCTGAAAATATCGCGACATCGTCAAGGTACGGGAGTGCGAACTCCTGTAGGTCTTTCAGTACGATGTCCATCAACTTGGAGAAACTGAAAGGCGCATTCTTTAGCCCGAAGCTTAGAACCAAAGGTCTAAAAGTGCCTACAGGTGAAATGAATGCGGCATAGCGGCTGGCACTTTCTGAAAGAGGAACCTGCCAGTATCCTCTCACGAGATCTAGCGTTGAAATGTATTTAGCAGCGCTGACCCTTTCGATTCGCTCCTCAATATTTGGGATCGGGTACAACTGATCCCTAGTGATGGCATTCAACCTCCTGTAGTCTACACATGGACGAGGGTCCTTGTTTGGGGCCTCCACAAGTATTAGTGGTGATGTGTAGTCACTCTCAGCAGGCTCGATCACCCCCAGCTCCAGCATGCGCCGTATCTCGGCCTCCATAATCTCCTTCTGTCGTGGGGACACGCGGTAAGGTTTGGACCTTACCGGTTCGGCTGATGTGAGTTCTATTTCGTGGGTTATCAGTTCGGTTCTACCCGGCCGATGACTGAACCTATCGAGATACTGCCTCAGTGGCTCCTTTAGTTCCTGTACCTGTTCAGGCTTAAGCGCTTCCGCGCCTACCGAGAAAGCTACAACCTCTTCAAGGCTAATTTCTGAGTCGGAAGTTTTGGTGAATCCGTCGAACTCGGATTGAATTTCTTCGGGCTCCTTTAGGGTGAGATTCACAACCCCATGTCGTTCTACGTTAGGCTTCATCAGGTTACAGTGGTAGATTCTAACTTCCTTCCTTCGACCTGGCACTTTCAACGCGTAGTTAGTGTCAGAAAGCCTATGCAACACTTCGACTGGCCCGTCCCAATGTACTTCTAGTTTGTTCTTTCGCGATGGTCTGAGAATCATTACTTGATCCCCAATGCTAAATGTTCGAAGTCTGGCATTCCTGTCGTAATAAAGCTTGGCATTCCTTTGAGCCTTGTCCATGTTCTTTTCGACAAGCCCTTGTGTCGTACTTAGTCGTTCTAGCAGATTTAGCACGTATTCTACCACTGTTTGACTATCCCCTCTTTCTTCCCACATTTCTCTCAACATTCTAAGTGGGGAACGCAGCGTTCTGCCATACACTAACTCTGCCGGTGAGAACCCCGTGGCCTCATGTGGGACCGTACGCAAAGCGAACAAAGTAGCTGGAAGACAGCTTTCCCAGTCTTCCTTATGCTCATAACAAAGAGCGCGCAACACTCGCTTCAAGACTGAATGCCATCTCTCGACGCTGTTTGATTGAGGATGGTAGACAGAACTGTGTATCAACCTTATCCCAAACTTCTGTAAAAAAGTTGTAGTTAACGAGCTCGTGAAAACCGACCCTTGATCAGCCTGTATTTCTGCCGGAAAGCCGACGCGTGTGAAAACTGACAGAAGCGCGTCTACTATTTCTGTCGAAGTGGGCTCCTTCAGAGGGATTGCCTCTGGAAACTTCGTGGCTGGGCACAGCATGGTGAACAAATACCTATAACCCGACTTAGTTGCTGGTAGGGGACCCACTATATCTATCACCAGACGTCGAAATGGTTCTGATATTATAGGTACCAATTTTAGCGGAGCTTTCCACTTTTCCCCAGGCTTACCCGTGCGTTGGCACGTGTCACAGGATCTTACAAATTCCTCCACATCTTTGAAGCACCCAGGCCAATAGTATTCCATTAGCAATCTCTCTTTGGATTTCTTTATTCCTAGGTGGCCGGACCACCCGTTTCCATGGCAGAGGTTCAAAAGATCCTCCCGGTATTCTCTAGGAACGACCAATTGATCTAGAATCCGGCCTCTTTTATCCCTGTAGTGCCGATACAACAAACCTCCTTTCTTATGCAACGTCACGTTGCCCCTAGCGATCCCTTCTTTAGCGTTAAACTGTAATCTAGTTAAGCTAGGATCGTTCTCTTGCTGGGCTGCCAGCGACTCTCTGTTTACTCGTACAAGCCGATCAAAGTTTTTCGAGGCCGGCGACAGTACTGACCCCATTTTGCCTGTGCGAGTGTCAACTAGTTCTCCCTGATCTAGTTCCGTTGATAAAACCTCATTTTGCTGATCAGTTGACTCTCCCTCTAGGTCATGATCTAACTCCGTCAATAAAGCCTCATTTTGCTTATCAGCTGGCTCTATCTGCGCGCCTGTAGGGTTACCTAACTCCGTCTCTGTTGACGCTGCGATTGGTTCTTCTGGTGCCACAGAGGCGAGCTCTCGCGCCTTGGACCGAGTCAGCGCTTGAACAGTTCCTTCTCCAAGTTTCTGACCCCGCTCGCGCAGTATCCTGTCTGACCGATTTGAAAATATATACGGGTACTGCAACGACAGAGATGTCGAGACCGCTGCCTCAGTCACAATTTCTCCAAACGGCCCAGTGATCGTTACTTTAGCCATAGGAAGGCAGACGCTGTTTTCCTCTACAACCTGTTTGATCCACGCCACTTCTCCCGTAAAGTCATCTACAGTAATGTACGATGGGTGGACAATGTCCATGGTGGCGCCGCTGTCCCTGAGCACTTTGCAAGGTTTGCCGTTAACCTCCAGGTCATGGAGATACGGGCGTAACAGCTCTATGTTCTCGTCACTTTCGTCCGCGTAGGAAAAAACCACCTTAGGACTTCTGCAGTTTGCCGCGATATGTCCGGTCTTCTGACAGTTATAACAGCGAATGGGTCTGAAAGCCTCGAACTCTTTTCTTTGGGAATGTCCACCACTCGCGCTTTCACCCTTGTTCTCTGGCGTACTTGTTTCTCCCCTCGGATTGTCTAGCTTTTTCGCCTGTGAGCCCTTTCTGAACGAAAACTCTTTCCGCGATCCCTTTCGCCCGTCCGGTCCTCCACCCTCGATGCTCAGTTTTCTACGCATTGCGTAATCTTCGGCTAACTCGGCCGCCCTTTCCACAGTGTTTACGTTATCTCTGTCTTGCACCCATAGCCTCACGTTCTGTGGAATGCTCCTGTAAAATTGCTCTAGACAGATGGTCTCGATGACCCTGTCTCTACTCTCGTAGGATTCCGCACTTTTCAACCACTCTATTAGGTTTCTCTTCATGCCGTAGGCAAAGTCCGGATATCCCTCACTATCCTTCTTTTCTGTGTTTCGAAACCTTTGACGAAATGCCTCGGCTGAAAGGCGGTACTTCTTTAATAAGGCAGCCTTAACCTTCGCGTAATCATCTGCCTCTTGCGCGCTGAGTCTGGTAATTACTTCAGCCGCTTCATACGGTAACAGCGAAAGCAACCGCTGCGACCATGTACTTGGAGCAAAGTTCATCCTCTCGCAAGTCCGTTCAAAACTCCCGAGGAATATTCCTATATCTTTCCCGACTTGAAAAGGGTTTAGATATTTGTCCATGCGGTATGAATCTATCTCGCTCACTCTCTCAGGAGCCCCTCCACTCGTTTGAGCCAAACGTCTGCTTTCATTCTCAAGTTCGATTCTCCGCAACTCTCTTTCCTTCTCCCGTTCCTCTCTTTCCTTCTCTTGTTTCTCTCTTTCTCTTTCCTCTCTTTTTCTTTCTTGCTCCTCAAACCTTTTGAAAGCGTTTAACGCGGTTTCAATCTCCTCCTTACTGGCACTTTCCATGATCAGCTTCACAATTTGAGACCTGCCCATTCCTTCCTCAACCTCAATGCTTAGATCCTCACATACAAACAAAAGTTCGTCTTTTAGCATTGTCTTTAACTCCATGACTGCTGTTTTGCTTTGGTCCTGCTCGCTAATAGTTAGGTGATCCCTATAACTCACTCAATACTCATAAAGAGGTGATCTACCTAACCCACACAAAAAACAATCTAGCTTCTACACTACTTAAGTGTACACACAAAATGAAGCCTGGAAAGTCATAGCAAAGACCAAGCACTCACCACAACGCAGCACCACGTCGCAAGGTCCATCTCACCGCTGCCAACCAGTTGTAAGGAGTGGGGTTCGGCGGGTCTCGTTACGGTAGCTGGCTCCCAGGGAAGAGACGCTTCTTTCAAGAAGGAACGTGTTTATTTACATGATGAAGTCAGGAGGTGAAAAGAAGAGAAATAACAGCAAAAGTCTTCGGCTTTTATAGCCCCGAGACTGTCACTGCATAAGCACTGGCAAACCGGTGTCAACGTCTCCCGCCAATCCGGTGACCTGTCGTCCTGGCGTCCGGCCTCCCGAAAGGAGGCAAAGAGTCACACAATACACTCGCCACGCCCCGAAGACTCGTAGGTGAGAAGGTCGGCGAGGAGTTTCAGTCCAAAGGGGAAAGGGCCGATGACCTCCGTTTCCACTGCCAGTAATACTTGGAAGAAGTGTTGAATGATGGCTGCCTCGGGTGAAGGCCCCACCTGGGTTGATGGGAGCGTCTTCAACGGCGCAGTCCCACGCTGACCAAAACGCACGACAAAGCGGGTGTGTCGAATTCCGGAAAACACGCAGACCGCTCCCTCTGGCGCAGGTTAATTTTCCCTGCTGCGGTAGCGTAGAAGGCAGATGTGGCTGGGTGAGAAACTCTCCTGCGGTGCTTTCTCACGCAGAGAACAACAAGCCAAAAGGGGGTCTCCGAATTCCGACGTCCTTTTTCTGGGAAATCCGACGACAGCGACATGTCCGCCCGCCCGGCAAAAGCTCCTACAGGAAGAATCGGCATTCCTGCCTCCGTCTAAGCGCCGATACGGGGGGAGAAGACAGCATTCCGGTAGACAGCTGTACGCTCAATGGCGTCGGCCTCGATGAATTTTTAGGCCAAACGTAACAGCACATAAACTTCAGGGAGCATGCAGTGGACGGGACTTCAGGATATTTTCCCTGGATCTTTGCATGCATGACGGAGAGAAGGTGGCGATGGCACTCAAGTCTTCTTCAAAGCTTGGCCTGAAGCTTATGTCTGTTGTGGGATACATAGAGAGTGCGAATAATTGGACCGCCGGACTCAGCACCCCAGCATCTGGAAACTTGGAGCAGCAGCAAATGACAAGCAACTTATCCTTTATGACAATAGTGACTTCTTCAGCATTTTTGCTGTTGCTAATTTCAGCTGCTTAAGGACTTACTTGGAGAAAGCACCTCTCTGATGTCCTTTCATCACGTCTGCCAACAGAATGTTCAGAGACCAATGAGCTGAAGCATGTGTGAATATGTCACCAGTTTTCTCGGAAATCCGAGCACAGTTTATAAAACAAGCACAAATTTGTAAATTTTATGGAAACTTCAGGAGGATTGACAGCTATGGCAAGAGCAAGACTCAATCTTGTAGCAACATCATGGGCAACTTGCTACCTGAAGCCAAGAAGGAAGTGCCATGCAACTTCAGCAAGTGCAGTTTCGAGAATCGGGAACGTGGGTTTAGGAGATGGTGAAAATCTACTACTATTATGTTTGCATGGCAGTATGGTCACTTCACTGCCACTTCCACTGCACCACTACTACGAGACGGAGCCAATGTTGAAAGGAATGTGCCGCTCTGCAAGTGATATATAAGTGATATTTGAACCCGAGCAGTTCGGGTGCAAATGCTCTCCACAATTCTGCTTTGAACAGCGAAGCTGTTAAGACTAGCCGCAATTTGCGTGGCCTACTCAAAAACTACCATCATAAACGGGCATGTGCCACAGAAATTGGGCAAATCCCACTACTCGCCACTGGTCCACTAAAAATGAAGAAAATGATCGTCATCAAACGGGTATGCGGAAAGAAGCCAAGCCAAAGAGAACTATAAGCTGCCGGTCCACTCTACTGACAACCTAGCTACAACCACGTTCCGCCTAGCTACAACTAGAATAAGCAGAGGTGCGAACGCTGGGTTCTAGTGCAAGGTTCTGTCTCTGGAGTTTGGACATCCGGGTCATGTCTGCGACTGTCTGTGGTTTAATTTGAACCCCTATGCGCCGAGGATCAACATAGAAACCAACCTAGTATCATTTAGCTAAAGCCTACCAACGACTGATAAGGAACCCAGAGACAGCCTGCATCACCTATCTAAGGCCTAGAAACAACCTAGAAGAAACCAGGTTAGTCTTCAGATTTCGTCCAGTTTTGCTGTTTCAAGCCTTGCGCGAGCGGCTTAGTGCAAGCTTCGCCAATTCTTTTTCCATTGTGTAGTTTACACATGTACAGATTAAAGGGTCCCTTTAATCTTAGTTCAGAATGAATGAAAAATCTAGTGTCTCTAATGTCACCACTACGTATAGGTTAAGAAACGGGGAAAATCATGTCAAAAGTATCACATTTAAATTTCCCACTGAAATCTCTGATGGTGGCGTCATGGATTTCGAAGTGTTTTTTTTTTCGTACTTTGGCCCACAGTGGCCCAACAAAATTTCCTAAAACTTGGTATGTTAGGTCTCTGGCTCCCTCAGAAGACAATGTAAGCATACATCGCTTACAATGCAAGTCGCTGGAGTCGCAAATATCCGCACTATAAGCAGTGCTGCACTGTAACCAAAACATTTATGAAAGGCTGCACATGTGCACATGACCAACAGGCAGCTGTGCGATTTTGACTATTGAGGCATGCAGTTTGGTGGTAAATTTGCAAATGTTGAAAGGTTAACGTCCACGGACCTGTGCTACTGACATAATGAATGCAGAAACAAAAACAATAGTGCAGTAGCGGAAAGCCGCTGAATAACCTTCCAGACCTTCTCGTTTATGCGGACTTTGTTGTGGTACCACACTGCGCAGAAACTATACGTCTAATGGCTATTAAAATTTCACACGCTTTCAATTTTCCAAACGCATGCACGATGTTGAAAACAGTGGCCACCAAGAACCACCACTCTAGTGTTCCACATGCACAACCTCGTTTTTGTTGAAGACTTGAGTAACCCCTTCTAATGCAACAACTGCAAAACGTTTCGTTGACTCAGCACCAACCCGCAACTTTGATCGTCCGAAGCCGCAGCAGCTGATGCGAGAACTTCCAAGGTGGCGTGTCACCACCCGCATTTTCCTTTTGCGACGCTTTGGAAGTGTCTTCTCGCAGCAAGCATGGTATTTTCGTTCGGCATCACGAAAAGTAATTTACTAACATGAGGAAAATTGTTCTTCTCTTTAGTGTCCCTTTAATAACAAAAGCCAGGGTGCAAGAGTTTATGGCGAAACAAAAAATGAGTTGCTTGTAATAAAAAAAAAAAGCCATTTATTGCAACTTGCAAAGGCCACAAATGTAATATTTATCGCCACTTATGTGCGATAAATGTACAAAAAAAAGTTCTGTAAAAAAAATAGTCTCCATTTGGGATGGTCATTATCCCAATGTGGGGAAGTCCTTGTCCGAGAGGGTATGAGCACGGCAGTTGGGGCAAGTGTGGTCCGTCTTGAACCATTCTTGCAGGCACTGCGAACAAGAACATTGAAGAAGAAGATGCAAGTCATTGCGTTCAGTAATTATTTGTAGTAGGCACTTTTCCTCTAGTAGTAAACACAATTGTTACGGCCAGCATTGCAAAAAAAAAAAAAAAAAGAAAAAAAAACACGTAGATGGTAGACACAGTGGAGTATGTAGCCACAATGCTACGGCAGCTATGCGACGGGCAATTGAAATTCAGACGGCCCCTTACGCATTCGCCTAAGACACTTGAAAGTCGAAAGCCTCCTTTTTCTTTTCAGTCAATTGTAGTTATCCATATCGAGAACTGGCTGTCACCCCAGAAATACAAACGTCTCATCTGCGGAAAGGGGAAAAAAATGTGGGGCTCCAACACAGAGCTATTGTTGTGCGCATTTTTGTCTATCTTTTCGTGCTTTGAGGCCAACTCTGGGGATTTTTTGACCGGGTCTAGCTAGTGGCAATTCTATGATCCTGAGGATGCTCCTCATAGTAGAAATCCTAGCAGATTTGAAAATAAGCTTAAATAAGCAAAAAAGGTGCAAAACTGTAACCAAAACCCAAATGAGCAGTACAGTCGATCCCGGGCATATCGAACTCGGATATATCGAATTATTGGCTATATCGAACAGTTGAGAAATCCCCTTGAATTTCCCATGCAAAAGTATAGGGCTGGTGCGCACGTATATCGAACTCCCGCACAGCTAAACATCCGCTATATTGAACGCTGCCCCACGCCGAAGCCCAGAAAGTGCATTTTTCCTAACAAATATTGATCATTTTTTGGCAGCGTTCTTATAAGTTCCAATCTCTCGTCACGCGCAGGTGACGAAATTGCGTTGCTCTAGTTCGTTGCACAGCGCTTGTCAGTTCATCGGTATATTTGACGCGCGATCCGCAGGTTTTAACGCATGGGCTAATTGCCGAGGGCATCAAAATGAGAATTCGAAGTGACTTGGCAGCCTTGTAAAGTTTGCATTCCCGTCCTCGCCTGTTCGCGCACGATGGCATGCGGGCCCGCAAAGCATGGCCTTCGAGATCCGCAACCTCGTGACGTATTTTTAATGTTTTCGGTTTTAAAATGGTGATCTCGGAGGCTACGCTTTTTTTCGCATTCCTCGCCAAAGTAGCGGCTGCCTTCTGCAAAGCCACAAGAGCCATCGGTATCACCAACATGTCGACAGTGGAGAAATTTCTTCGTGCAGCGTTGTCTCTTGCGGCATGTGGACTTGTGTACTTCTCGCTTCGTTCTTGATAAATCGTCAATCGGGAGTCGAACTAAACATTGTTCCGCTCGTAGCGATAAAAATGATGACCGGTGCTTGGAACGGCGTCAAATAAAGCACTGTCGTGCACTGTTTCCTTACGGGCCTTGGTGCCAGGTGACGACTTCGGGGGCGCGTCATGACCGCCGACTACGGCGTACGGTGCGTCAGTGAATTTTGCGACTTAGTGTTTCTGGGCGTCGTATCGGATGGGAGCACAGCGAGTGACTTCATTGGTGCAGATAACGACGTAGCTGTTTCTGATTGCATCGATACTGAGATCATAGCTGACGTTGCCGGTACTGCGGAAATGGACCCATGCGGTTTGAAGATGCCAGCCGCCGCTGCCACCGCTAAACCCTTTACCGCGCTACAGAGTTCGCATCAGCGTTCAGCGTCAATCACCGCTGTTGTGGCGGAAGGTGCTGAATTTACTTAATTGGAAAGCTTTGATGATAGTGACGATGACTTGATGAATTCACGGCGCGCAAGAAGCAAGGCAAGTTTACGTACTATTTGCATGCAAAATAAAGTGCGCTAACTTGCAAAAGAAGTTCTCGCATTGCTCTTTAGGATATGTGAGCGAATCGTCATGTTCGTGCATTTTACGATTTCAGAAAACTGTATCGACGCCTGCAGTGCTTTAAAATTACAGCCTTAAATACGCATATCTCGTATTTCGAATTATCGATATATTGAACTATTTCGCGGTCCCCTTCGAGTTCGATATATCCGGGATCGACTGTATATTATCCTTGCGTGACGTATTAAGGGGGCACTAGCCAGAAGTCGCGCAAGGCATGTCGGCCTGGCAAGCATAAAGGCGGAGGATGAAAGCTGCGAAAAGCAGACGCTCAGTGAAAACGTGACCACGGTGTACAGTTTGTGCCATGTCTGTGGTTGAAAAGGGTCTTTTAGCAGCGCAGATTTACCGTACGCGAACTCTCTCCCTAACATATCCCAGGTCTATCCTTTTACAGCAAGCTACGCATAGGGTGAAAGGTGGCTTGTACTTTGCTTGCATTAAACTTCAACCCACCACTGTGGTCTAGTGGTTGTGGTGCTCGAATGCTGACTCGAAGGTTGCGGGATCAAATCCTGGCCGCGGTGGTTGCATTTCAATCGAGGCAAAATGCTTGAGGCCCGTGTACTTAGATTTAAGTTTACATTAAAGAACACCAGATGGTCAAAATTTCTGAAGCCTTCCACTACGGCATCCCTCAATCATATCCTGGCTTTGGGATGTAAAACCCCAACAATTATTTGCATAATACTTCCATTATATCGCCCCAACATTAAATGCAGCTGTACCCAAACTTATGCATTCTTTTCATTACAATGTTAGAGTTTTAGCTAGTCCACAACTTCTTAGCGTTTAGCTTGATTACCGTAGCAACAAACTTGAGCGGCCATCTGACGGTAGAAAAATCGAACAGGGAAGCACATGACGCAAGCAAATATATTCTGCTTCATAGCTAGTGTAATTTTTTGGCAGTGGCATAACTCTGAATAAAACTTTTTAATGTCAAGGACACCAGCGAGGCACTCGCTAAAAAAACACAATAGTTAACTTCTTGACGCTGCATGCCCAAACACCTGTATCGGCACTTCCGTTGCTGTGCCCCGGCTGATGTCACACACTATGTGGCCAGTAATTGTGGGAAGCCAAGTGAGCGGTTTGAGGTAATCAATAAACTTCATTTGTAAGCAATCTGCGCCTCTCTCGAGCCTGCAATTTTGCGTAAATGATCGAAGTGTGCAAAGGAAGGAACGTACCCAGTGAATTTCACAGAGATTGACAGACATCGAAAAATCGCCGAAGGGCCCTGCAACAACTTTTGAACATGGTCAGAAAATGCTGCCGATCGGTCGTCAATGCTCCAGTGAGCATGTGAGCCAAACATAGTGCAGCATGTGGCAAGGAATTTACAATAAAATGTTCAAAGTCAGCTAGAAAGCACTCACTCTTCTCTCCACAAATGATGCCATATACCCAAATCAACTGCGTCACATACCAAAAAAGACACAGCCATTGGCTGATTTGAACATAGCGAGCTGTGTAGTTACTGTGGCTGCCGCTGTGTGCCGTGGCGTGTCGCGGTGTGGGTTAAGTGAGCTGCGCACAACATTTATACGTTGGCTGCACGCGTGTTTGAAGGAAAAAAAAAGTGATCCCTCTCACCCTCCCCTCTCCTCTGTGTAGCTTTCAGCTCGCTTGCTGGGACGAAAGGAGAGAGAAAGCTCTCAAGGGATATGACGAATCTCAAACTCCACTCGTACTAGATGGATTCTAAAAATTTTTGTGGCAGTCAATTCATGAGGCAATAAACTCTGATAGCGAGGTCATTTCATGATTACTTGGAAAAGTGCTGCAGGGCCCCTTTAAGAGCCCACCTTGCTTGGCTTCTCATGTTGATCTCCTGTCCTCACGATGTACTTTAGTGAAACCTTAAATGTAAACATTTCGACAGGAATTTGTCCGGCTGGGAGGAGGATTTAGGAGGTTGAAATGGCTCCAGCCAAGTTTATAGAGAGCCCGACGTTTCGGGACCGATTCGGTCCCTTCCTCAGGAGGCGATTAGGTTGGTCATGGAAGCATCTCCCCGTCTTGTTTCACCACGGCTCCGGATTTCCCTTTCCCTCAGTTTCAAAGACCGTGAACGTATGCTGAGGTCATTGTTCCTAGGGGCCGGTTCACATTTGCAGGTATGTTCTGAATGTGCCAAGACTCAAGCAAGAGCCTCCTTCCCAGATTCCTTTCTGTTTCTAGCCTCACATGTGCACACCCTATGCTCACTATGCACACCCTCCTATAAACACACCTTTTCGTGGAAGCAGTGGCCACAGGATGTGCGCATTTCCCGGGTGTGACCGTTGAGGTCCTCCAGGCAAATGCTACACTGAGTTGTGCGACCATTCCATGATTGCCGTGGCTCGTGGTGGCTGGTCCATGTCTTCTGCTGCGGTGGCGCAGGGGGTGGCGGCTGTGGCTGCGACATGGCCGATTGGCTTGGCCGCATCGCCTTGAGCACCAGCCGTGGTTTGGGCTGAAATGGAGGGTTAGGGGCTCGGGCACACAAACTAAAATCTTGTCTCTGCAGTTTAACCCTCAAGGGGACACTAAAGTGAAACAGTAAATTAGTTTAGACTGTTAAACTATACTCTGAAAACCCTACCATCGTTAATTTCACGACCATAGGATTATTAAAATGTGAGAAAATCAATGTTGCAAGTTTCACTTTCTAAATTTCTCACCGAAATCTCCAATGGTGATGTCACAGATTTTTAATGAAATTTCCTGAAACATGATATGTTAAGTATCTGGCTCCCTCAGAAGACAATGTACTTCATTTTTACCGATTAAGACCTACGTAGGCGCCAGTGTTAGCCGTCAAAATCTGACATCATGGCAACTGCTCCGGCAACTGCAAGGTGGTGTTGCCACCCGCATTTTCTTTCTGCGCGTTCTCACTTAAACACCCTCTCACAGCTAGCACGGCGATTTTGGTATTGTGAAAGAGTAATTTACTGATATCAGAAAAATCTTTT
Organism: Rhipicephalus sanguineus; assembly: GCF_013339695.2. NCBI lineage: Eukaryota > Metazoa > Arthropoda > Arachnida > Ixodida > Ixodidae > Rhipicephalus > Rhipicephalus sanguineus. Next base: position 148,094,771 of record NC_051180.1, read on the forward strand.
ATCTCTGCAGTGTCCCTTTAAAGTTCATACACAATCTTTATGCATGTGAATCAGAAGAAGTAAACATATAATAATATAAGAAGTGAAGGCCATATGTAGGAAACCAATAAGATCCATCTAATTCAGTATCAGCTGGGCACTGGCCTTTCTCAAGAGCGACAAAGGCTGGTTCCCGGTTGAAATGTCAAATAAAATGTTTCTTTTGGTCTGCGCGCCTGCTCTTGTTATTGCTCATTAATCACCAGACAGTTAAAGCTCAACATAACAAAGGTGGTAAAATCACAATTTACTTCGTTATGTCAAAACTTCGTTAAACCGAAATTTGACCTTTTATGTTAAGTATAGTAACAAAGTTCTTTTTTTTTTTAGTCAAAGAGCTGCAAAATGGATCAAATAATATGGCACAATGTAAAAACTAATTCAACCAATGCAAAAAGATTTTGTTGGTGCTGAGATCTGGTGACCACGATGTGATGCCACACTGGTGAAGTCCTCTTCACAGTGGCGGTAGATCATGCATAATGCCGAAGCAAAACGCATGTATGACACACTATGGTAACATGGGAAAAGCAAAGCTATTGCATCTATTCTGTCACTGTAGCTTGTCATCAAAAGCTTTGGTGTTGCCTAGAGTGGCAAGATGCCAATGCTATCCAAATCAAACCATTTGCTCTATGCTCAATCTGATGAACACGCAACATTGAAAACCGTCGTACGCCACTAAAATAAAGAGGGGCGGTCTTTAATCACATGAAAGCAAGGCGCCAACCTGAGTTTCAGCACCTTCATATATAGTGGTGGCGGTTGTTTTGTAACAACACACGCCGAATTTTAACAGTCGAGCAAGACCTGTTATGGTTTTGCGAAGCGAAGCTATGCACTGGTTCAACAAAAGTCTTGCAAGTCTGCTTTAACAGGACATCCAAATAATTTTATAGAGTTAATAGAGGTGTGGCTGGTAAGTGCAAGCGGCTTCAAAAAATAATGGCCGGCCGCTTAAAACCTGTTGCAACTGCACCCTTACCGAAAAAGAAAAAGCCTTAATTTGCAGTAAAAGAGTCTGACCGCGTTCATTATGTGCTGTTTTTAACTCAAATTAATACATATTTACTTCATTATGTACCATAATTAGTTACAACAATCCTTTACATGCAAAAGTTTGACGGTATAAAACTTGGAACCTTTCTCCTCCCTTACACTGCCACCTTCACTATCTGCCCATTCCTGTACAGCAGCACTGGACCATGATGATTCGGCGATTACAGCGATAAGGTGTTTTCATTAGTTTTTTTCTTGTTGCCACTGTACATTTCACCACACTCACCTGTGGAACAGCAAACTGTGGCGCCCTGGCTGGCACCTTGTGCTCCTCTTCAGCCTAAAACGAGAATGCCCATCAGCAACCTGTACTCTCGATGTTTAACTAGCATGCATCATGAACATTGTCCATCGTGCTGCCCAACCTTCGTGGCACCACAGTGACCTCCATGTTAACGAAGGCCCATTGCCGTTAACTGGGACATCGTTATCAAGATCATTAAACTTCAAATCTGGTTTTACCTGCCAAAACAACATAATAATGAGGCCCGCCATGGTGATGAACTCTGAATTAAGTTTCACCGCCTGGGGTTTTACCACAGGTGTTTTTGCATGTCACTTAACTCAAAATGTGGCCACCATGGGCTAGAACTGAACCTGGGTCTGTGTTCAGCAAGCACCCTACCGCAGACACCAAGTCGCCACAGTGGATCCCATTAACGCTACTTGAACAACCATTTTCAAGTAGTAACAGTTTATGAATGCATACCTGGGTGTTTGCTGCCCGGGCATGAGGGAATGTCTTATCTAAAACATCTGATGTGTCCTTGATGATGTCGGCAATGGTCAAACCTTTGAAGCCCTTTGCCTCGTAAACACGCTTGAGCGCCGCCTTGATTTCCTCACTGCAAAGTGCGCGGAGAGGGAAAACTACGAGTTAACCGAGCCACAGAGTTCATAGCAACTGTCAAGAAAAAAAATATGTCAAGAGTATTCAGGGACTTTCAAGGCCCCAACGAAGATGTTTCAAGGACTTGAAACACTGTTCGAGATTGTAAAAAAAGACAAAAAGACAAAAAAGACAATCTTTTACAGCTTGGAAGCACATCTTTTTCTGCACACAAGCAAAAGCAGGTGCATCTTCCCCAATCAACAACTGAATAAAGAAGTTTTTACAGCACCTTTCCCAGCTCTTTTTTTTTTTTGTTTACTGCATTGTTCTGTTCTCTGCAGGTCATAACCTCCCTTTTGTCAGTTTACTTAAACTAATACAGCTCACAATCTAGACATAGAGCGCGTGGGTGCACACACACATAAAAAGGCCCATTTTCAAAAAGTGCTAATTCCCAAAGCTTTTCCTTCAACTCAGAATCCATTTCTTCAAGCTCCAGAGTCTTAACTTTACACTTTTGTCATTAGCAATTATGAAGGTGATGTCACTTGTGGCTTCTGCCCACTCAGCATAGCTGTCGGCACAGGCTGTCAGAGGGGATCCTCAACCACCCCTGGCGCTTGTTGAAAAAATGTATCGCAAAATGCAGACGCTACTGCAAACAGCTCCGCCAAATAATTGCAGCTGTGCCCGTCCAGGGAAGTTCACAAGCGAAGCACAAGGTTGCCACTTTCTTAAGTGCCCTCGTTTCATACAGAGGCCCATCCTCACTCCTTTTGGCTGCCAGTACCAGCTGTATGTCGTCATATGGCAGACTGCTGCTATCTGACATTGAATCAGGAGTAGCATTTGAACCAGATGCGCTTCTTGCCACGGAATGCCGCCAAATGCTGGTGCCATGCTTTATAGTGTGCTAAAACTACACAGTAGCAACACTACTGTGCTCCAGTATCACACCGGGAGTGAGCGAATGTGTTTCTAGACGCACGCTGATGTAGATTCTTTCCCCCATAGAGTTTCCTAAAATTAACTAGAGGGGACTCTGGCGCTGCGATCGTTCAGCTACCATGGGAATGATGGGTAGTACACAAATTTGCCTAGTCTTCGTGCTTGCGGCTTCAAACGTACTTGTGGCTTTGTTTATTGCTATGTTTTGGTTTTCTTACGGATAAAAGAATGGATCGTTGTGAACTTCGTGACCAGGTTTGAATCGCTGAGCCTAAAGAAGTTAAAGTGGCGAAGTGAAACTGCTGACTTTTGCTGAACTTCGTTTTGCGACAAAGCGGATGCAGCCGACGCGGAGCCAAACGGAGCCGAAAGTACGAAGTTTAGACAAATTTGTGTACTACCCATCATTCCCATGCTGGCTGAAGCGTCATGCGTTGCAGCCCCCATAGACACTAGCGCCAGAGTTCCCTCTAGTAAGTATTGTAGGAAACTCTATGCTTTCCCCTTTGTCATCCCTCCCTGTGTAGCTTCCACCGCACTCTTCGGGAGCAAAAAGAAAGAAAGCGTTTAATTTTGCAATTAAAAAAAATCCACATTTTTGGAGTGCATTTCACAAAAAAGTTCGATCCTCAAAGGGTTAAATTAGAGCTGTGCGAATAGCAAAATTTTGGGTGCGAAGCAAATTCGAGTATTGAGGTGTGAGTGCGAATCGAATCGAATATTTTTCGAATATTTCTAGAATATTTTTCGAATACTTTGAAGTGAAATTGCAGTTAGAGAGGATTCCTAATAGGGGTGTGCGAATATTCGAAATTTCAAATATTTTTCGAATAGTGTTTGCTATTCGATTCGATTCGCACTGAAATTTTACTATTCGAACTTCCCAAAGACAAATACAGTCAACGTCTGATTGAAAGTGACCCCTTCAGATTTTCAATATGCTTCACCTCAGTACACTCTCGCATTGCGGCAAAGCTGCCTTTCAAGCTCCATTATGGTTGAACACTGCCAAGACACAGTCAACGTCCGATTGGAAGTGGTCCCTAGATTTTCGATATGCTTCACCTCATCACACCCCGTTATCGCGGCAAAGCTGCCTTTCATGCTCTGCTACGGTCGCAAATGTATTAACTCAAGAAAACGCTGGTTCCAACATGGAGATGAAAGACGTGGCAGAGGTGGGCGCTCAATTACTGCAGTTTTGGACCTGAAACTTGGGCAGGAAGTCCGAAAAATCGGAAGCCGAAGGTTTTTAGCATCCAAAATTTCTTATGTTCTTATATATCGACGTCTACGAGGCAGGTTTGGAAATCCGGACTTGAAGGGAGCACACCCTTGTCCGCCACATCAGCTGGCCTTCCACAGAAGTTGAAAGAGAAGGAGAGGCTGAGGAAATGGCATCACTGCCTATCACGTGTAAAGTGTTGTCGACAACAATTTGGATGCACCATAAATACAATTCGGCCTCTACATTGCCTCATTCTTGATAAGACAACTATGAAACACCACCCCGCCAGTGCTTCATCAACCTAGCGAAAAGAAACACTCATGTTGCTATCTCATAAGAATATGCTTAGGAATCCTCTCTAACTGCAATTTCACTTCGAAGTATTCGAAAAATATTCTAGAAATAGAGAAATATTCGAAAAATAATCGATTCGCACTCACACTTCAATATTCGAATTCACTTCGCACCCAAAATTTTGCTATTCGCACAGCTCTAATTTCTAAGCATATTCTTATGAGATAGCAACATGAAAGTGTTTCTTTTCGCTAGGTTGATGAAGCACTGGAGGGGTGGTGTTTCATAGTTTTCTTATCAAGAATGAGGCAATGTAGAGGCCGAATTCTATTTATGTACATGATTTGGCACAACCAAAGTGTTGCCGACAACATTTTACACATGATAGGCAAAGATGCCATTTCCTCAGCCTCTCCTCCTCTCTCAACTTCTGTGGAAGCCCAACTGATGTGGCGGAGAAGGGTGTGCTCCCTTCAGTCCGGAGTTCCAAATCTGCCTCGTAGACGTCGATATATAAGAACATCTGAAATTTTGGATGCTAAAAAGCTTCGGCGTCCGATTTTTCGGACTTCCTGCCCAAATTTCAGGTCCAAAACAGCATTAACCGAGCCCCCAACTCTGCCACATCTTTCATCTCCATATTGGAACCAGCGTTTTCTTGAGTTAATACATTTGCGACCGTAGCGGAGCTTGAAAGGCAGCTTTGCCGCAATACGGGGGTGGGATGAGGTGAAGCATATTGAAAATCTAGGGACCACTTTCAATCAGACGACTGTTCTTGGCAAAGTTCGACCGTAAGGGAGCTAGAAAGGCAGCTTTGCTGCAATACGAGAGTGTAATGAGGTGAAGCATATTGAAAATCTGAAGGGGTCACTTTCAATCGGACATTGACTGCATTTGTTTTTGGGAAGTTCGACTGCATTTGTTTTTGGGAAGTTCGAATAGTTCGAATAGTAAAATTCCAGTGCGAATCGAATCGAATAGCAAGCACTATTCGAAAAATATTCGAAATTTCGAATATTTGCACACCCCTAAAAATCGGTAGCTGTCACTTCCAGCCTCGCCCTCTTCATTTTAATACAGTGCATCTCTTCTTTGACGCCTTTGTCCACTCGATCACTTGTTTTGTTTATCCTCCAAGGAGTTCTCCACAACGAATGCAGACTTAAGTTTTCATCAATGCTGCTGCTGTAACCATGCTACTGCATTGTGGCTTCAGAAACGAATTGGAGGCCTTGTTGGCTTGAGTACGCAGCTGCCAGTCATTCAAGTGCATAGGTGTAGCCAGAGAGGGGGGGTTGACTCAACCCCCTTAGTTATCTCGGGATTGTCATGGCCTGCCGTTACGTAGCAGTTTACAGGCTTGCTCTGTTCCTATCATGGCTGTGGCTGCTAAGCATGAGCGTATGCACAATAAATGAACGCAGGTCTCTTCTTTCTCCACCCCTCCCCGGTCCTTTCTTTTATCTAGGGGTGTGCGAATATTCGAAATTTCGAATATTTTTCGAATAGTGTTTGCTATTCGAACTTCCCAAATACAAATGCAGTCAACGTCCAGTTGAAAGTGACCCCTTCAGATTTTCAGTATGCTTCACCTCATTACACTCTCGTATTGCGGCAAAGCTGCCTTTCAAGCTCCGTTACGGTCGAACTTACCCAAGAGACAAAGTCCGGTTGGAAGTAATCCCTAGATTTTCAATATGCTTCACCTCATCACACCCCCGTGTTGCGGCAAAGCTGCCTTTCAGGCTCCGTTACGGTCGAACTGAGGCAAGAGACAGTCAACGTCTGATTGGAAGTGGTCCCTAGATTTTTAATATGCTTCACCTCCTCACACCCCCGTAATGCGGCAAAGCTGCCTTTCAAGGTCCGTTACGGTTGAACTTAGCCAAGAGAGAAAACGTCCGTTTGGAAGTGGTCCCTAGATTTTCAATATGCTTCACCTCATCCCACCCCCGTATTGCGGCAAAGCTGCCTTTCAAGCTCCGCTACGGTTGAACTTAGCCAAGAGAGAAAACGTCCGTTTGGAAGTGGTCCCTAGATTTTCAATATGCTTCACCTCATCCCACCCCCGTATTGCGGCAAAGCTGCCTTTCAAGCTCCGCTACGGTCGCAAATGTATTAACCCAAGAAAACGCTGGTTCTAACATGGAGACGAAAGATGTGGCAGAGGTGGGGGCCCAATTAATGCTGTTTTGGACCTGAAATTTGGGCAGGAAGTCCGAAACATCGGAAGCCGAAGATTTTTAGCATCCAAAGTTTCAGATGTTCTTATATATCGACGTCTACGAGGCAGATTTGGAACTCCGGACTTGAAGGGAGCACACCCCTGTCTGCCACATCAGTTGGCCTTCCACAGAAGTTGAAAGAGAAGGAGAGGCTGAGGAAATGGCATCACTGCCTATCACGTGTAAAGTGTTGTTGGCAGCACTTTGGTTGCACCAAATCATGTACATAAATACAATTCGGCCTCTACATTGCCTCATTCTTGATAAGACAACTAACTATGAAACACCACCTCGCCAGCACTTCATCAACCTAGTGAAAAGAAACACTTCCATGTTGCTATCTCATAAGAATATGCTTTGGAATCCTCTCTTTTTTTTCTGAAATTTCGCTTCGAAGTATTCGAAAAATGTTTGAGAAATATTCGAAAATTATTCGAAATTATTCGATTCGATTCGCACTCAATCTTCATTATTCGAATTCGCTTCGCACCCAAAATTTTGCTATTCGCACAGCTCTACTTTTATCTTTCTACGAGCAGGCGCATCCAACCCAGCCTTACTGCTACATGACACCAGCAAATTTTGCTCCTTGTCATTATGTGACGATCATCTCTACTACGCTGAATTGCAACAAGACAAAGTAATACTTGGTCCATACTTGAACACTGTGACCTTTCTGCGTGCAAATAGCGCTTGGCGAAACTTCTACGGCTTTGAAATTGTGTTGGTACTCTCGTAATGTAAATTATGCAAGTAATGAAAAAGACCAGCAAAAGCTGCACTCACCGTGAGCAACCGGGGTACCTTTCCATGAGTTTCTGCATCAGCTTCTCGCTTCGATGTGACTGGCCCGATGGCTCTTGCACCGCCTGAAAGCATGTTTATATGTGGTGCTTGTTACAGAAACTTTGGAACATAAAACTAGACGTGGCTATTTTGTCTATCCTGGGCTAACAGAACCAAAGTCACGAAATGCCTTTTAAAGTGTGCACTTAATTTAGCTTGGTAAGCAGGTGTGTGTACACACAGCAGACGCTTCATGTAATGCGAACAAAAATTTATTTTGCCAGTTGTTTTCAGTTAAAAATGAAACTTCTTCCGCTTGCTTTAAGGGGGGACGCGGCTTTCGTATCGTGAAAAATGGCAAAAAAATCGATTTTTTGAAAATCACATTTTCAGTTTCTATAGCCCTTTTTATATCCGATTCCAAAATATCTTCACCGAAAACCGCGTAGAAGTGCTATAAAAAAATTGTTGCGCCTGCCGAGGTAGCGAAAATTATTGGGGAAATCGCAAAAAAACACCGACTCAAAAAATCATAGCTCCGCAACGACGCCACCGGGCGCCGATATCTTGGGCTCATCGGAAAGCGCATTTCTCCGTCTTCAAATTCCCCGCCGCAGCTGGCTCCTCCCTTCGAAAACAAGCGCACAAAAAGCAAATGTTCGAAGGTCGTTTCGAGCCCTCCGATTGGCCGCGTCCGCCATGTTGCCCCAGCGCGCCTCGCCATTGGTCCGATGCTCGCTCCGGGAGATCGTCGTCTGCAGCTCGAGCCTCGTGCGTCTCGAGCTCACGGCTGTCGAAAGTCGCGCTACTTCGTTGCGTGTTCGCAATCGCTCTGTGTTCACGGCTCGACGATAACTTTGAACAAGAACTACGTTTTAGTTTGGAGCTACTAGCGGAAGCTCGGTGGGATTACGATGGCGCGCCGCACTCGTAGCGAACATCGCAAACGCGCTGTGATGATGTGGATTGTGTGGCCCGTGACGGGGCGAAGAGGAACGACAGTTCTGCTCTGCGTTACGCCTTGGAAGAGGAGACGAGGAAAAGGAAGCGCGAGCGGGGCGTGCGGTTCGAGCAGTTGGAGCGCGACACGGTTGGAACGGCAGCCGCTGGTCGGCGGTTCGGGTCGCGACATCGCGCAACCAGGCGTCCAGCAGCATTGCGGACCTGGTGAGCCTGGCTTCTTGCTTCGGGCTGCGTCACTCAACCAGGCGTCCGGCAGCCGTGTGGACCTGGTGAGCCTGATTCCCGCTCTGTGCCCGGTGCTGACACGGAGGCCGGCAGCCTAGCCTGTTCCTGGCCTGAGGTCTTGGGGCCCGAGTGGTGTCACGAGGTGGCCGCGGCTCATGTTGGCGACGGGCAGTTAACCTGCACTGCAGTGGCCTGGTGATCTACCGGCCTGCAGTGCCACCATCACCACCACCACCACCTCGCCACGGTCAAGGCAGCGTACCGGTGACGACCGACCTCGCCGCAGCGGCAACAGGCATAACGGCGAGTAGGACAGTTTGTGTGCCGAGGCGCGTAGGACGTTTAGAATGTACATAAGGAATGCTGTAGTGTGTTGTGTGTAAATCGTCAGTTATCGGTTGTGTTAAAGTCTGTGTTGTGTGTACAGAATCACCTGACTGCCGGTTGAATTATTTCGGATCCTGGGCCCACATTACACCATCACACGCGCGTCTCGGACCGACTATCTAGCGTTGACTCGTCGGATCCGTGGTTGGAGGTTCTGCTTATGCGCACTTCGGACGTCTTGACGAAGATGATCGCAGGACGACTCTTTATACTCGCGACCACGCATTACGTACTTTGAAACATCGGGCACCGCGGCCGGCGCGTCTACTGCTCGGAGTCGTCACTAGGCCTAACTCCGCTCACGGCGTCGGCACGCGAGACGAACCTCGAACTTTGCGGGCAAGAGCAACGCGTTAGCGGACTTGCGGCAGTGTGCTTCTTCGCAAGGAACGAAGCGCTTCCCCCGCCGGCTTCTCGGTACAGCGGATGGTCATGTTACGCATCGGCAGCGGACCCCGCGGCCAAGCTCGTCGCGCAGCGGGCGCGCGTCGGCGTCCCGCAATGCGAGGCCAAACACATTGCGCGCCTATTTTTCGTCGCCGCACCTAGGCATATTGCGCATCGTCACCGAATGCCGCCACCCAGCACATCGCGTGCCGACTTCCGGAGTGTGCGGCTGAGCACTTAGAGGTGAAATAAAGCACTGGTGATGCAATTTAGGTGCGCTTGGGGCCGTGCTTGGTATCGCCGTAAGCGCTCATGAATCATCTGAAAAAATAAAAGCCTCGCAGAAAACCGTGTCCGCGACCGGGTGAATGATGAAGCGCATCGCAGGCGAGGTTTACAAATTAGCTTGAGTGAAACAGGGAGATGAATTCATATCTGCCCAGTTCGCGTGTTGAATAAACTGCTAAGGAATTCCTATTCCACCAATGTCTTGGCCATAACTGCCTGTTATTTAGGAGGAAGGGATAGGTTGCCATGATGAGAGCCGCTCTTAGTATCCTATAAAAATGATTCAATGATCAATTGCAATCAAGACTGTTAATTATGTTAATGAGAGCATGAATACAAGAAAGCTGGCAAATCATCATAGTACATGACCTACTTGCATTACAATATCTTGTTTTTTGTCATGTCTATTTCACCACTTCATAACTTCGTTTAAAATTCATGCTACATGTTCTTTGTATAAAAAGATTTTAAGAAAAAAGAAAGAAAACAAAGGCACAACCGATGAAAGGCCACATGTGCAGGAGGTCCAACCTTATAAAACACCTTAAAGATCACAATCTTCTTGTGTTTTAGAGAAGCAAGGCACCTCAAACTAAAGACAGGGCACTCAAGAAAGTGCACATTACGAAGGACTCAAAAGATTACGACCCCAGTGCCTTTTGATGAAGTAATATCGTTGGTACAACTTTAAAAGCCGTTTTCTCAAAACGACTTTTCTTGCTTCCTGCTTCGCTTGTTCCGCTGATTTCTCACTGACCGCTGGGTCTATTTCAGTTCCGTTTTTTGTTCTATATTCCTTGAAGCACACTTCAGGGCGTGACATTCTTGCTTTTTCAGTATGGCGTTTTGATAATTAGCTATTTGACGAGTTGCACAAAGCCTCGATGCCTGTTGCACAGTCACCTCATGAAAAATGAAAACTAAAAAAAATTTTGTTGCAAATAAAAAAATCTAAGAATGTCATGCCCGCAATCAGACATCTTAGAATGCATAGCACTTTGAACGAGTTTCCTATCGCATTTTTTAAGCGAGTCAGACTCGGAACAAGAGCAGAAGGTGAAATATATTGTAAATCAAAAAGTTGTAAAGATATATTCATGAAATTTCTACAGTAGCATTAAAAAAACATTTCAAATAAGTGTGCCAATTTTCATCAAAATCCATGAAAAAATAAGAAAGTTGGTACAGAAAGCCACGTCCCCCCTTAAGTTCCAGGGCTATCGTGTGCTAAAAGCACAATCTTAATTTAAGGCAAGTCGTACTGGGGGAAATTCCACATTACTGTCAGCCAACAACATCAGCACATGGGCACTATATTTTCTTCGTTTCGTGAAGTTTTGTCACGCATCGCAACGTAAATATGAGGCAAGCTGTAATGAGTGATTTCCCACTCTGCCCCTGTTGAAATGTAGCTGCTATGGCCGGAATTTAATGCGCACCCTTCTTACAGCCCAACACCCGTACCACGAAGTCACTCCGCAAAGTTTTGCAATCTGTTGCCATCGAAGTACTACTGACAAAAAAATTTTTCATTAAATAAGTGAACATCAGTGAGCATGGCATGATGTAAGTCAACTTTGTACTCAGTAGTGCATTGCCACAGCCACTGAGGCCAATGTGTCTACTAGGCTAGGAAAGAGAGAAAAAGTCTTCTCAAACTGGCTCAACGCACAAGACACCTATTTACATTTTCAAATAGAAAGATGTATCATGCCTCGTTGCAGATGTTCACAACTTCAGAAGTACGTGAAGAAGGTTATTAGAAGATTCATCAATAGCTGCAGAGAGAAGCTTGAAAATCTGTGGGGCTGGTGTTTTGCTGAATAATTGCAGGTCAATGCTGTCTTTCTATCCTGCTTTCTAATTTTGTGAGAAAAACTTTAAGCTTGCTAGGGTCTGTGAACAGCAGAATGGTCTACAGTCCGAAATACACATTAGACGGGCAGGTAGATGGATGGGAAGATAAAATAGTAAACAGCTTTTGACACCTTTTCTGCAGGTCGACTGGCAGCACCAGGATACCCTGGAGGTGTGACTGCCGGTATGCCGACCCCCAGTGCAGTTTCGCCGTTAGCAGTGGGCATCGGAGCTGCAGATGCTGCACACACAATCACACAACATTAAGCTTATTTATAACCTGTTTAGTATAAAAGAACAGAATAGTGGCATGGTGTAACAGAAATTCCAATGTTCACCGAAACACCCATTGAAAAAATGAGGGGAGGGAGGGCACAGAATTTCTGTTTCCTACCATTTCCTTTTTTTCCCCATTTACTTTACTGGCCTCAAAAGTTGAATCTCACCACAGGTTGATTAGCTTCTTTTAATTCAATCTTGATGGGACTGGTAAAATCGATTGATCTGGAGAGCTGGATAAAAAGAAATAAGAATTTTATATGGACACATCACTGCTTCTTTAGCAGTACTTGCATAACGCAGTAAAGCTTCGATAATTTGAGCTGTTAAATGCTTAATTCAAAGAACTTATGCAGTCCTGTATTCCCCACTGAAAACCCAACTGGATAACTCGAAGTGGCAGCCCGCACCAGCCCAGTAAATTTGAAGCTATCAGGAAATTCCTGATGAAAGTTTAGCCACAAAACCGGGAAAATGATGACCCTTTGCAGCCACAAGGCAATATCACATGGCAATGTTGATTAATGATAGGTGGAGCAGCCCAGCCTGATTTGTCGCTGCCAGCACAGAAATGGTACATGGTACAGCTCTGAATGATTGCAGTAATGCTTTTAAACGTCCGCGATAGTACTGGTGTTTGTAATAACAGTGCACGCGTGTAATTATTACACATGCACGCAGGGCAAAATGAGCTATAACCCACGAAATCCAGTGGCCCCATCCCACACTTAACACATTTCACCGCATAACGTGGGACGGCGAAGCTAACTGGTGTGTGCTGCAGTGTGATGTAATTGCGAGCTCCCCGTCATGATAAAGATAACACACCGAATCGCAAATAACCGGGGCAACACACAAACACGGTGGCCTCCCCTTCGTCAGTGGGTAGAGGGGACAGTCTCACGGCAAGCTCTTAAGAGTTCCTCAAGGCAAGAAAACATTTAGAACAGCTGCCCCTTGTTATTTTCATTCCTGGTGGGTTAGGGCCGTTTATGGGAGACTTATAGCCGCATCTGTACAATCGGGAAGACTGGTCAGAAATTGTGAGTCTCGTGGGCAATCGGTAGAGCTGGCAGGTATGCAGTTGTTGCTTTGAGCTGTCACCAGCCCTCTTCCAAAAGAATGAAGCCAGAAGACAGGGCTACATATGGTCATCAGTATACAGATGTGCTAACCCAGCCCATTGGCTTGTTCAGCTAATGGCTATGCGGAAGCAGGCTGAATGCAAGTGTCGATTAAATTCATCATCACAGTTATCACTCTTTCACAGCTCCAAATGAGTGGTTCTATGATATGGAGTGGGGAGCAGCCAGAAATTGACAGCGCCTGTTAGCTCTGCCTCAGTCAATTTCATCCTCTGCGCTAGCTGGACCTTCTCAGCCTGAGAATCCAAACGTAACACATCGAATGTGTATCACTAGGTTGGGTTTCAGCTTCATTTTTTTGCATTTTATTGCTTATTCAAAACCATTTCCGAATTCACCAAGCAATTCTACTTTAAGATGCATGACAGAAGCATCTTGGGGACACAGAACTGCCACTGCCTTGACAGTAAGAAAAATGATCAAATTTGGGATACTGAACAAAAATGGGAAAAAAACATTGAAATTCCACTGGGAATACGCAACTGTTGTGACAAACAGAGTTTATTTCATATATTTTTGAACAGTTTGCTGTATTTTTTGGAGGATCGTAAGCGTGCCACAAGCTCTCCTGTCCTGCTACAGTAAAACCTCGTTAATTCGGATCTCAAGGGAGTGAAAAAAAATGTCCGAATTGTCTGAATGTCGAATTAACAAATGCATAACAAAAACACACCTTTTCAATTCCTTTATCGCATACCTTTATTTTGAGAAGTAGTCCGTGATGCTTGTTTGTTTTTTTTGTGGACAGCTAGGAGGCAAGGACTAGTTTGCGGGCATGTGACAAACCCTCTAGCGCAAGAGTATTGCCTGGGACATCGTAACAAAACTTCTCTAGAACGACGAGAGCGTCCGCGGTTTCTTTTGCGGTACGACGCACCGGGCGTAGTTCATCGCACGGGTCTTCGTCGGACGCCTCATCCGTCTCACCGATGCCTTGAAGGACTCTTAATTCGTAGAGCGTACCTCTCTGCTTGCGGGCATATAAGTGGTCCACTCAACGACAGCTTCGACTCGCGTGCAGTAACGATCCACTGCAACAGCGCTTTCTCCAGTTGTGGGTGGGCTGCGGTGCGCAATCGCTTTCGTCTCGCGTGAAATTTCTCGCCCTCAAATGCTTCCATTATTTGAGCCTCGTTTTTCAGGTACGTCGATAGTGTGCTTCTTTTTAAGTTGAACTGACGCATCACCTCTTCTCTGGAAGCGCCGTCTTTCAGCGCTTTTAGTATCTTCACTTTAGTTCCCGTGTCCTTCACCGCGTACTTTGCGCGTTTCGCCGGTTCCGACATCGCGGCAAGGTGATATATCACACCACCACTATGGCCCGATCACCACCTCGTGCACCAACACTTCCGATACGCCGAACAATGCACCGAAGAGGGGGAAAAAAAGCACGACTGACGTCTGCAAGTCTGCACGCTATCCGTCGGAGGCCTTGTTTCTTTGTTATCTGTTCTTCGCCGATGACATGCATGCTCCAAAATGCCACCTTGCGTCCCCTTTCATAAGTTTTCGAAAAAAAAAAAGCGGTTTTCCTTGGCCTCCGCAATCGGCATCAACAGCGCACTGTTGCTGCCGGAGCCCATCTCGGAGACCATATGTTTGCACATGTGTGTCAAAGAAAATGCAATGAGATAAATATTATGGCCTCCGAGACGCAGTTTCAGTTTCAGTTTCGCCGTCTTTGGCTTGCCTCCAGTCCGAATTAACCAGTGTGCTTCAATTTTACGTCGAGTTAGCGAATGTTTGTTGCCATAGGGCTATGGACATTTTTGAAGGGAGGGTGTGGGAATGACGAATTACCCGAATTAACGAGATTCTACTGTACTTGCCTTTCTCCACCTCTCCTTTACATCCCACGTGCCCCACACCACTTAGGGGCTTTACCCTATCCAGGGGCATTGTTCGCTGTTTGTGCAGTTCTTATTGGTTCTACGAACCGTAGCGGGAGCAGGACAGGTTGAAGGACGTGAGTGAGAGCTGGCATAGTTGGCATGCTCGTCTGGTTACGTTAAACGTCGCCTCCTCTAGTTCACGGCACGGCCACTAGACGCGGCAGTTTGTAAAAGAACCATTATTATCTTACACTAATTTCTGCCTGAAATGACGGTTGTCTCTACTAATTACAGCACCCAATCTTTCAACTTGGCTGAAAATCTCAACAGCAAAAACTGTTTCCAGTACAGTAAAAGCTCGTTAATTCGAATTCCACGGGAACGCTGAGCAATTTCGAATTAAACAAAATTTGAAATAATGAAAGTGAGCAAAAATGGGTGGATTTCGGGGGTGGGGGCACGAAAAATATTTATTGGCCAAAAAAAGTCGGTGATGACCATCTGCTTCTTTTCTCTGAATGCCACAGCTGCGGCTCTCTGTTCCAGCGCGCGGACGCGGCGCAGGGAATCCTCTTCACCCTCTTCAAAGCTGAAGAAGAGATGCGCCACATTAAGTGCCTCCATCACCGCAGAAGCTGACGGGCGCACAGGCGCTTCGTCATCTTCGTCTTCCTCACCTTCTGGCTCTTCAGCAACAGGCTGCGCACCGGCTACTTGAGCGATAATGTCCTCATCAGTCAGGGCACCACACACCGATGCACCGGTGTCAACTTCAACATAATCGGCAAAACGTACGCCTTGAAGAGTGTCGCGCAATGCCACTGGCATGAGCTCCTCAGCCCCGTCCACGTCGACGTCACAACTATCCTGCACACTTCCAGCTGCAAATCCACTGTGGCGGAAACAGTTTGCGATTGTGGTCGCGGTCATCTGTTCCCATGCGCGCACCAACATGTGCATGGCAGTGAGCAGCGTGATGCCGAAGTCCTTCCTGTCGCCCGCGCACAAAATCATTCTCTCCAGCATGTGACGCCTATAAAAGCACTTGATGTTCCTTATCACACCCTGGTCCATTGGCTGTAGGGCCGCAGTCGTATTTGCTGGAAGGAACACTAACTTTGTTGCTCTCAGCTCAACGTTGACTTTGTGCGCCGAACAGTTGTCGACGACAAGAAGAACGCGTCTGCCGCCCAGTTCCATTCGCCTGTCGAATTTCAGTAGCCACTTCCTGAATAGGTCACCTGTCATCCAGGCTTTTTTGTTTGCGGCGTACTCCGTCGGCAGTGACCGAATGTTTTTGAAGCACCGTGGCTTGAGTGCTTTGCCAATCACAAAAAGGGGGACCTTTTCCGTACCAGTCATATTTGCGGCGACCAGAACAGTGACACGCTCTTTGCTGCGCTTGCCGCCGGCACAGCTGTCTCCCTTGTAGGTGATCGTCTTGTCTGGCTGCAACTTGAAAAATAACGCTGTCTCGTCAGCGTTAAACACATCCCGTGGTGAGTAGCTCTCCAAGTACTGCTGCAGGGTGTCGCTTCTCCAAGTAGCGCATGTTTCGGCGTCCACTTCCTTTGCCTCGCCGGATACCGTGCGGAATACGAGATTGTGCCGCTCCCTGAAACGATGAAACCATCCCTCGGAGGCGACAAAGTCTTCAATGTCCAAGCGCAGGGCGAAATCGGCTGCCTTGGCCATGATGATAGGGCTGCTCAATGCGATACTCTGGGCTCTCATTTCTTTAACCCAGATAATCAAAGCCAACTCCAGTTCCGGGAACTTCGCTGTCCTTAGCCTTTTTCGACTGGCGCCAAAATCCTCGGCTTCATAGGTGTTTTCAATGGCCGTCCTGTTGCGTATGTAGGTTGACAACGTGCTCGGAGGTTTGCCGTGCTTCCTCGCAATTTCGTATTTGCTCGAGTTCCCTTGGTCAACCTCTCGCAAAATTTCCACCTTCTCCTTGACAGTCTTCGCGCAGTAGTTTCCCCGCGGCATCTTGCAACTTCGATGCGGAATAAGACGGCTTGACGGCGTGAACGAACAACGTGCTCGAGGAACAAAGTGACGCTGCCGGGTGCGGCCTAGGACTGCTAGGACTACTCCGCCGACTCCTCAGCGTCCCGCGGGTCCCGCGTATACAAGTGGCGCCAGGCGCTGAGATAGCGGGAGGGCTACGGGAAAAAAAAAAAAAATTGCTCCCTGGATTTCGGAGGCCATACTTTGCTCGCCCTTTGCTCGGAGGCCACTTGAAGCTCGAAAAAACCAGTCGTGCCACCTATCGTTCGGCCGTAAAAGCTTCCACTAGTGTTTGACGATGATGACGCTCGGTGGCGCGCGCTTCGAATTATCCGTAGAGGCGGCAATTTCTGTTAGAATTAACCAATCGTTTTACACATGGTCTCCTATGCACAGCGGACCGGACTGCGGCGACCATTTCGAATTATCCAAAATTTCGAATTAATGAGGTGTGAATTAACGAGCTTTCACTGTATACCTGCTATCGTGGTGAAAAGGCCTAATGAAGCAACGTAAAGTATATGGGACATTATTTGTAGTTTTTTAACTGTTAAGTAATTATGACACAAACTGAAAGGAATTTCTTGGAAGTTGTTTTTTTTTGTCCACTTTAATGTTGGCTTAGATAGTTTCCAACAACGAAAACGAGCCCCTCGATGCATTCCCCTTAATTCATCGTGACAGGATAAGCACGAGAACTTTCATTTAGTAAAATGGGCAAAATGTGATGGCAGAGTGAGCCGAGTACCGTGATAGTGTTGGCCAAGGCCGGGAGGAGGAGTTCCAGTGACACCAACGTGGACTGGCCTGGCTGTTGCAGCGCTGGACACAGCCCTGGGTCCTGTCGGAATCTCGACCATGGGAGGCACAGCCTTGGGCACTGGAGCAGCAGCAGCAGCAGGAGGCAGCATAATACCCGGGGGGTGAGAAAACAGGGGCGCTTGCGCTTGGAAGCTCGGCACCTTAGGTCTGTGGTAAGGAAGAATCAACGTGCACTTAGCTGTCAATTGCCGAACTGTCAAGTTAGCAATATCCCACTCTCCCGCAACCAATCAGAAGGGGAGCCAACACACACGCAAATGAGACATCTGCTGATCGCTCTTAAGATATGAGATACAGAGTGCGCTACTATGGGCTACCATGCCAGCTCCCCACCTACCAGGAGTGGGGGCTCCTATCTCGCACACAGAAATGACGCTCAGGGTGATGTTATCGATTTGAACTTTATACGGATCATCACAGCGGCAAAAATGCACCTGGAGCGCCCACATAATCACTACTGCAATATGAATGTTGCAACGCAGAGGTGCAATGCAGCAAGCATTAGGGGTGTGTGAATAGTGAAATTTCACCTCGAATCGAATTCAAATCGAATAGTGCTGAATAGTGGCCAAAAATATCGCATAGTATATACGAAATGTGTACCGGCAATTGCAGCAAGGCAAAGGAAAAATCAGGAACGCAACGGCGTGACGACAGTTTGATTACGCACTTGTTCGAGGGTGGCTTTTGTCTCAGTTTTTATGGGCGCGCAAGCATGTTGATAGAAGAGCCGCCATTCCAGTCGGGAGCTCCCCTCCAAACCTTAACGACCAACAGAGAGGGGTACGGTAGCTAGTTTTTCCCCCATGGTCGCGCAATACGGCTCATTTGACAACGCTAATGTTATGTGCTCCGGGCCCACATATCTTCGGGCGCCCGTTCACAGAAGTGTTTTAACTGCGTGCCGAAACGATGGAAGTTTCTGAACGAGTGGTTCGGTGCGACAGTGACGACTGCCCAGTGTGAACAAATTTTTGCAAGGAAAGCCAATGACCGAGGGTTTCGCAGGCCAAAGTCAGGACGTTTCACGGCGCTTGCGGCATACGCGACCGAACTACGCAAGAAGTCCGTGCCTTCGTTTCGGCAACGAAGTTGTGAAGGGCTTGACAGTTTGCTCATTTGTTTTTCTACAAGCCGAAATGACAACCTCCTTTAAGATCAGCATGCGCTCCCTTTTGAACCAGGATGTCAGTGAAAGTTTTAGCGAAAGGCCTACTGTAACGACGTTAGCAATAGTTTTTGCCACCCCACCCTAACCAAGTTTCACCATTGGCCTTTGTCGCGTTGTAGATATTCGTCCTGTCGAATTATTCGAAACTTCGAATACCAGCTATTCAAAAATCGAATCGAATTATTCGATTAGGTACTATTCGATTCGAATTCGAAACTCGAATATTCGCACACCCCTAGCAAGCATACTTACACGAGATCACACACACAAAAAAAAGCGTATCAATTTGCAATTTGACTGGAAAATTCAAGATGAATGAATGTTATTGTGAATGCTTGACATAAAATGTAGCGACATTCGTAGGTTTCAGGAATGTGCGATATCATTAGCACAACTGAAATACTAAAACTACAATGACATGTGGTGATGTTTTTCCGTACATAAAAACGCGATTGAGCTGTTTCTGCCTTCAGTACTGCAGAAGTATTGTCGTGAGGCGCATGGGAGAGTGCATAGGGCGAGTGCACTCAACCAAGCAGCCGAGGATGGAAGGATGCGAAATAAACTAGAGTATCGTTCATTGGATGCCATGTATTACTGCACAGACTGCTCTAGCTGCATGCGCATCCTTTGAAAAAGTTGATTATACATTTGAACCCCTCAATAACGAAAGCCCTCAAGAACGAAATTCCCATGGCAACGAAATCAGGCGTACCCGTGGAATTTCCATAGATGTTAATGCATTTGCCCCCTCTCGACAGTGATGAGATTTTAAAAGCACTCCCACATTAATTAAAGTTTCAGGTAGTGATCAGCAACATTTTTTTCAACCCATGAGCTAGTTAGGAACCCAGAAGTTCAAAAATTGCAGCACTGCTCATTTGACAAGTCGGGCACATACGTTTCCGCCAACAAGCATCGGTGCAATCATTGCCGTTTACATTCGGTCGGATGATGATGATGATGATAGCAACAAGACTTCTTTCTTTTCGCTGAGAACACTAATGGCTTTGTTGGCAACTACATTGGCACATGAAGTATCAAATGACACCTACGAAACTGACATCATGCAGACCAGCATTCTACAGACTGGCTTACTGCTGCACGCTATCGACGCTATCATCGAAAGTGTGCACCGAGAATATGAGTGACAAGGAGAGTGAGGAAAGCAATTAAACGCAGGAAAGGCAAGTAATTCTGAGCGAAGTTCTTGGTGCTTTTGACATCATTCGCACTTTCCTCGAGCCCATGACGACAAAGATTTGCAAGGTTTTTTCAAGCTATGAGGCTCAAGCCCTCAAGCTCTTTCAAAGCAACGTGAAACAGAGCAAGATCAGCGACTTCTTTAAATAAATTTTGGTTACACAAAGTAATTGGTGTGCGTATTTTTTTACAAAATTTTCACGAGAACGAACAAAAATCGCTTCCCGGGCGGATTTCTTATTGAGGGGTTCGGCTGTATTTCAAAACATTTTACATCCATATTTATTACCTTGAGATTTGACTGCATTTGCAGAGTGCTTGACCCCCATGCTTGCCACATGTCACTTTTTTATGCGCAAGGGAGCATGTGGTATAACATTCTGACAACTTCAAAAATGATAACTCTGTCTTGATTAGCATCCGTATCTTGCCAGGAACCCTTACCTGGCTGCCATGGCGACGTCCGGCACTGGTGCGAACGCTGGCCTTGGGGCCTGTGGTCTTGGAAGAGGGAGAAGCGATGGCTTCGGCAGTGCCTACGTGTTTGAAAAAGTTTATTGTGACATCGCCGGATACCTCCACGTTTTTCCTCTGGCTCCAAAAATGCAAACACTAACAAGGAATGGGGCTAGTTGGTACAGCATTCTGTTTACTGTGCTATACTGTTACATAAAAACAATTGTGCCCTAGTGAAATTACTGGCATTTAAAACTTGCAAGTAGACCTATGCCACTGCTAAAAGTGACTGTGGGCGTACTCTCGTAAAAGAAATAAAGGGAAAACAAAAATATGCACTATAGGGTAATACATGCTTTGGGTGTTGGTTGACAGAAACCACTGCATGGTTATGCAAGTGAATTTTTAGTGCATTTTTTTGCTTTGCAGCAAAGTGGTTACATGAATGTAGAAACATACAAATAAAAGATTAGTTTGGGGATTGACGTGTGCAGTTGCCATTGGTTCCATGTCGGACCAATTTTTGTTGATGACGATTATAGTAGTCATCGGTCATTTTGTTTCGAAATCTCATGACTATATCCATCAGGGAGCGAAGGGGTTAAGAGAATGCAAAAGTACAACATATACTGCATAAGAGAGCTGCAGAATGAAGTTTGGTGAAAAACAAGCCCCTCCTGTCGAATAAGAACATTCCATTCATATTCGAAATCTCATATTTGCACAACTCTAGTTAATATACAGCAAAGAAAAAGATCGGTTAGGACACAGCAAGCCAGAAAACGCAAAAAATTTCCCCAACTTACAATTTCAAAATCCGGCTTGGCAGGAAGGTCTATCACCTCGAGGTCAGCCAGGGCTTGGCCTCTCTCAACTTTTCCGATGTGGTCTTGGACTTTTCGCTGTTAAAGAAGTCGCAAAAGCTCGTGTTGTACAACGAGCAGAAATCCTGGGACATAAAGCGCCAAGCATACCTCAAACTGCTCGTATTCCTTGGTCCACTCTATGATGTACAGGTCAGCCAGCCTCTCTTTTCGCGCCAACTCGGCTAGGCTGTTGGGATCCAGAGAGCTGAACAAAAAACAGGCAATGAATGGGCTGTGCGGACATTGATCTTTTTATCCAGTATTTCCCAGTTAACTACAGTGGAACTTCAGTGATACAATCACGGCTCGTACAAATTTCAAGGTGTTACCAATTTTTCTGTGGTCCCAGCCAAGGCCCATCGCCTGCAATGTAACAGAGTATGGTTGTTGCAAACGGGTCTTAACACCGCGACGTACGAGCAGGTGCTGCCTGTGCTGTCGCGGAAGACATGGCAATCACATGCGCGGCGTGCTGCCAGTCTGCCAGAAGAGGCCATCAACAGCGCGTTCTATTCTCCAAAATTGTGCGTGCGAATCTGGGAGGCCCTAATGCGCTTTTGTGTGCCTTCGCATTTAGATTACAGATGGCGTTCACATCATGCCTTTTTTTTTTTTCAACACATCAATGCGTGCTGCTGTGCTCGAGGCAGTGTCATAGTACTGTGTTTACACGTGCCTGCCACGTCGATGCAAGCCATGTCCTCCTATAGGCGCCGTGCAGTGGAGTTTCCCGACGCGACTGCAGTGCCAGAGTGCACAGCCTAACGGACAGAAAAAGCACAAGTGAGCCATGGCCGGAGAAGATGCGAACGCGACATGCGTGTCACTCCCACTCAATAACTACCCCCCCCCCCCTCTCCCCTTACCATAAGTAGCCACACCATGGCCGAAACATAAGGGAGACACTGGCGCGCGTTTCACATTCTTCGCGCCCCTAGCGGCTAATGTCAGCGACACTGGGATGCCCAATGAGAGCTATGTAGTGCCCCCTGGTCAGTAGACGAGGACCAAAGAGGAAGCGGATGGTCTTGGCGCGAAGGAGCTAAGCCTCACAATGTGAACATGCACGATTGTTGGGGACGCACACACCTGGCAACTCTCCAATTTGCTTGGGGGACTCCGAATTTTGAACAAACCTCCCAATTGTGCGGGCACCGCCATAAATCTTCCAAAAAACATCCCCAACACCACCGCGATATGGAAATAACAAAAGACAGCGGTTCTATAATTTTCTGGCCTTCATCTATCTCGTGCAAAACACTAAAGTCACTTTCGCCACAGTACTCTGTTGTCATGCGGAAAAGCATACTAAGATTAGGAAGGGGCTACTAGCTGTCACAGGTCACAACACACCTGGTTCCTCGATTACACACGCATGCACGCACCATATATTTACAAGTACAGGTGTGATCACTGACATGTGACTACTTTAATGGCAATTATTCACAGCTGTTCACGACACTGCTGCGGCCCTGAGAAACAATAAATAAAAACGTACGCCAGCTTTCTTTTGTCACATGCTAATTTTCCATGTTTTCTGGTGATAAGATTTCGGATACGAATGTTTCTAATGACCCCGCGAGATTCGTATCACCGAGATTTTACTCTACAACAACAACAACAAAAAAACTACAGTGTTATCCCATGTTCCCTAATGTGGTGTAGCCATGGATAATAACATAACGATCGCCATTGTGAAGTCTTGGAAAGTAATTGCGTTAATGCAGCCCTCTATATCGCTAATGTATTTCACTAAAACATTGCAGAAGGTTCAGTGAGACTGCACACATATGTTAGTAAAGAAACCCCCGAAAATGAAATAAGAATTTGCGCTGGACTGTCTCTTGGCGTGATGGTTATGCTCAATGCACACTATGAAAACATGAAAGACAAAAACAACAATAATACATTAAACATGCAAACTTGTCTTCAGGAAGCAAAGCAGCACTTATTTGATGACAGCGAAGGAGAGAGTCCCTGGCATGTATCTTTATTATAAAGAAAAGCAGTAGTGTTTCACAGTCCCTAGGTGTGCAGCAATAATACTTTTTTACCTTAAATAGGGCAGTAATTCTATCCCAGGTGACGTGACACAACACAGTTGCAATTGTGAACGATCTCCCCTTCACCCTGGTATCTGAGCTCACCTATTTCAATAATGCTATGCCCAAAGATGCTTCATTCAGAACAGCTATGGTGCAGTTTTGACAGAAAACAATGTGCTTACCTGCCAAGTTTGGAGAAACGGAATCCGGGAGATGTACTAAACGGGGGGGGGGGGGGGGGGGGGGGGGTGCTGCGATAGCATTATATGGATACTGTCAGCGGGATTTTGCGGTCGCCGCTGATCTGTACAGAGTCCAAACCGATAACATCGCTTACGCATCGTCTGTTTCACGCGCGTGTAAATGCGCGCTAGCACTAGGGATGAACGCGGTTGTAGCAGAGATGAAACGACCCAGGTGTCACCGTCGCGCGAAGGGCACATGCGATAACATCGCTCCGCGTGTGAGGCCTGTCGTCGCACTTGCTTAGCAGTTATTTCGTCGGGCAAGGGACCATAAGGCGCGCCGCTGAGACAGGGACGGTCGCAAGCGCTGGCGAACACGCTATCTCGGCAGACATCGGTAACGGCTACCCTTTTAAGTGCTAGGCTCTCCACTTAAAGCAGTAGTGACACAAATTTTTGAAGGCGAGATAACTTGTGGGATAGATTTGTGTGTACACAAACGCATCATCTACGAAATATTAACGGCTGATATAACCTATAACACATTTAGGATCGATTTTTAAATTGTACGCGAAACGTCCCACCTCGCGTCACCGTGACGCACGGGGCGCGCAATGCACTGGACGTGCGGGGCTAAACTGGATTTCCAGGAGATTTTCCTGTGATCCATACAACCGGGAGAAACATTCAAAATCCGGGAGTCTCCCGGGTAATCCGGGAGACTTGGCAGGTATGAATGTGCTTAGACGCTGCAGCACTGCAGTTTTCAATCTTGCCTACAGGCAACCAGGCCTCTATTCCTCAGCTGTCCAGGTATCGTATTCCACAGCTGTATCAAAGTAGCCATCGCTTGGCATAGCGCAGCATGACGTAGCATAGCACCTCCTACACACAGCTGTCTTGCACGCTATGGCCCAGAGTTAAACTACATCTGGGGCAACCAGGACGTCTTTTATCCCTTAGCAATAACAGCTGTCACTGATGAAGAACACTTAGATATCACTCATCCGTACATGCGTACAGTACAGAAATAATCAAACTATGGCGTTTAATGTCTTTAAGTGATGCGTCATAGATGACAAATGAGCTTTTTGGATTATAGTTGGCTTCCTGAGGCTGAGGATAGAACCGGCCATCTTGTGCTCAGTGTTACGGCACCATAGCAGCTGATCCATCACGACAATCGCATGCTTACCCACACATCGTCCACATTCATATTATGGCTCTGAATATCAAGCGAGAACTATGGTATAAAGCTATGAAATGCATGTTTTGTTCATTTTTTAGATAGCTACTGGAAGACATACCAACAAGGACAAGAACCATCAGCCACACCAAACAGGAATTGTGCTACTGCACAGCTACAAGTAATACAGTAGAACCCCGCTGTTACGTTCCTCACTGCTGCGTTTTCCCGGCTGTTATGTCGTTTTCCGCCGGTCCCGGCATAGCTCCCATAGGATACAATGTATTGGGAACCCCGCTGTTACGTCGTAACTGTCGGACCGTTCCCGTATGATACGTCGCGAAGTGCGCTCGGAGCCGACCGAGTGACTACCAAAGAGAGCGGCCATGGTGCATTTTCACGCAGTTTGGCCTCGTTTGACCGTAATATTAGCCGCATGAGAGGCGCAAGCAACAGAATCTTTCAATTGATGCAAACAAAAGCATGGCCTTCGAGATTCAAATTGCAAAGATGGCGTCTATGACGTAACTGCTCGCGAAAGCAAGGCCTTCGAGATTGGCATTTACTATTGACAAAAGCATAGCCTCTGAGATTTGTATTGCACAAACATGGCGTGTATGACGTAATTGCTTGCGAAAGCAAGGCCTTCGAGATTGGCATTCACTTCTGCCATCGCGTTGGCGTAGACTCATCATCATCGTTATTTGTCGGAGAACGGGAGGAGTTCGAGCTGGTTGGAGCTCGCGTGGTCGTGCGTGCGGTTCGCGGTCGGACTCGCCGCGCCGATCGCGATTGCGTGTGCTTAGTTCTTTCATGCCTACAGCTGTTGGTGTTTAAAAAATCACATACGTTGATTACATTTCTGTGGATGAGGCCGTCCTAAGCTCCGCGTTTCTATCCATCGACTAGATCGCGGCTGAGCGCGCCAATTTTCGTGCTGCTTGTAAGAATTGAAATAAAATTCTGTACCACTAAATATTTTGCCGTTTTTCCTGTTTTTCGGCTCTTACGTTTCCCGTCTCTTACGTTTATTTCCTACGGTCCCTTCAAAAACGTATCAGCGGGGTTCTACTGTACAAGACTCATAGAAGCGAGCGAAGTTGCCACCAATCATCTTACGTTTTCAAGCCTTCCATCTCTTTCAAGACCTTTTGCACGTGCTTCTTGGATCGGTCAAACCTTTCCAGGCCCCACTTGTGAGCAGTCTCCAATATGCGTACCTGAATTACAACAGAGTTAGACAAAGTATTAAGTATTCAAAGCAACATTTTCAGTATTGATGTAGATGCAAGTCGTATTGAAGTAGTTGCATGTACATACTGACCCCTCAAATTTTTTTTCCTAGAACACCTTCACATCATGTGAATGTATTGCCTGCACTGTCGTCCACCACTTATACACATGCCACAGGAACGACTGCTAATAGCACTTATGTCACCAATAATCTCCAGGATGGATACACTAACAATTTCTTTCTTAAACACACATTTCCATTTTTTTTTAACAACACACCATTTGCAGCAGTGGATGCTGGTATTTATATACTAACCGTAAGGTGACATGTTTCGTAGAGTTCATTAATTTTTATGCGAAAGCATTAGATCTGCTGCAACAGCAACATCACAGCCAGTTAAAGAGCACCTAATAACCTACCGTAAAATGCTGAGCAAGTGCCCCCCCCCCCCCCTCCCCAACCCTCCTCCCCTGCGGCCACTTTTTTTTTCAAGACAAGCATCGCTTGTGTAAAAAGAACCACAAGAATGAGAGTACACTGAATGCGTGTCTAATGTGGTTTATGAAATTCCGTTGTCATGTGGCCGGTCGTATATTGGTCATCGTTCACTGGGTGTGGCATATCTAATGCACCAGGTGGTTCGGAGGATGGTGCGCTGCATGCCAGGCTCTCCGGTGTCTGCTATGTACCACTGCAGGTCTATGCAGGTCGAGTACGTGGACTTAACTTTTGCGTCCAACTCTTGAGGAGTCGTTTGACGAGTTTGATAGTGACGGGGGGGAATAAACACAATAAATAAATAAAGCATTTCATCAGAAACATGGATGGGCATTTTTTATTTTTAGCGGCTCTCCCGCTGCCACCTTGAATTTTGGTCCGGGACCGAGCAAGCGCTCCTCTCCCAAATCTGGTCACATTATCCTTCACCGTCGGGGGGGCGCTTACTTGGCATCTTACGGTATCCTTTGATTTACTTTGATGGCAAACTCAGCAGAACAATACAAACAAACCTCAATATAATGAAGTTGACAACACCTCCAATTCATTAAATCGAAACTTTGCCGTATTGAAATCTGACCTTGTATGCATACTGATTTCTTTTGACGTAGATAGGGCTGTACAAAAGATTGAACCAGAGAACCAGTGACCACGACCTGATGCCACGGCAGCAAATCCTTTTCAAAGTGTCTATACATCATGTGTAAAACCGAAAGAGGCAAAGAGGCACAGGCCCAATGTCTTGTGGAAGCGAAGCTAGAGTGACCACTCTGTCACTGTGGCTTGCCATCAAAAGATGTGCAAGCTAGAGTGGTGAGATGCTGACAGTATGCTCACTGAACCAAACCAATTACTCTTCTCAGCCTAATGAACACCACACCGAAAAGTGCCGCACGGAAAAAATCAAAAGAGCTTTGGTCTAAAATCATCTGAAAGGAAAGTGACAATCTCAATCATGGCACCTTAGTTCATAGTACAGTCAAATCCCGCTACAACGAAATTGACGGGACGCGCGAAAAAGTTCGTTGTCGCGGAATTTCGTTGCAGCGAAATTTCATCTATAAACCACAAAAGTTAGGAAGATCTGATGATCATGACTCGTCATTTGGTCCCAGCAAGCGCATGCATTGTCCTTTGCATTTAACTGTCGCTAACTCGGACGCACTTGGCTGCACACCGTGTGAATGTATTTTCTCGCGTATAATACGCACAAAATATACAGAAAAGTTGGCGCTAAACTTGGGGTGCGGGTTATACGCGAACTTCGTTGCGCAAGTTGGCTTCACGGCAACGCAATGAAGGCGGCTTTGCGTCAATAGGCGAGTTATACACGTGGGTTATACAAAGCGTGCCGAGTGCGTAGCGCCGCGAAGGAGCGTGCCAAAGTTCGGTAGAGGCCAAGTGAAAACGAAGTGCCGAAGCTCTGCACTACCACAGTCATAAGCGAGAGAAAGGAAAGTCGAAACGCTTCGTGCCGTTTTACGACTTTGTTGCCTTTAATCTTTCTTCCGGTGTGTTGGCTGCGTACTTCAGCATATTCGCTATCGATAATCGCGACGATAGCGACCGCGGTCTCTGCCGCGGTTTTCTGCGCAGCGCTTCCGGCAAACGGTAGCGACGATATTAGTTCCGTTTTCAATCTGTGCGCGCTGGCCGTGCGTGTGCCTTCAGAACTGCGTTGTTGCTATCTGTGATCGCGTCTACCGTGGTTTTGGCCACAGCATTGCATTGAGTCGGTGCGCGTACGTTCGATGGATGCGCGCGTACTTTCGTGGTCGCCCGTGATCACGTCGACACGACCGCATTTGTATTCACAGCGGTTGCGGCAAAATGCAGTTACACTTGGACTAGGTGCGCGCTGGCGGCGCGTGCGCTTTCAAAACGCCATGAATGTCATTCACGATCGCAGGGCTTGTGACGACGAGCAGCAGTTTTGTATTGAGTGCTACGTCAAAACAATGGCGGGAGTCATCAACGATTCTTCCGCGGCCCGCACACGCATCAAACCCGCCGGCAGCATCATGGCGGATGGACGATCTGTCGCCGAGCATCTCAATGGCAAAAAATTTACCGGGATGTGCGTGAGGTGGCAGAAAGCATGTCTCCGATGAAGACACGGGTCTTGCGATGCGGCCGCACGGCTCTGGCAACGAAAAATGGTCGAGTTTCTAGCGGAATTTCGCGGCAGTCCTAGGCAAGCTCCTTTTCCTTATGTGGTGGCACTTGCGAAAACTTCGTTCAAGCGGAAATATCCAGAAAAAGTATTCGTTGTGACGAGACATTTTTCGCATTGTTTTCTATGGGCGGCTGACGGGGAATCGAAAATTATTCGTTGTGGCGGAAATTTCGTTGTAGCGGTATTCGTTATAGTGGGATTCGACTGTAGCTGTGTTTACTGCATTGTGGCGAAGCGCACACATACCCAAAGAATCGAGCTAGACCAAGTATGGCATCATCAATTTGTTTGCTGCTATGCAGTGGTTCAACAGATGTCTTCAGTGTTTTAGCATGAAACACCCACATAATTTTATGGAGTTAGTAGAGGTGTGGCAGGTAATCGTGAGCAGCTCCAAAACAATTGGTGCTGCAATGCACTCATTAAAGAAAAAAAAAAGCTTTCATTTGCAGTCAAAGCACTTGTTCTGATCGTTTTACGCGAGAATTTGTCCTATTCATCAAAACAACCACAATACCTAAATTCGTCAAAGGGATTACGGACAGCAGGCTCTGATATTCTGAAACATGCGGCAATCTCCTTTTTCTTGCCAATCGAGATCACTTGCATAATAGCGAGAGGGCACTGAGTTTGGTGCTACAGCCTTGTACTAACCACTGCCGAAGAAGATGCCGCTCCACTTTGGTGGATGCTTTTATCCCAGCACTATTTTAAAAATGCATTTGCAAAAACAGCGTACGACTCAACCATATGACCACTGTCACGAAGAGAAGTTTCGATGCATTGCCTTAGTCATCCTCTGCGGCAACTACAAAACTTTCACAAGGGTTCTTAAGGTGGGCTAGTTGGTTCAGAGCATTGTGGCATAACAGCACAGAAAACGTGAACAGGACAGCGTTGTGTATTGCCTGTTCACTGTCCCCTTTTTTGTGCTGTTCTGCCACAATACAACGTTTTGTTATATTGAAATAGTTGATAAGCATGTTTCATTATATTGAGGTATAGAATTCATGGTGTTCCGTGAACATGATGTAAAACCTTAAATACTTGATTACATCGAGGTGTAAATATACCAAGAAGAAAATATACTATCATAAAAAGCAGACAACAATTAATGTTGGCTGCATGAAGGCTAAGGTGCATGTGATGGTACAAGAGGTTACCTTTCTAAGGTAAGGACGAAGTGCTGAAGCTGAAGCAGTCTCCCCTAATCAATGTCAGCCGGAAGTAGCGCAATTTTTTTTGTACTGGTTTACAAGAGAGAGAACTGAATTTTAGCAGTTACTACACAAACTTACCTCTGCACGCTTTGCCCTTTCCAAAGCATTGTCAGATGCCTCTTCAAGGACCCGGCACGTTTCTTCCAGGTCATCACTTCTAGACCTGAAAAGACAGTGACGGTCGGCAACAGTACGGAAAAGCACTTTCGCAAGTCTTCAAAGGACATTCAATTCAATGCAAGGAAGGTGCAGCTGCAACTTACTTCAACTTCGCAAACTCCGTGATAGTCTTGTCCAGTGTTTCTTTCATGTTGTCCTCATTCCTAAGGACAAGAAGTAATAAACTATTAGGATAATGTTACTAACCCACACACCATTAACTCAGATCTGTGCAGCGAAAATTTGTGCCACAAACTGCCAGTACTGCACCACACAATGCATTTTTCTCTAACTGAAATTTTCAATTTTCGTAATGTGCTTGAACTTCAGAACATTTTCGAACCATCTAATGAAGCACTGTATGATCAAAAATGTCTAATCCTGAGAGTGTTACACTACCAGGGGCACAAAATGATGCAAGATACAGTCGAACACGGATATATCGAACTCGAAGGGGATCGCGAATTAGTTCGATATATGAAAAATTCGATATAAAAAAATACAGGCAACAAGACCTGACCAGTGGTGGACGATCACCTACAATCGGCGCATTCGAGAATGACAATTCCACACACACGATTCAACAGAATGTTTTATTTGCGCGCAAAAAAAAAAAAAAAAATTGCTTATCTTGGCCTGCTTCTTAGTCTTCGAAATTAAGTTGAAGACGCTGGCCTTGATCTTATCGAGGCTGTCCAGGTGCGACAGCCCGGTTCACTCCATGTAGCCGCAAAAACGGCGAATCGAGCCGAACGCTGCCGCCACTTTAGCGGCGGAGTACGTGCGTGTAGCTGCCACTTCGTCCAGACGAACTTCGTCGCCACTTGAGCTGTCGGCCTGGGCATCCTGGGTCCCTGCGACAGCAGCTACAATGTACTCGTCAGCGAGGCTCGCAACAGCCTGAACATTGCAGTTCGCTTCCTCAAAATCGTCCGCAGACACTTCGGGTGGAACGGCAGCTGGGAAGGCGGACGACAACTCGTGAAATGCGTCCTCTATGCACTTGTCGTCGCCGTCTTCACTGGTTTCCGCAAGTTCCGCCGTCACGAAGCCTGCCTTCAGGAAGCAGTTGGCCACTGTGTCCGTCTTCACGTCTCGCCAGGCCCAGTCACCATTTGAATGGCACTAAGCAGGTCAACCTTCAGCCCACCTTGAAGGACTTGATGCCCTGGTCGAGCAGTTGCAGCTTCGCTGTTGTGTTGGCCAGCAGAAACTTCAGCTCAATGTTTTTGAGCTCGCAGGGGAGCACGCACGCAAAAGAGGAATGCGGTGGTATGCGACAACTCACGGAAGTGAACTCCGCCAACAAAGCGCTCGCGATCAGTCGCGATGGCGGCGATGGCTACACGGGCGCCCGGGCTACCTGCGAGGGCAGCAGTGTCACGAGGCTGTTAAATTAACAAGCTCTCGCGTAGGTTCGTATAAGCAAACCTGGATGACACAACCATCATCGAGGGAAGGAGAAACGAGACCATTTGCGCCCAGAAGAAAAAAACAACATTCAGTATATTTGAACAAACAGAAAAAGAGCGAAATTGATAGAAAAGGGAACAAAACATGCAAGAGATAGACAAGGTTAACAGTACTATGAAACGCTTAATGGTAATAGTGCCTAAATGTTTTAAGTTCGGAAGGAAAAGACTGTTCACCGTTCCATACACGTAGCCCCACAGAAGAGACGCAGTAGTGTAGTCGGCGATGCTGGAAGGTGCGGCTGGGACGCTCTCAGGCTGGGCTTTGATGAAGGCACCGCTCAGAGGGACAGTGGCGTCGGGCGAATCGCGGTCAGCAACTTTTCGGCGTTCATCCACCGACGCTTGGAGAGGGAGCAGGAGACGTAGGGGTGCCTGGCCAACGCCAGACGTTGAAGAACCTTGGGTTTGTGTCCAGGTGGGAGCCCGCAGCGGCCTCGACGCAGGAACCTGCCGGCCGCCACTCCCGCGCCCTGGCCACGTTCTTCTCATGGCCACGTCTCAGCCCCGTCTGCTCGCTCTTCCGTTTACACCCGTGGCTCTCTTCTTCTCACTAGCGTGGAAGATCCTCATTGGACAAATTGGTCTTGCGTAACTTCACGCGCCCTGTTTGCACGTCGTCGTCTTTGATTTGCCGCCCCGAGAACTCGCGTCCGCACATTCAGTCGTCGTCTGTTTTTTTTTTTTTTGCGCCGGTGCACTCGCGCACTTTTCAAGACGCGCACTTCACTCATAACAAGCAGCGATGTACGAAAGGCGCGAGGTGTGGTTGGCTGAGCAAATACGGAAGGGGTGAGCTGCGGTTGGCTGATCAAAACTCACAAACAGCAACAAAAAAAAGAGAAAGAAAATGCGAAACGAGCAGGCCGCCGCCTCCTTCGTTCCTGCTCTCCGAGCCGACGGTAACACTGAGAGCGTAGGAGAAAGAGTGATTTAAAAAAAAAAAAAAAAAAAAACGCCGTTCCACAAGTTGGAGAACGCGCCGAATAGGAGTACAGTCCGAGCCCTCTCACTCTCACGTTTCTCAAGCGTTTCGGGTGTCGGCTGAGGTGCGGTGCCGTGAAGGTCGCGGGGGCTCAGCGAGTGCCGAAATGCGCCTTCCAGCTCGCGTGTCGTTCGATATATCTGATGGCGGGTAAAAATACCGTTCGATATAGACGTGCGAATTTCTATACTTTTACAAAGGATTTTCAAGGGAATAATTTACGAGCTTGATATAGCCGAAAATTCGATATATGTGGGTTCGATATATCCGTGTTCGACTGTAGTAACTACCTGCTTGTGTACCACCTGATGAGCGCCCAGTATGAGGCAAAGAAAGCTTTCGAATCCCAGTGTAACGACATACCTGCTGGTCTTGAGAAGCTTGTTCTCCTCCTTGAGCTTCACTCGTTCCTGTTGCAACCTCTTGATCTCAGCGTCAGAATCCAGTTTACTCTTCTTCGCGTTCTGTCTCGAGGTCTAAAGTGAAACGGGCCAAAATAAAGTCAAGCTGAGTGCCATCATTCGTGCAGTTCCTTAAATGTGCCAATGGGAATGGCAAATTTGGTCAAAACGTTCAATTTTTCAATTTATTTTTTTGCAATCCTCAGACCATCTTTCGCACCATGGTGAAATATTAGAACAAAATAAGCAGTAGAAGTTGAGAAAAAAGCACTTTACTAGCGTGTTTTCATCAAAACCTATCAGAAAACTGGGCTTTAGAAAATGCAAATATCGCAGCTTTCCATTGGCACCGTACCACCATCTTAGCACCATCGTCAAGATTGAAGCGCAAAGAAGCCACAATGCTGCATTTCTCCAACGAAAGATAAAACCAGTTCCCTTCGAAGTTATATTTTCTTAGCTTTGAGCTCTATTTTCTTTGCACTCCGTTTTCTCACCTTTCATTTTTTGTGCGGTTACTGTCAGTCATCCCTGTGGCATTTCACAACCAAAAAAAGTAGGCTTGTGCGAATAGTACATTTTTAGGCTCGAAGCGAATTCAATAGTATATACCGTATTTACTCGATTCTACCGCGCCCTCGATTGTAACGCGCACCCGTTTTCCGCGACCAAAAAAAAAAGTAATACATAGATAGTAACGCGCACCCATTTTTCGTGAGAGAAAAGAACATAAGTCCGTAGGAGTCAAGCTTCGCACATTTAGAAGAACAAGTATTTGGGTTTTAAAGAACCGAAGTTTCAAAAAAGTAAAACACAAAGTCAAAAAGCGGGCCCTGCTGCTAAAACTGTCACCACTACGGCGGCGATACGAGTCGCGTAATGGATCAGTCCTCGTCGCTGTCGGACAGCTCCTTGTCGCTGTCAACACTCTTCGATTTCGGGAAACCGGCCCTGCTTTGGTCCACTGAAACCTTTTCATGAAGCTTTGCTGTAAAAAATCTTCTGCTTCTGTTTGCGCCAGTCTCGCACGCACGTTTCGGGAACTCCGAACTATATCCGAACGACCGGGATGCGGCCCGATTTCCGTCCGTCTCTCTGCACATGTAATAACTGTTCTTTTAAATGTGGCATCGTGGTACACTCGTCGAGTATTTGGAGTCGGCACTTCCATGCCGTCGATGCGAACGCAGAACGGGATGACAATCTCCTCGGCACACGTACGAACTGAAAAAATGGCAGAAATGGCCAAGGCGCGTAGGAGGCGGCCATTTTGAAATGTCGATGGCAATACGATAACAGAGTTTCTTTTTTTCTTTTCGGTACTCGATTCTAACGCTCATGCGATTTTTGGACTCGTTTTTTCGGAAAAAAGGTGTGCGTTAGATTCGAGTAAATACGGTATCACATATTATCAAGAAAAATGAGCATATTTGTCATGACCCAACTAACCTGCACAAAATTTTGTTTAAAGTGAAACAAGGCTAGTTAACTCGGTTTTTATTGCACAAAAGCAGCTGAGGCTATGCTGCACCTGTGACAAGGTGTTGAGTAATGAACAGTGAAATGACGCAAACAAGGCATGTGCAAATGTCATTCGTTTTGGTTCAAAGGAAGTGGAAGCGACTTTGAATAGTAGCATGATTTGGCTTTCGGTAGAATGCAAGTGATCGTGCATCAGTCCTTAAGTAGGGACTGATGCACGTTCTTCCACAAAGGAAGACCGAAGGAGACTTCGTACTCGGCGGGTAGGGGTTCCCTACATTCATCTGTTTACGCATCGCTTGAAGAAAGTGGGCAAGAAATGCGGTGCCGATGTGCACTGCACTGCACCGGGTAAGCTGATGCGGCTGTGCCCTGCTGTGAATGAGAATAGAAGGCAAGGATGCGCAAAAAACCACACTGCCAGGTTCGTTTCCTGTGTTGAAGGCGTCATCTACAGTATCCCTTTGTGTTGCAAAAAATGTTACATGGGACAGACTGGGTGCTGTTTGAATGACCGGCTAAGAGAGCATTAAACAGCGGTTTCATCGCATGCCGCAGGGGGGCCACTTCGCTGATCACTGTAAGCGGTGTGGGTGCGCCCCAGCATTTGGTGCAACTCGGGTGTTGGGAAGGGGTCATGACCACATACGACGCGAGATCTGTGAGCCCATGTATATACACAGGGAGGCAGATAGGTGTGTAAGTGTGCCCTCAATTGCCCCAACGAAAAAGGAGATTGGCCTCTTGGAAGGGAGCGTGTGCAACGCGTAGCTCGGCAAGTGCAGCTTGCTTTGACGGCCGAATGGTGATGTTACTATAGGTTTAGATGTTTTTTCACTTTATGTGTCACGTGCCCAAAGTAAAATTTTCAGTTTAAGTCCAGCGGTCGTCCTGTGTGCTTTCTCTGTCCTTGTTTTGTTCCGCTCTATTATGTATTTAAGTCAAGACCAACTAGCCCAAATTTCAGCTTTGACTGTTACACGGATTTGTCTAAACTTCATTCTTTCAGCTCAGTTTGGCTCCGCGTCGCCTGCATCTGCTTTGTCACAAAACGAAGCTCAGCAAAAGTCGGCAGTTCCACTCCACCACTTTAGCCTCTTCAGTAATGCTACCGAGGACTTCTGATTTGGAGCAATTTTTGGAGCAGCAAAATTTCCGTTTTGGAGCACTTTGGAGCAGCAAAATTTTCATCTTGGAGCACTTTGGAGCAGATAATTTTGCATGTGGGAGCACTTTGGAGCAGCGAATTTTACATCCTGCAGTGCAATACAGAAGCATACTGCATTAACATTCAAGCACCTGAGTATTACTATGGGGCTCTTATGAAGGCTAGAAATATTTAGAGTCATTGCAAATTTCATGGAAAAAATCATCTCAGGAGAACAGGCGTGCGCACAGGGAGGGGGGGGGGGGGGGCAGGGGGGGCGGCCGCACCCCCCCTAATCACCTAAGAGGGGGGGGGGCGCAAAATCTGCCCCGTACATTGACCCTTGCGATAGCAATTATATGGACACTCTCGGCGGATTTTTGCCCCGTCGCCGTTGCCATAATTTTCCGTATAAAGTCCAAATTAATAACATCACCACCCTTATTCTAGCCGCGGGTAAAAGCTCGCGAGCGCTGGCGATGAACGCGGCTGAAGCGGAGATTAAACTAGCCGGCCGTCTGTCTCCGCCGCACGGACAGCGCATGAGATAACATCTTCCCACGTGTAACATGGCGTAGCCGCTTCACTGTGGGCCGTTAGCGACGGGCCGGCTACTGACAGCTGCGCATTTGCGGCTGCTCCGACCAGGAGATATGATTTTACTAATGAGATGACATTTTAAAAAAAGCAAGCAAAAAATTCGAATTGGAACCCTAGCGCCTGAGCTCGAAAGGGCAGGACCTTTTAAGGGGGTATTTACCGCAGAGTGATTACAAACTCGGACGTGCTGGCGGAAGGAATTACGAAAAAGCTGTTCTGGATGAAGATCCATGGATAAAGTATATCTGAGGAAAAGTGTCAACGCGTTTCCACCGTTCGCGTGCTCTTCCATAAACGCGAAGCAAGGAAAATTCGATATTGTCCCATATATCTACTGCGAGCGATCACAGATTTCATTCCGCGATGTCCAGAAACAGAAGTGACAGACATTTTAGCGGCACTCATGTATTTATTACTGAACATTGCTTTCCTTACGTGCCGTGCGACGCTTGAAACGAGCTATCAGCAGCGTTTCTGTAACAGACGACGTCCGCCGATGAATCGCCGTCGCACTTTCTCGCTACCGTAGGCCTAGACGTCACGAGCCTCTGCGGAGAGCGCGTTTTGCTGTCGAGCCTACTTGCAGAACAGAAGCTGCGTCGGCACCGTGCATGGCATCGTGGCTTACTCGGAACGCACGCGCTAGCGCTAATTATTCAGCGGAATAATTCTTGGTCCATGATTGCGACTTTATTGGCAGCCCCAAGATCGAGCTGCACATGTTCTGACGCGCCGGCGGTGCGATTGCTGGTGATAGACGCCCCCAAACCCGAGACTTTGGCGCAGTTTGGCGCAAATTTCGTCGATATTATCAGGATGGCGCAGGAGTGGAATCACTGCCTCTTTAGGCTCACCAATTCAAATCTGGTCACGAAGTTCACAACGGTCTATTCTTTTATCCGAAACAAACGCCACCAAAACACAGCAATAAACAAAGCCACAAGTGTGTTCGAAGCCGTAAGCACAAAGATTAGTAGAGCTGTGCGAATAGCAAAATTTTGAGTGCGAAGCGAATTCGAATAATAAAATGTGAGTGCGAATCGAATCGAATATTTCTAGGATATTTCTCGAATACTTCGAAGCAAAACTGAAGAAAAACAGTTGGAGAAGATTCCTAAGCATATTCTTATGAGATAGCAACATGAAATTGCTTCTTTTTGCTAGGGGATGCGCTGGCAAGGTGGTGTTTCAAAGTTGTCTTATCAAGAATGAGGCGGTGCAGAGGCTGAATTGTATTTATTGACATGATTTGGTGCAACCAAAATGTTGCCGACAACACTTTACACGTGATAGGCAAAGATGTCATTTCCTCAGCCTCTCCTCCTCTCTCAACTTCTGTGGAAGCCCAACTGATGTGGCGGACAAGGCTCTGCCCCCTTCAAGTCCGGAGTTACAAATTTGCCTCATCGATATATAAGAACATCTGAAATTTTGGATGCTAGAAAGCTTCGGCTTCCGATTTTTCGGACTTCCTGCCCAAATTTCAGGTCCAAAAAGAGCATTAACTGAGCCCCCACCTCTGCTGCATCTTTCATGTTGGAACCAGCATTTTCTTGAGTAATACATTTGTGACCATAGCTGAGCTAGAAAGGCAGCTTTGCCGCAATACGGGGGTGTGATGAGGTGAAGCATACTGAAAATCTAGGGACCACTTCCAATTAGACGTTGACTATGTCTTTGCCAAGTTCGACCGCAACGGAGCTTGAAAGGCAGCTTTGCCGCAATACGAGTGTAATGAAGTGAAGCATATTGAAAATCTTAAGGGGTTACTTTCAATCGGAGGTTGACTGTATTTGTTTTTGGGAAGTTCGAATAGTAAAATTCCAGTGCAAATCGAATCGAATAGCAAAAACACTATTCGAAAAATATTCGAAATTTCGAATATTGGCACACCCCTAAAGATTAGGCAAATCCGTGTACTACCCCTCATTCCCATGGTGGCTGAACAATCACAGCACCAGAGTTCCCGCTAGGTAATTGTAGGAAACTATGCACGTGACATCCCAATATGTGACGCCATGATGACATCACTAGTTATGACGATCTATGACGTGATGATGACGCTATCACATGATTATTTTTTGCATCAGTCGATTGACGCCGCTGACGGTCAATTCTCAAATTGATGAAGCATCTAAGGCTTTCGCATTAATATTGCGTATTGAACGTTAACAACCTGGCCTTAGTTACCAAACTGTCCTCCACCATGTCACCTCTGTGCCGTGCGCAAAACGGCTTCGCTTATCATCCACTTCCCAGAGTGGAAGGGTCCTCAAATTTAAAAAGAATTGTTTATTGTGATAGCAATTATACGGACACTCTCGACGGGTTTTGCAGTCGCCATAATTTTCCATATAAAGTCCGAATTGGGAACGTCATCACGCGCATTCTAGCCGTAGGTAAAAGGTTGCACAGTTTGGAGCAAATGTCGTTGATATTATCAGGATGGCGCAGTAAATACAATTTGGTGCATTTTGGCGCAGTCGTGGAATCACCACAAGTATAACACACAAAATATCCAGAAAATCTGGGGCTAAACTCGAAGTGTGGGTCAACCGCGATTTGGGTGCGCAAGTTGGCTTCACGGCATGCCTTCATGGTAATGCAAGGAAGGCGGCTTTGCGTCAGTACGCGGGTATCTTTTTTCTTTCGCCAGCGGTTTGTAGTGGGGGATGCCAGTCATATGCAGAAAATATGATATTCAGACTACCTTTGGTGCAGACAGTGCTGCGAACGAGCGTGCCTAAGTTTTGCCAGAGGCCAACTGAAAACCAAG
The DNA here is from genome assembly GCF_013339695.2 of Rhipicephalus sanguineus. Classification (NCBI taxonomy): domain Eukaryota; kingdom Metazoa; phylum Arthropoda; class Arachnida; order Ixodida; family Ixodidae; genus Rhipicephalus; species Rhipicephalus sanguineus. Next base: position 148,133,645 of record NC_051180.1, read on the forward strand.
TGCCGAAGCACCGCACTACCATAGTCGCAAGCGAACAACAGGAAAGCCAAAATACTTAGTGCCGTTTTACGACCTTATTCCGCTGCATTAGCTGCATACCTTTGGAGCTTCTTCGCTATCAATCGCAGGCAAACAGTAGTTCCGTTCTCAGTCTGCGCGCTGGCCGTGCGCGTGCCTTCAGAACTATGTTGTTCCTATCAGTGATCGCATCTATTGCAGTTTTGTCTGCAGCATTTGTGCTGTGACCATCTGGCTGGACGGTCGCATCATGTTTCCCGTTCTGGTGACTTTAGCCGCGCTCCGCGGATTGTCCGAATTAACCAGGTTGCGGCCAAATGTGACTGCACTGGAGTTCGATGCCATTAAACAATGCATACGCTGGCCGGGACCAACTAGGGAGCACGTCCGAATTCGTTGTTTTCTTGACACTTTTGATAATTTGGCATTTGGTTGATTTGGATATTTTTTCTGGTCCCCTGAAATCTGAAATAACAAGCTTTTACTGTGCCAAGCAAATACTTCTATAACAAACTGCTACTGACACACACTATTGTTAGCATTCGAAAGGCTGATCCTTTGAAGAAAGGAAAACTGGAAATGTTTTTCAGACTTGCCTGCAGTTCCTTGTTCAGGTCCTCTATTTTTTCCTTGTACTTGCTGGTTTCGAGGGTGTGCTTGCTGGCCATCTGCACGTTGTAATCCAGAGCACTCTCCAGCTGCTCCTTGATCCGAGCATTCTCGCATGCGAGCTGCTCGCATTTTTCGAGCAGGGAATCCCGTTCCTCCAAGTACTCTATGGACTGCAATGTGAAAACACAGAGATGCCACGCAAAGCACACATATGCAGATGCCGGCAATGTTACAATTATAGCGATGTTGATGGTAGAACTGTATACCTTTGTCACACAGAAAATGAAATCTCGTTTTCCCCGCGAGATGTCATTCGAAAATGATAACTGTGACCCTACTCTTCTGTGACAAGACTTCGAAGGGGAAAAACACTAACAAAGCCAGCATTGGGGCAGCACTGCCCTTAAATTTTTCTTCTAAAATTGATAGATTTTAATGAAATTTGCTGGGCTTACGAATATTTGCGTGCCAATTTCAAACATGCAATTATTTTTCTGGTACAAGATGTACTTTTTTTTAAACATTGCACATTTTTATGTGCTCTTTGGGAGTGAGATTTTTCCTAGCCTGAGGAAGTTACAAAGTAAAAACCAGCATATCACGGTAATGTGAAATGAGAACTGTATGCAATAAAAAAAAAAGAACGAATGTTCCAAACCAATTTGAACTAAAAGTTATGGTATCCTGAACACTCCCACACAAGCTAAGAGATGTCAAGCTGGGTTTTCGCTCTCGTGCATGAGACACCATGCTTGTTATTACAGTAAAATCCTGAGCAAGCGCCCCCTTCCCCTATTCGGGAAACTTGAAATATGTGCCAATTACCAAGCAAGCCCCCCGGTCCCCCTAATCCTGGCATTTTTTTTTTTGAGCCAGTTCTCTCAACAGATTCCTGCAGCAGCGGTTCCCAGGAACTACAGTTCTGAGAGTCTATAGATATGTGCATAATTTCTTAGTACTTCTACAGTGTTGTGCCTCTGGGCTGCATTCTGAGTTGTCAGAAACTGTCAGGTATTTAAAGAATGTCTTTCCTCCCTTGTCACAACACAAACTTTCACGCGAGGATTCACCCTGCTTCAGTAAAAACAGTAAATGGATGCTTAGAATAACAGAGAGCTGAGCTAGTTGGTAAGTATTCATTCTAAAAAGACAGGGCGTGCCAACACGGACACAAGAAAGAAGTCGGGACACCACTTGTGGTGTCCCGACTTCTTTCCTGTGTCTGTGTTAGCACGCCCTGTCTTTTTAGAATAAATGGATGCGTATTCAATAAAGCATTTCATTGGAAGCACTTCTTAGTGATTCTTCCGTCCCCATCTTGAATTTTGGTCTGTGACTGAGCAAGGGCCCCCCCTCAGATTGCCTTTCACCGTGGGAAGGTGGGGGGGTGGGGGGGGTGGCTTGCTTGGGATTTTACGGCAAATTTATTAGCCAACACATGCTTATCGCAACATTAAGGGCCAATCAATACAAGAAGCTTACTGTTTGTACTTATCTCATGCAAATACCATCACTATCAACGCTTCGCATTTCATGTGAAACAGACTTTTTTTTTTGCTGTTGAAGAGAAAAACAAACAGCTAATCCACACACCTGTTGGACTTGGACGCCAATGTCCTGCACTCCAGTCTTGTTGCACAGCTTGCAATGCTCCAGGCTGCAGTTTATCATAGCCAATGTCCTTGGGGACAGTGGACCGTGGAAGGAATTCACAGCCAGAACGAGAGACTCGGCCCGCTGCTTTGGCGGCAGCGCAACCAGAAGTTTCTGGACCACCACCTCGCGGCCTGTGTCGGTGCGCGTTGCTGGTGCGGATGCCACTTTTTTTTCAACCATAGAACTCGGCGGTTGCGCATCGCCACTCTGTGAACCTGTGGCCAGGGCATCAAGGGGCAGTTCGAAGGCTTTGGCATTGGGATTGAGGTTGCACGTGGCAATGGCTTTCATTAACAATGCACTGGGGTTGGGTGTAGTGTCGCCGCTAGCAACGCTCGCTGAAGGGGTAGAAGCGGCTTGGCCCATTGTTTCAATGTACCTAGACGAGTCATATTCGTTGGAGTCTTCCTCATCGCATTCATCCTCCTCATCGCTCTCCTCACACTCGTCTTCTTCCTGAAAAATACCAGTCGTGTTAAGAGGCTGAACACCACGTGCTGCACCTATTCACAGGCTTCTGTAAACCAAATGTAATGAACGGTAATTTCTAGACAGTGAGTTAGACGGTGATATAAAGATTTTTTTTCTCTTTGTATACATAAAACATGTCTCATTAATACGAACTTTGAGAAATTTTCTAGAAGCTTGCATGCCAATAGTGTCAGACAAATGTTTTACATAAAATTATCACAGAACCTAGAGGACACAAGCTTCGCCTGTAAGAGTGCAATATTGCCACGGCAAACCACCATCGCTCAGCACAACGCAGGCGTTGCAAACCAAGCGAAACGCTCAAGGCATCGTTACGACAGATGAAGCCAGCCGCAGTCCGCCGGCCGGTCCTGCATACGCACGAGCTCCGAGCGAGTGGCCAACGCGCGTGTGGAAAAGAAAGACGACGATCGAAGAGGTGGCTCGCGAGAACTATGGACTCTCGGTTCTTTTTACTGAACTGCTGTGATTCTTTTTGCTTTGGGCACAAGTTCGCCCTTAATAAATAGTGTAAATAGCAAGGCCTTGTATTGAGCTTTGTTACATTTCTGGTGGAGGTGCTGGGTAGATGATTCCGAGCCCCACACTAGCAAGAGAGCGCAGCCCAAGCCCTGACCAACCAGAAGCCGTGGAGCTTACACTGGTGCACCAACGGGCCAGCCGCCGTGTTCGACGTGATTCCCCAGAATTCGGACCTCTTACCTTTGCGTCAAGGGTACCGGCAACGGCAACAAGCAAAACTGCCACCATGACCAGCCAGGTTACACCGGCACAGCTCATCGTAAGCCAACCTGTCGTACCAAAGGTATTCCACGGCGACTCGTTCGAGGACGCCGAAGCCTGGTTGGACCATTTCGAGAGAGTGGCTAATATAAACCAATGGAACGAAGAACGCAAGCTGCGCAACGTCTACATTGCTTTAGAAGACTCTGCGCGAGTGTGGTACGCAAACCACGAGGCATCCCTAACGTCCTGGGAAGAGTTTCGGCGGCAGCTGTTGTGTACGTTCGGTAACAGCGATCGCCGGGAAAAGGCAGAAGCAGCTCTTCGTACACGGAATCAACGCACAAACGAGAGTGTTGCGATGTACATAGAAGACATGTGCCGCCTGTTCAAGCGAGCTGATCCCAGCATGACGGAAGACAAGAAGGTGCGCCATCTCATGCATGGGGTAAAGCAAGAACTGTTCGCGGGACTCGTCCGCAATCCGCCGCGCACTGTTGCAGAGTTTCGGTCGGAAGCAACAACCATCGAAACGACACTGCAGCAAAGAGCCCGGCAGTACAATCGCGACGTAGCCTGTACATCGGCAGGTGTCTACTTGGCAGGCGTTGCGGATAATCTAGATACCCTGCGGGAGCTCGTCCGGTCTGTAGTCAGGGAGGAACTACGGAAGCTGCAGTCACCCGATGTCTCACCGGAGCTGTCTATTGCTGATGTAGTCCAAGAAGAAATTAGGCAGGTGATGCGCGAGCCGCAGAGTGATGCACCACCGACACGACGCGCGGTAACGTACTCTGAAGTGCTCAGGCGACCTGCTGTCCACTGTGCGCCGATCGAGACGCCAAGTACCTACGTCCAGACAACACACAGTTTGCCCCATATGGTAGAAGCCCCACGCAGTGCACCCCGTGTGGCGGTGACAAGGCCTCGGAAAAGCGACGTATGGCAAGATGCGGAACGTAGGCCCCTGTGCTTCCACTGTGGAGAGGCTGGTCACCTGTACCGATTTTGCCGATACCGTCAAGCTGGTCTCAGGGGATTCGCCATCAACGCACCGTGTCCGCGAAACGGCGAAAGACCGCCCGACATCGAAGAGTATCTATGCTCGCGTCAGCACTTTGATCTGCCCCGTCATCAACCTCGCTCACCATCTCCTATGCGCCACCGCTCGCCCAGCCCACGTCCCTTCCCAAGCGCGCCTGGGCATCGTTCGCCTAGCCCAAACCCGGGAAACTGAAGAGAGCGACCTGTGGAGGCGAGGCCGCTGGCGATCAGAGATGTCAAGATCCTCCATTGCGACACCAGCATGACGACGACGACTGTTTCCAGGTAAAAGAGTGCTGTAGCGAGAAAATAACTTCCGACTTGCCGTTGGTTATTGACGGACTAGAGCTCAATGCTCTAATCGATACAGGTGCGGATTACCGTATTTACTCGATTCTACCGCGCCCTCGATTGTAACGCGCACCCGTTTTCCGCGACCAAAAAAAAAAAAAGTAATACATCGATTGTAACGCGCACCCATTTTTGTGAGAGAAAAGAACAAAAAAAGTCCGTAGGAGTCAAACTTCGCACATTCGGAAGAACAAGGATTTGGGTTTTAAAGAACTAAAGTTTCAAAAAAGTAAAACACAGTCAAAAAGCGGGCCTTGCCGCTAAAACTGTCACCACTACGGCGGCGATACGAGTCGCGTAATGGATCAGTCCTCGTCGCTGTCGGACAACTCCTTGTCGCTGTCAACGCTCCTCGATTTCGGGAAACCGGCCCTGCTTTGGTCCACTGAAACCTTTTCGTGAAGCTTTGCTGTAAAAAATCTGCTTCTGTTTGCGCCAGTCTCGCACGCACGTTTCGGGAACTCCCCGAACTATATCCGAAAGACCGCGATGCGGCCCGATTTCCGTTCGTCTCTCTGCACATGTAATAGCTATTCTTTTAAATGCGGCATCGTGGTACACTCGTCGAGCATTTGGAGTCGGCACTTCCATGCCGTCGATGCGAATGCAGAACGGGATGACAATCTCCTCAGCACAGTGCACACGTACGAACTGAAAAAAATGGCAGAAATCATAGGAGGCGGCCATTTTGAAATGTCGATGGCAATACGATAACCGAATTTTTTTTTTCGGTACTCGATTCTAACGCGCATGCGATTTTTGGACTAGTTTTTCCGGAAAAAAGGTGCGCGTTAGATTCGAGTAAATACGGTACTCTGTGATAAGTTACGACTTAGCGAAGAAACTAAGGAAGGTTTTGACCGAATGGATTGGGCCCCAAGTACGTACGGCAGGCGGTCACCTTATAACACCTCTCAGCAGATGTACCGCAAGAGTTGGGATACGGGGTTTCACTTACGTCGGGGACTTCGTCGTCCTACCCGTGTGTTCGAGGGAGGTTATACTGGGCATGGATTTCCTACAAGCTAATGGTGCCATTATCAACTTACAGAGGTCAAGCGTGTCATTTTCGACGGAACAGGCTATAAAGGTAGCAGAAGCAGTAGAGCGATACGCCACTCCATTGCGCGTCGTTGATGAGGATGTGACTGTACCGCCACGGAGCAGTGTAATGGTCCTCGTGAGGAATGATGCATTTAACGACTACGAAGGTGTGGCTGACAACAACGCGGATGTTTTCCTGAAAAGAGGAGTTTGTGTGGCACGAGCAATCGTTCAGCTGCGAAACGGGTACGCAGATATCCTCCTGACAAATTTCGGCAATGAAATTCAGCATATCGCGAAGGGAACAACCATAGCCTTCCTCAATGAGTTCTGTGCAGAGACAGAAATATGCAGTCTCGAAATAACGTCAATGGACGTGAAACCAACACCCGACGTCTGCGACGTAATATCTGTCAATCCCAACCTTTCAGAGATTCAACGGCGACAGTTGTACGACCTCGTACGGGAATTCGCCAACTGCTTTTCCAATAGCTCAAAGGTACGGCGCACGAGCACTGCAAAACACAGGATCATAACGGACGAGACAACCAGGCCAGTATGCCAGCATCCATATCGTGTTTCGCCAAAGGAAAGGGAGGTAATCAAGAATCAGGTACGGGAGATGCTTGAAGATGACATTATCCAGCATTCTAACAGTCCGTGGGCATCTCCCGTGGTGCTCGTCAAGAAAAAGGACAACACGCTGCGGTTTTGTGTCGACTACCGGAAACTGAATGCTGTGACTAAACGGGATGTATACCCCCTTCCGCACATTGACGACACGTTAGATCGGCTTCGGTGTGCAAAGTTTTTCTCCTCACTAGATCTGAAAAGCGGATACTGGCAAATTGAAATTGATGAACGCGATCGCGAGAAGACTGCTTTTGTTACCCCGGACGGACTCTATGAATTTAAGGCTCTCCCATTTGGTCTCTGTTGTGCGCCGGCAACGTTCCAGCGCATGACGGACACTGCACTTTCCGGATTGAAGTGGCAGTGTTGTTTAGTGTACCTAGACGACGTGGTCATCTTCGCCGCTACATTCGAGGAGCACATGAAGCGTCTGCGGTCAGTGTTAGAGGCAATCTGTTCGGCAGATTTGACAATCAAGCCAGAGAAGTGCCAATTCGGTTTCGAAGAACTTCGATTCCTCGGGCACGTCGTCAGCGCACAGGGTGTTCGCCCTGATCCCGATAAGACAGCCGCCGTCGCAAGGTTTCCGGTGCCAACAGACAAAAAGTCAGTACGGAGATTTCTTGGTCTATGTGCCTATTATAGACGATTTGTCAGAAATTTCTCGAAGATCGCAGAACCCTTAACGAAACTTACGAGAGACGATGTGCCCTTCCAGTGGGAAAAAGAGCAAGAAAGCGCCTTCCACGAATTGAAAAAACGACTGGAAAAGCCCCCAATCCTTGCCCATTTTGACGAGACAGCTGACACAGAAATACACACAGACGCCAGCAACATCGGCCTTGGATCGATTCTAATACAGTGGCAGAATGGCGAAGAAAAGGTGATAGCTTACGCCAGCCGGACTCTATCGAAAGCGGAGACCAACTATTCAGCCACAGAAAAAGAATGCCTTGCCGTCATCTGGGCCATCAGTAAATTTCGGCCGTACCTATACGGCAGACCTTTCAAGGCCGTCAGCGATCATCATGCCCTGTGCTGGCTGGCGAACCTCAAAGACCCATCTGGACGACTAGCAAGGTGGAGCCTCAAACTGCAAGAATATGACATAACCGTGGTATACCGATCCGGGAGGAAGCACACCGATGCCGACTCTTTGTCACGGGCGCCTGCTGACACAGCACTATCAGAGGAAGAGGACTTTCCGTTCGTAGGCATTGTCGAGACTGCTCAAATAGCCGAATGTCAACGCGCAGACGAAGAATTGCTCCCGCTCATTAAGCACCTGGAAGGAGTCAACGTACGAATACCCCGCATATTTTGTCGAAGCCTCACATCGTTCTGCCTCCGAGGAAATGTTCTCTACAAGAGAAACTTTAAGCCGACTCGTGAAAAGTTCTTGCCTGTCGTTCCTACAACTATGCGGCAAGAAATACTACGAGCGTGCTACGACGAGCCCACATCTGGACATTTGGGCGTGACTCGAACGCTTGCTAGAAGCAGTCTGCATTATTATTGGCCCAAACTGTTAGCGTCATTACAGCACTACGTCAAGACATGCCGCGACTGCCAAAGACGAAAAACACCAAGTACTAAACCAGCGGGCCTTCTGAAACCTATAGATCCACCGACAGCGCCGTTCCAACAAGTAGGAATGGATCTCCTTGGACCCTTCCCAACCTCTTCGGTAGGCAAGAAATGGATCATTGTGGCAACAGATTACTTAACCAGATACGCTGAAACAGACTCCCTGCACCGAGGCACGGCGGCTGAAGTTGCCAAGTTCTTTGTACACAGCATAGTTCTCAGACATGGCGCTCCAACTGTTGTAATCACTGATCGTGGAACGGCCTTCACGGCGGAACTTATGCAGTGCCTATTGACTATGACTCATACTGTCCACAGAAAAACCACCGCCTACCATCCTCAAAGCAATGGCCTCACCGAACGGCTGAACAGAACTCTAGCCAACATGATGTCTATGTATGTCGATGTTGAGCATAGGAAGTGGGACGAAATTTTACCATACGTCACATTCGCATATAACACCGCCGTACAAGAGACTACCAAGGCTACCCCGTTTCAACTAGTTTACGGTCGTACAGTTACCACAACACTGGACGCCATGTTACCGATAGACGGAGATGACTACCCCCCTGATCTTGACGATTTTCTACAAAGAGCGGAAGAAGCCCGGCAGTTAGCAAGGTACCGAATATGTCGCCAACAACGGATCGACGCCGACCGCTACAACCGGCAAAGACGTGAAACGCGGTATGACGTTGGGGACACAGTCTGGATATGGACCCCAGTGCGACGACGCGGCCTATCTGAAAAGCTCATTTGCCGATATTTTGGCCCCTATGAATTAGTACAGCAACTGAGTGACCTGGTTTATGAAGTCAAGTCTGCTGGACAAGTGCATTCACGACGACGCAATCCCACGGAGCGCGTACACATTGTACGCATGAAGCCATACTACAACAGATACGAGGACTAGCCACCCAAATCGCCCGCTATACTACCACCTCGTTCCTCCAAGCCCGTCCGCAAAACGAAGTCCACATGCGGCCTCTTCGTACGCATCGGGGCGATGCGCCTTGAGAGGAGGGATAATGCCACGGCAAACCACCATCGCTCAGCACAACGCAGGCGTTGCAAACCAAGCGAAACGCTCAAGGCATCGTTACGACAGATGAAGCCAGCCGCAGTCCGCCGGCCGGTCCTGCATACGCACGAGCTCCAAGCGAGTGGCCAACGCGCGTGTGGAAAAGAAAGACGACGATCGAAGAGGTGGCTCGCGAGAACTACAGACTCTCGGTTCTTTTTACTGAACTGCTGTGATTCTTTTTGCTTTGGGCACAAGTTCGCCCTTAAGGGGGGACACGGGTCTTGGCGACGAAAAAACGCCAAAAAAATCGATTTTTCAGTTTGGTGATTTTCGTTTTCTTCATATCATCCCGCACCTGCCAGCAAAAAATGAACTCGAAATGACGCGTCGTTGAGCCAAAAAATGTCGTGTTTATTCATCCCAGCACTTGGTTTCGCTTACGAAAACGCCGAAAACAGCCCCCTTTTGCGTTGCTCGGATCGCGCTAACCACTCATTGGACCGCGGCCATCTTAGTCTCGTTTGAAAGAGCTTCTGTTGAGCTCGCTTTCCCGCCAGGAACGAACCTTCAATGCTGCAGCCAGTCTGCGCTACCAGGCAAAAACAAGCGACAAAACCGTGCCGTATCATTGGTCCATAGCAGTCACGTGAGTGAACAGCGGCTTGTGATTGGAGCGCGGGGACTGACAACACTGGTAGATCACGCGCGCGGCCGCAAACACGCGCGTTGTCACCGCCATTTCGGAAGTTTTGTAGTTTTGCAATCGAAATCGAGATGCCGAACCGTGCTCGAAAGTTCCGCACACTGCACAAATTCGGCAAGCGACGGAAAAAATGTGCTGTGCATCCCAAGGAGTCATCGCAGCCAGCGGCGGCTGCGTCGGCAGAGCCGAGCGGGACAGGAGACCGGCAGACGCCGCGATGCAGCAGCCCGACACAAAGGCAGCCTTCGATCGCTACAACTTCTACCAGTGGCGACACGCGCTCAGAGTGCCATAAATCATAGCGACTGCCGACGAAGATATCTGCAGATCTCGGCGGAAGAGCGCAACCGATTCCGCGACGAAGCGGCGCTGCAACACAAGCGATCGCGACGGCGACCACGGTGCCGTCGGAATCAGCTGATTGCGGTGATATTTCAACAAGGCGCCAGGAAACAACGCCGCTGCTTGTGATTACGACAGCAGAGAATGCTGCTGCAGCAGATCTCGCAGCCGGAGAAAGCATGGCGGCGACTGCGACCGCTGCCTGCAGTACTTCAAGTATGCGCGATCGAGCTGCGAGGATAGACGCGACATTTTTGACATCGGCTGACCGGGAACTCATCGAGCGTCGCGCACAGCAAAAAGCAGCGGAACTTTCCTCGGTCTCGGCAACCGATCGCAAAATGAGTGTTCTCGCGAGTCAGCGCGGCACCGAAAGTTCGTCGGCCCCGACGTATACCATGGTTGACCTCGACATGGTGAACAGTTTACTAAACGAACGTTCTGCTTGCCGAGTGTGCCGTGGTCAGTTGACCATCGAACGCGACGCGCATGAGTACGGCGTAGCCGTTAAGCTGAAGCTTCACTGCAGCAACTGCGGAGAAGTTGGTTCGAAATGGAGCTCGCGACGGGTTGGTGGCAGTAGTAACTGCAACCCGTTTGAAATCAACGTTCGCACGGCGCGTGCGGTTCAGAGCACTGGGAATGGTCAGGCAGCTCTGAATGACATCTTTGCCGCTATCGGTGTTTCACATCGGGGCCTTCACACGAAAACGTACCAAGAGTACTTGAAAATGAAGCTTCAGCCAGCAGCAACGAGAGCTTGTGCCGAACATTTGACTAAGTGTGCCACAGTGGTAAAGAGCCTCTACAAGGACCTCAATTTCGGCAACCCCGGAAATATTGCCGTCTCTTTTGATGGAAGCTGGCACACAAGAGGACACACCTCTCACATTGGAATAGCCACTGTGATAGAAGTTTTTTCAGGTTATGTGCTAGACTATGTTGTGCTTTCCAATTTTTGCCTCGGCTGTGAATGTGGTCCAAAACCCGAGAGCCCAGAATACTCTGAATGGAAAGCCAAACATTCATGCCAGAAAAATACCTCATGCAAGGCTGGCCAAATGGAAGTAGAGGCAGCAATGATTTATTTCAGCGCTCCCTTTCGCTTCATGGCCTCAGGTACACCACCATGCTTTGTGATGGTGACAGCCGGTCGTACAGTGCTGTCAAAGAAGCTAAGGTGTACGGCTTCATAAATGTTGAAAAAGAAGACTGCTCGAACCATGTGCAGAAGCGCATGGGGACTGCGCTTCGGAACCTCGTGCAGAAGCACAAAGGGGACAGCAGCGAGCGCATCAGTGGCAAGGGCCGCCTCACGGGTGACCTCATCACAAAATTGACGAGTTATTACGGCTGGGCTCTCAAATCCCATTCTGGGAATGTGGATGAGATGCACAAGGCTGTGTGGGCTACGTATTATCATGTGACATCCACTGACGAGAAATCTAACCACAGCTTCTGTCCACACGGCCCCGAGTCTTGGTGCAAGCATAATGCAGCCATGGCAAGGAATGAGCCCATCCCAAAAAGCAAGTACAATTTGCCAGAGGCTGTGAGCAATGCACTGCGTCCTGTTTATGAACGCTTGTCCGACAAGGAGCTCCTGCAGAGATGCACCAGAGGGAAGACGCAGAATGCGAATGAGGCCTTGCATTCGGTCATTTGGAGCCTCTCACCGAAGGACAAGAACGCGTCATTGTTTGCCGTTGAGACTGCCGTGGCAGATGCTGTTATGCGTTTCAACTTAGGGAACAAGGAATCTAGTTCGCTTATTTTGCGTGAACTGCAGCTAGATCAAACATGCACAGGTAACCAGCGGGCGGTTGAGAAAGACTATCGCCGTGCCGTCGGCTCAGAGAGGAAACGTGCATCTTCAGCGGCGTTCCAGGCAGCCGCAAAGAAGAAGCACAAGCAAAAGCCTGCTTCAGACTACTCCACAGGGGCTTTCTGAGTGATTGTGAACACAAGTGCTGTGGCTTTCATGCATGAAATTTTCATTTTCACAACTTTCTCAGTTTTTTGCGTTTTTCTCAAATACAGATTTTTGCATGTTTTGAATTTTGGGATGAGCACTGTGTCGCTAATACTGATTCGATTTTCTTGATTTTTTTTTTGTTTGAATGCTAGGGAATTGGAGTGTGCAAGAAAACCTTGATAGAATGTTTAAGGACATTGTAAAATTTTGAAATTTTCCAGAAATCACCAGTGAAAATTCAGAGCTAAGAGACTGCGACATAAAAACTTCATAACTTTGGGTAAAATTTAGATACTAGCATTAAATTGCATATTTGCACTATTTGAATATTCAGCAACATAAAGGTTCAATTTTAGCTCTTTTGATGCATTACTTTTTATGCAAGTCACATCCCAAATTCATAAAATAAGAATAGTTGTAACTTTTTTTTGGATTGATGTAAAGAAAATGTAATTACATATTTTTAATCAGTGTACAAAGCTGAATATTACCTGAAAAAATCATGTCTCTAGGCCTAATACTAATATATTTCACTATCGGGTCCCATGTCCCCCCTTAATAAATAGTGTAAATAGCAAGGCCTTGTATTGAGCTTTGTTACAATATGATAGAGTTACCAGGTGCCTTTGCCTTCTCATTCACTTGCAATGCTTCGTTTCTAGGATGCTGATGAAGTTGACATTGCAAAACTTTGCAAGAACTAGGGCACTGTTAAGGGGAGATGCTACTCGAAGACACTTTTTCTTTAATATTCACCCTAGAGCAATGAAACTTGAGCTGCTTATAGAACTTTTTATGCTGATTTCAAATATATAATTAGTTTTCTTGCAAGTTGCATACTTTTAGTTCTGCAACATGACAAAGTGAAAAACTTAAGGGGGGAAGAGGGTTTTTAAAAATCATCAAGATTCCCTTTACCAAATTTAATGAAACTGCACAGTCTTGTTTAGTTTTCTTTGCTGATTCCAAATATGCAATTATTCTTCAAATATGTCCATTAGTTCCAAAGTTAATTAAAATTAATTAGCATTGTTTGCAGGAACAATGGAGCAAGAACTACTCATCGAAATCTTGCTTTAGGCACATAGCCAGATACTAGGAAACATAAGCTTCAAAAGGGTAGGAATACTTTTTTGATGTGCAAACTATTAAAAATTATACAGCATATCAAAGCTTTCTGTTCAACTAGGGTGGCGATGCGGGCTTGTTGGTTCATCATACTTGAGAAAGAGGTAGCGCCCTTAATTCTTAATAGTTTGCACATCAAAAAAGTATTCCTACCCTTTTGAAGCTTATGTTTCCTAGTATCTGGCTATGTGCCTAAAGCAAGATTTCGATGAGTAGTTCTTGCTCCATTGTTCCTGCAAACAATGCTAATTAATTTTAATTAACTTTGGAACTAATGGACATATTTGAAGAATAATTGCATATTTGGAATCAGCAAAGAAAACTAAACAAGACTGTGCAGTTTCATTAAATTTGGTAAAGGGAATCTTGATGATTTTTAAAAACCCTCTTCCCCCCTTAAGCCTTTTGCCCCCCCTCTTTTCAGACCTAAACTTCAATAACTTTTTACAATTGATAGTTCATAATGTTTCAAATAAAGTGTGGAATGCAAATAACTAATTAGGAAGTCCATACAAAATATGTACTAGACGTGAAAAATTTTAACGTGGGAAGTTCATATTTCTCCTACCCTAGTAAAAGTTTACATAATCTTTTTTTTATTATATAATAAGAATATTGAAACTTAAACAAGATAATTGCATTTCTCGTACATTGGAAAAAATCTGGGAAAAATTTCATGCAGATCTGAGCACCAGAAGTACCCGAAAAAGGAGGGGCACATTGACAAAAATGGCAAAATTTGTGTTTTGAGAAAAACGAGTTTTAAAGTCAAAATTGCATGTTTATTTATCAAAGATGTCATTGAATGCGACAAAATTTGTACACAAGAAAGAACAATCCTCCTTGTAGTGGCCACTGCCATTAAAATGCGCCGGCACCATAGGTTTGGCCCTCACGGCTCTTTCGAGATGACTCCTCGACAAGAGATTTTTTCTTCAGCGCACACCGACGAGCCCTTGCTTCTCCTGTTAGTTTTTGAGACATTTTTTTCTGGCGTGTGCTGTCCCGTGATGTGCCAAGAGCAACCAGATCATGAGACGGGAGCACGCCAAGCTCTTCCAGAACACGTTCAAAACTGGAGTGCCCTTGAATAAACCTACATGTTCAGTGCTGTCATATCAGCAATCAATGAAGACTCGTCGCTCTGATTTTTCTTCGTCTTCGAAGAGTCCGATCTTTTTCTGGGAGGCACTCACATATTCGAATGCTGCGGCAAACTCGTCGGACGCATCGGCGTCACTGCCACTACGCCTTGCGGCAGCAGACGATCTTTTCGTGGTTTGAGTGTTCGGCTTTGATTTGCGCCGGCGTCCTCGAAATTTGTGTGCCGCGTGAAACTTCACAGGCCGGTGACCGCGCTTCCTACGGCTTTCTTCATCCATAACGGATAAGCACTCGAGAAAAGCGTTGTTCAGCTGCGCTGCTCAACGAGACATGGATCCTGCAAGTAGGCTTCACAGCACACACAGGCGCGCAGCGGCCAATGGCGGCTCCCAATCCGTACCACGTGATTTAAAGCCAGTCGCGGCGCTCGAAAAAGGCGGCAAAAGCGTGCTTCTCTTTATTATTTCTTGTGCTGCAGCAGCGCGGGAAACCGTCGTTATTTGAAGAGTGAGGCTCGGCTCTTCGCCTCATGCGGTCAACAATGGCGAGCGGCGGCGCATTATCAGCGGCAAGGTGCTCGAAGATGACACACTTTCGGCCTTTTGACAGCCACCTTGTGCTCTTTAGACGCAATTTTAAAGCATTTCCAGTTGAGTCTCGACATTGATTTTTTTTTTCAGAACAGTAGAGGTACTAATCTTAACAAAACAGGTGAAAACAAAAAATCGATAATTTTTTAGAAAACTCGCGTTTTTCGACCCGCATCTCCCCTTAATGAGTTACAGAGCAAGAACAATGAGGAGGAATCAGAACATGATGAAACTTCAGAAACTTTGGAGTCGGTGCCTTTGAGGAACACAGAGGAACTCGGGTAGCTCGTCTATGCCAAGGGCCTCGGCGAAGCGCACACTAGTGCTTCAACTAAACTGCAGACCACCCTCATCAAATCTGCACTGCACAAACAGACAAGCATCACGGACTTTTTCGCAGAAAAATAAATTTTGTATTTTCACTAGCAACTCTTTTTGCTATGGTCCATTTACTATGAACTTCGGGATATAACGAACGAATGCTGCGCGACGCTCAAGCCCATTACAAACAGGCTCGACTGTACACCGACTCATAGACAGGCAATCCAATGCAAGTAGGAGCATTTTAATGTTGTCCAATGAAGGATTTTATCAGTTTAAGCTTGAGTACAATGTGTTAATCAGGGATTTCTTACTTGGAAATTCTTAATTAAATATACCTATTACATGAGGGTTTCCAGTCAAACACACTAAGATAGACACAGGAAGAAAGGATGACACACTGCTGATGAAACACCCATACTCCTCCAAGAATGCCAGCGTTCAACAGACTTTGATGCCAAGGCTAAATGCTAGCAAACACACAAACACGCCTATGTGGTTGCCACTGAACACATACATTAAACCAAATTTAGAGTCGAACATTAATGCTTTGGTGCAGGTTAGCACAGACTGAAAATTTGTGCACAAGACGGCACAACTGGTGCAGCACTTCCGTTCCTGCATTTTGCAAGTAAATTCTCAAGCTCGCACCTCGTAATCGGAGCCATCGTCGAGCATCGATATCTCGTCCGGCTTGTACAAGCTGGGACCCCGGGGTCTCATGCGTGCGGTGTAGACCATGTCTCCGTCGAAAGTGAAGCGCAGCGACCGAAGCAGGAAGCTCTGCAGGCCACCCGCCCGCGCAACTGTCTGCTGGGCAGGCTCGGGGAAGTTCATCACCTCGCTCGCCAGCAGTTTGTCGTGAATCGAAATTGGGCCCTTGCTCTCAATCAAGTCCTCGAACAGCCTGCGTTTCAGAGAAACATTCAAGAGCCCTTCGCACAAGCAGGCTGCGGTCTTCAATGTTTCTTTGGTATTCCCCCTTTTTTTTGTGTCACACCTGTTACACCATTTCTGGGCAAAAAATGGGAGACGCCGCGTGTCAGAAAAGTGAAACAGACAAACAAAATGGCAAAGGCAGTGTTTGTACTGCAAACCCAAAGTTTGTTTCATGTGCACTGCCCTAGCTTCAGTGCGCGAGTGCTATCCCTCCGACAACTGGATCTCCATGGTGTCTAGAGCAAGCTTCCTGACAGCTTGTCAACCCACAGGCTAGGCCTAACGAGCACTTGCTGCCTTGTCCGCAATGACTGTGGGCAGTCAAAGCTGAGGTTCGGTACCGAGTCAACAAACTCTTTGCAGTGGCTGAATTTGGGAAAAGTGATAACCACATCGTCAAAAAAACCGAGGGGGTGGATGGCATGTGAAACACTTGAACAGCGGTTCACAGTGGCATATGTTCAACATTATGTGCCCACCCAAGGTATCAAATTTCGGTCAGTGCTGGACATACTTGCAGTGCAGCGTGGTTCCATGGTGAAATCGGCATAATCGAGGAGGTCTCAAAAATCAATGAGCGACTTTCCATGATACCACTCTTGTCGGCTTTCTTTTCCTACTGCGGTCATTTTGTCAGCAATACAGGTCCTAGAACTTGAACCTTTCGCCATTAAGAAATTTGAATGGATGCAAACACCCTGCTCGCATGCCTTAAAGGAGTCCTGACACAAAAACTTTGGCCCCGCGTTTTTTTGCTGCAATATGTTTCTGGGGGCCTGTTAATCATAACACGGCACATCGTTTGCTGCAGCGCGCGACAGATAATTAATTACAAGCTCCTCATTACCGACACAGCCTCAGTTTCGGTTTGACAGAGCTCCAAAAACGACAAGCCGCCGGGTGCAACTATCACCACCTAGCGAGTGAAACGCTCGGTCACGTGAGCACACACAACAGTGACGCATTTCCGCGCGGTCTGTCGTCGCCGGGCTCATCGTCGTCTGATGGCGACGATTTTCTTGCGGCGGGGATCGAAGGAATTTTCGACGTGGCGAATCACTTCAGGTTTGACCCGCTGGCGAGGAGCGATTCGTCGGGAAGCGCGTCAAAACAGAAATGGCGGCTATGACGTCATCGTAACTTGTACCGGCTGCAACGGTTACGTAGGGGAAGTAGGGGGGTCACCTCGGGTCACCTCCGAGGGTGTCAATGCACTAGGTGCGGCCTATAATGCTGGATCGCGCTCGCGAACTTGAAAATTCATATAAAATACCTTCAAAGCTTTATTCGCTGTCGATATTTTGCAGGTGGTACACGCACGTACACGGGAATCGATCCAGCAGGCTATCTCGGCCGCGAAATTTTGTGTCTGTACCCCTTTAATTCTCAAAAAACATGCTTTGCACGTGTGCAGCCTTTGAAAAAGGTTGTTTTGGTTACACAGTCAAACCCACTTTTAACTATACCGGTTTTAACAATTTATTGGTTACAACAATGAGAAGCTGCTGCACCATTAACTTTTGTATGTTTTCTATGGTGAAGTAACCCGCTTACAGCAATGGCCGCATGCCTCATTATCGGTTATAACAATGAATTCTGGCTGTTGGGTGTCCGTGATGAAAGGTAATGGAACACAAAATCATTGAAAAGAAAAAAGAAAACAAGAAATTCAAGCCGCTGAACCCCACAACCCCAGCGCCCCTTCGGATTCACGGTGTGCACCGCATAGCACTAAGGCATTGCGGCAAAGCCAACTTTTGAAATGCGCTACGGTGCGGGAGCGGCGGTGGCTTCTTTTAATGCACTTCGAAGAGTTTCAGCGTCTGAAACTTCAGACGTTGTTATACATAGGCTCCATGGGGCTTGTGGCGATCCTGTGAAAGCATCCGAATTTTTAAGCACGTCCGAAAAATCGGCAGCTTTGTCATTCCTATCATTGATGTCTGTTGGCATATCCCATCCGATATTATAGTTTTCTCACCACAGCCTGCTGTCCCCCTACTTTCATTTTTTTGTGCAACCCATTTATAGAAATTATCGCTTATAACAATGAAATTTCATGGCACTTGAGTATTCTTATAAGTGGGTTTGACTGTAGTGTGGACATTTGCAACTTCGGCGACTCACGGTATGAGCTGTCTATATTGTAAGGAGACTTAAGATGCTATCTTTTGCCACACAATGAACTGGCATTCTCTTGCATTAGCAACACTGTTGTGGCCGAGCCTCTCCCATAGCGCAGCGTGCTTACAAGATTGCACACATTGATAGGCTTAACTTCTGCTACAATCCATTCTTGAAAACCCCAAGAAAGATGCAGTGAAGAGATGTGTGCTTACTGGTAAATGGTCTCATTGACGTCACTACTCTCCTCGGTGTAACTGCTGCCGTGTTGAAGGACTGCCTCCAGGGCGGCCTCGTTGTGCCGAAGTCCTTCAGGAATGTAGAACGGATTCTCGGGATCAAGCTCTGGAATCCTGCGTACAAAAGTGTCGAGGCACACCTTGTTCATCTGTATGCAATGCCTGCACATGTTTTTGTTCGGACAAAACACCAGCTACACTGATGTTCAAAATAGTACGGCTAGCATAATTTCCCTAAAGGGCCCTCTCGGTGAATTGCAATTCAACACACACACACACACACACACACACACACACACACACACACACACACACACACACACACAAAGCACTAATTGACTGGTGTCTATTATCATTGCCCATCTGAACAGCATAATGGAAACTGTACGACACTCCGTCGGCATTGTGAAAAAAAGCCAAGCATCTAATAATTAGTGGGGTTTTACATGTCAAAACCACGATATGGTCATGAGGCAGGCTATAGTGGAGGGCTCCAGAAATTTCGACCACCTGGGGTTCTTTAATGAGCACATAAATCTAAGTACATAGGCCTCTAGCAATTCGGCTCCATCGAAATGCAGCCACTGTGGCTGTGATCAAGCCTGCATCAGCTGCCAAGCACAGTAAACACTGTGCCAGCACAGCAGCACCTATGAGCATCTGAACACACGCTTGCTTGCACGTGGGGCATTCTTAGTTCAAATATTGCAGCCGGAACAGCTTTAACATTTGCGCTGTTAAGTCCCTCATTGTGCAATAGCACAAAAAACTGCATTGTTCACTTATCCAGAACCAGTAGTGCTAGATAAAGAAATGCTGTTTGCATTTAATAAAGCTGCGTTACCACAAGAAGCACACTGGCAAGTAGGAAAAGGCTTGGGAATGAAAAGCCAAGTTTTCGGACAAGCTTACCTCGAAGTCACCAGTTTCAATGGCATTTGCTCTGGCCTAGTTACTTTTTTTTGTTTTCATTCATTGTCTTCAAAGGAGCCAAAGATGTAAGTCATTAAATCGTAAACATATCTGCTGCTTCAACACAAGACAAAACACTAAAATATGGCAGCGCACTGACATCTTGGTGCCTAATTTAAAGAACTGGAGTTAATCAATTTCATCTCCCAGTCAACCACACGTTACCGTGAAAGTGACAGAAATAGAGGTTTAAAAAATACTTTGTCGATCTAAATTGGTCTAGCGTTCCTCGTTAGCATCTCCAACAATCAATGCATGCGGCAGTGGTCAACAAACATCAATATCGCAGAGCTCACATTTCTTTCTGCCTCTGGCAGAAGGTCCTCCAGTAACCGTGCTCTTCAACGAGGTTCTTGTACTCGGCCAGCCTCCGGATTCTTTCCTGATATTCTGAACTGAGAGTAAGAAAAGAAAGATAGAAAATTTAAGCAGACATCTTTCCATTCCTAAATGGTCATACCAGTAAGCCACAAAGCAAAATAATAACTTCTTTTGTGTGGCACTACATCCAAGAAACAACGCTGCTTTCAGATTATGCACCACTGTGAACAATACCCCAAAATATGCAGGCAGTGAAAAGAGGTGCGCTATCTGTCCTGGTTTTGTCTCAAGGCTGTAGCTTTAGGCCTCACCATAAGAGCTCTCCGGATGTCAAAAGAATGCCATGCATGAGAAGATGCTTACACACACTGTGGAATGTGTCAGCGTTAGCTTTGTACAAATATGGACCTATGAGGAAGGTCTCTCCGGCAACTCTGAAAAAAAGTCTACAGAAAGGGTTTCTAAAATTTCAGGCCTTCAGGGACCCCGCTAGCTTCTACTGTAGTGCTGCAAATATTACCACTAACATGTGAGCAGGAATTTAGTTGGTTGCCTCTCCCATGTTCCACACGGCCACTACTGGTCCACAGGTCACACAGCAATCTTTTGTGCACCCCTGCTGGGTGGCTAAAGAAATCACATTGTTAATTTAAAATGCAAAGCATTTTTTTGCTTTCTACATTAGTAAAATTGTGGAAATGAGTGGGCAGATAGGAAGGTGTCCTATTTGTTCTGACCACTCGCACAAACGTGTCATTTGCAGAACCCCTACGTTCTGCAGAACTTGTTTGAAAAACCCAGTTCTGCACATGCGTTCTCGTGAGACATCAAGGCTCTAGCACCATCAGATCAGTGCGCGAGATCGTATGCGTGGCTGCCATGACGATGCGAGTGAGCCTTGTGGGAAATAAGGGAAGTCGGCCATTTCTCCCCTGTGAAGCGCGTCAGTGGCGGGAGGGATCAATGATTGGCAGCACCTGAAATCAGACGCACATGGCTCATAGAGGAGCGAAGAGATTGGGACAGCAGTGAAAATGGAACAGAAGCTATAAGCAGCGACTGCGAGTCCAAGGTAAAATACTCTAGCTCCGACTGCTGCTTATGCATATCTTGCTCCCTGCTCCATCTGCCGAAGAGGCACCAAGACCTACCTTCCCAGGGTGAACGTCAATGTTTCAGGAAAGTTGAATAAACGTTGCTTGTTTTGCTATTACTGTGTATCTGTGCACTGGGAAGCTAGTCAGTGTCATTATCTAAATAGGAGCAAGGCTGGGTAGTACCCATTTACAGCCTTAATTAACAGGTGGATAACCAGTTTTTTGCTGCAACACCACTTGATTGCCTCTGGTGTTCATGGTAAAACTTGAGTAGCAATACCATGATTTGATGATGCTGTAGTGGGGCATTCTGGATTTTGACAATCCAGACTTTTATCTAACGAGCACCTAACCTTAAGTGCATAATCATTTTTTTCATTAGGCCCTGGTCATTATGACTGAAAGCGAACCTGTAACATTTGTGTTCAGTGGTGTAAATTAATGTTGTGACCAGCGGGCTTTTGCGGCGAGCGAAAGAACACCTAATCACAGACACGGCACTATCACTTCCTGGTTTTCCATTCCCTGTTTCAGCAGAACTCACCTTTGTGAATTACTAGCTCAATCAAACTGGTACATTACATAAGGAAAGACCAAACCACAGCAAACAATGATGAGACACAGTGCATGCTATTTTTACAAAGATATGCGTTGCATGACGGATGATTGGGATAGCAAACGTAGCCACAAGCATGGATGCAATGAAATGTGCACGCAGTGTGCAACTACACCCGGCAGCAGAAGTTTGAGGGATGTGGGCTACATTTCAAATGAGTATATCTGCTCTGTTACTGCGTGACGCTTCTAATTTAACGGGTAAATGTATAGGCCGCAAGAACTACTATACTGGCTGGAACATTTCGTTGGAGTTTATGTTCTTCAACAAAGCTGGTATATATAGCTTTCTCAAAAATATTGTGTCGTGCAAATGTTTGCTGGAGGATGCACATGACAATTACGATGTTGCACATCATGGGGTCTTTTATCCGCAGTTGCAAACAAGCTTTTGTAGCAAGCACATGCACAGCATATCTGTCAACAAGGACCCATCACATGCTTCAGAGAGGCACAGCCAGCCATGCGTCTGTCTGCATACAGTTAGACACCTGTACAGCAAAACATACTACACTGCGAAAATGCTTTGTTGTCTGTGTTCATTTAATCTGTCATTACACATGCTACCTGTCATAACGTATACTAAATCAAAACGAATCATTATGCATGGGTAACTTGATACCATTAGGTAGTGGAGTAGTCTTCCATTACTCGGCTTTTCAGTTACATCTTGGGCCTACAGCTCCGGTCGATAACCATACATACCTAGTGACCAAGACTCGTCAGCTCGGTTAAGAAATTGGCCCTCACAAAATAATCTGAACACGACTAGACAGTACGTATTTGGCTGACTCCAATGACATCAATGTTAGTCTCGGTGCTAAAAGCGGACAGCTAATGCGACGAAAGACGTGTCGCCTTCTCTCAGAAGTGTCCTTTTTTCAGGAAACTTCACACAAAAATGCCAGCCCAAAGTGACAAACAATTCCTATACCCAGGAAGACTGGTTTGAAAAATGGCTATGCATTACAGTTTGCCACAAAACCAAAACTGTGTTAGCAGCATTGGCAACAGTGTACCGTCAGAGCCAGTACCATTGCCACTGAGATCACAATTTATCAATTTTGTGGTGACGAAAACATGCCACTTTCATGCCTTATTTACAAAAGCTCGTTCAAGAATCAAAAGAAGTTTACTTCATGTAACGAGCTAGCAGCATGGAGCTGCTTGACGCTTTTGGTGTACTTGATGCTTTTGATTCCCCTCTTGCATAGATTCACAATTGGAACCTTCTCAAAGGTTCTAGGACCAATCAGCTTAACTTCCACTAACAGAACTTCGAGAGTTCGAAATCTGTAAATTTTAAGACTTAAAAACCGCCCAATGGCTTTTCGAACGAAATTTCCTGCATCTATGGTGTGCACATGGCGAACAGCCATTTCAGCCTACCTAGCTTTCGTACCCGCTGCAGATTACCTACAAGATAAGGAGCGATGGCCCCATGCATGTCATCCGCTACTACCGTCACTGCACGGGACATGCAAGCAGGGCTGAGCCGACTCCCCTCTCCCACTCCACTACAGCACACCTAGACACACAAATATCCCTTCTCTCCTAATTTTTTAACCTCCCGTTCCTTTCCTAGCTTTGAGCTCTGGGGCCGTATTCTCAAACTATCGCAAAAGTATCGCCTTTGGTGCGCGCTGATCGGCCATTGAGCAAAACCGGAAAAGTGAGGGCGACAGCTAGTATTTCCGTCGATGTGACGGCGCTTCTGACATGCCCGGAATTGCCAGTTATTGACATGCCAGTTATTGAATGCATCAGATTCTACGTCACCAAACGCGATACTATTGCCTTTCGCGATCGTTTGAGAATACAGGCCCTGCTGTTTTGTAGTCCTCAGAATATGGCTATTCCAGTGATGTGATTGACTGAAGCTGTTTTGGAGCAGGTTTTTGGAGCAGCAAAAAGTGCGTTTTGGAGCAGGTAAAAGGGCTTTTGGAGCAGCCAAAAACGCGTTTGGGAGCAGGGAAAACAGCTTTTGGATCAGCTAAAAGCTCACTGCCAAGGGGAAAAATGAACCGTGTCAAGCGAAACAGTCAAATAAGGAGGAACTGTTTTGAAATAAAAAGTTCTGTCCAATAATGGCTCTTTCCATAACACCATTGGATCACCTAACAGCCCCGTAAGCGTAAACATTGGACAAGGGTGTCAATGCAGGCTGCCATTGGCGTCGCGGTCTTATAATGGCTTAGAGTGGCCAAACTAAAAATGCAGGTAGGGTTTCCCAACTAAGTAGAATCTCGGTGATACGAATCTGGAGGGGGAAGGACAATATTCGTATCGCCCAAAATTTGGTATCATCAAAATACTAGCAATACCTGTTTTCAAACCACGATATACGCACAAAACATTCATTTCTGTCAAAAGAACTCGCGTATGCCTTTCTGGGACACACGTGAATGGACAAATAAGGGACTGCGTAGCTGGCTGCCGCAAAAGCGCGCGTCAAAGCTTCGCATGAGGCCAACTGAAAACTAAGTGAAGTCCGCTCCACCATAGTGACAAGCGAAGATCGACACTGAAGCCGAAAGGCTTCGTGCTAGGAGCGTAGGCAGAATTTTATTTTTTTATTTTTTTTTTTGGGGGGGGGGGGGGGGGGGAGGTCGGCACCTCCTTGATTTGAAGTGGGGGCCGGGCAGGCAGATGTGGTCAAGTGTCATTTTGGGCTCTGTATGCCATAGCAAAAAAAAAAAAAAAAAAAAAAAAAAATTCGGGGAGGGGGGGGGGGGCTCCGCTCCTGGCTACACCACTGTTTCGTGCCTTTTTCTACGACTATATAGCCTTAATTTACCGCTGCGTTAGCCGCGTACCTTCGGAGCTCGTAGTCGCTATCGATGATCGCGTTGATAGCGACCGTGGTTTCGTGCGCGGCGGTTGCGGCAAACGGTAGTTCCGTTTTCAATCCGCCTGCGCTGGCTGCGCACGTGCCTTCAAAACTACGTTCTGCGTCGCCTGTATTGCTATCTATAATCGCATCTGCCGCTGTTTTGTCCGTGGCATTTGCGGGAAGCAGCGCTACTTGGACTGGGTGGGCGTTGGACGCACGTGCACTTTCGGAGTCCCGTCAGTTTCGTCGTCGCCATACATGATAGTGTCAAGAGCGACTGCGGTTTCGCCCACAGCGGTTATGGCAAACGATAACCACAGTTCTGACAGTGTGCGCGCTGGCCGCGCGCGTACTTCCGAAGCTAACAGCATTCTGCTCCCGGCCGTCGCTCGACGGATTCAGCACCAAAGTTCGTATCACCCGCCGCGACGCGGAAAAGTGTTCGGAACATCCAATTTTCGGCCCATTCGACACAGTGGAATTCGGCTGGGAAATTTCACGAATTCGTATCAGCCGGTTACGTTTTCATCAACGCCTCCTAAATTGGTTTACTTGGGTTCGCAAAGAGCCTGGATCGGATTGGGTTGCAATTTTTGTCATGTCCAATGCCATATGTCATATGCAGGTTTTTGGAGATTTCAGTACACCTGCTGAATTCCGATGCGTCTTCGTGGCCTCAATGTGCCTCTTGTGTAGCATGTCGCTTTATCGCTGCAAAACCATGTTGTTATTTCTGCTGTGTAGCTACCCCTAACCGTGGTCAGCTTAACCACGGTTAAGGTTGTCCGTGTGACAGGGGTATAAAACTCGTTCTAGTAGCGGAACTTAAAAAAGGGTGCAAAAATAAGACAGGCGTGGACATCGCTGTACTAACAACTGAAATTTTACTTCTATGTTGCTGCGGCGGTGCGGTCCTTCCAAGGTGCATTTTTTGGGGGGTCACGCCAATTTGCAGCAGTCTGGAGAGGGTTATGTCGGTTATGGTTATGTCCCCAGAAAGCGCCGAGCAGCGTGCCGAGAAAAATGATGCACGAACATTCCTCTCGCGGCACGAAAATTTTGCCACGCGGCAGCTTTGGAGTGTCGCGTATTGCCGCCGGCGGCGCGCTGCGCACGTTTTTCCTAGTTTTTCCGTTAGTGTGCTTATAGTTTGGCGCAGTTTTGGCGCAAAACAGCGGAGATGTAGCAGGATGTAGCAGCTTTGACGTCTTGGCGCAGCTTGGCGCAAGTGGCGCAGCTATCACATCACTGCTATTCACTCCCCTTACGGCCTGCAAAACGGAGGGCATGCGCACACACTCCCCCCTTCAATGCGTGCACTCACCCTGACTCAACAACACCCCTCCCCCCTCCCTTTCTCAAGAAATGCATGTGCGTGTTATTCGTCCCCTTTCTGCATGTGCGGGCAGTACCAGTCCAAGAGCATGGCTGATGTGACTGGGTTGGTTACCGGTACCCTTAGAACTTGAATTACCCATGTTCCACTGTATTTCGCACAACTTGATGCAACACAATAAAATGATGTGTCATAATTCATAGACAACTGAAAACTGCACAGCTCGCAGCCATGGGCCATAGCGGTTGCAGCAGAGCAGCTCAAGAAATATAGACAGCACTGTACGGAGGGTGAAATGTTTTGCCTCAAAGACAGTGACAAAGGGCCGTCTGAAATGGATGACAATGAGCATGAGGCGCACATAAATGTCCATGCTACGAAGGTAGACTGAAAATTTTCTCCCAATTTTCTACAAAAATAGTGCGTACTAAATTTGAGTGTGTGCTACTTTCTACAGAGAAATAGGAAAACCAGAGATGTGCACAAGGATTCGGTGAAGGTCGTCAAATGAGGCAGTGGCATGTTTTCAGCCTGGTCTCGTTAATTGCCAAATCACACTATCTATTCAGACAGTGCCAGGAAGGCCGAATTAACAAAAACAGACTGCACCACGTCTTCATACAGATGAACGTGAAAGCTGCAAACCTGTTCACTGCCAGTGGAGCTAGAGCATGTGCAAGGCGATAGCAATGGTCCTGCTTGATAAGCATACCCACAGCATATCTCCACACCACCGAAGCCCACTCCCGACTGCAGACAAGACAAACCAGCGCAATGTTTTGCATGTGCAACTTAAAACAGAAAATTTACGCAGATCCAATGCACATGTTCAAATCTGCTTGAAAGCTTAGGCTTTCACGAAGCAGCTCAACTAGTGAGTACGAGAAGCATCACGTGCCATGCAGTAATTGTGTTTGCGCGTAACACCAATCACAAGCAATGGCAAAACACAAACATGCAAAGGTGCACTTCGTGGGACATCACTGGACATCACTGCAGTGCCGTCATGAACACGTGGTAAGCATGGTATGTGGTTATACATGACATGAGAAGTACTGTTAAAAACTTGATATAATGAAGTCGGCACAGCCATCATTTACTTCATTATTTCAAAGCCTCTGTTATATAGATATTTGGCCCTTTGTGCAAATATACCGTATTTACCCGCATAATTTGCGCCCTCGCATAATTTGCGCACCCCTAATATTTAGCCAGCTTTGCTAAAAAAAATATTTACTCGCATATTTTGCGCTCCCCGTCCCGCTCGAGCCAGCTCGCCGGCGCGCGCGCACGGGGCGAACTTTGGACGGCCGCGCCGCCGCGCCCCGCGGCCTGCACCGAGCAGGCGAGCGCAGTCATACACAAGACAGGCTGCGAGTGCGAAGTCCCTTCTTCCGATTACTTCGTCCTATTCTCTGGAAACCGCCGAGACCGTACCAACAACTGTTCGAGCGTTCTCCCGCCGTGAGAATGCATGCACGCGGCACGGCACGGACTACTTTCTGCATCGGAGGCATGCGAGGGCCAGTCGCGCCAACGTTTCCCCTCGCTGACTCTCCTCCTCTGCGTCCGCGCTGCGACGCAGCCTTCGTTGATTTCGGAAGTTTAGGTTTCGCGATCAGCCAGTTGCGTTTTCACTGTTCTCTTGCGCTGAGCTACAATAACTATTCGGCAAAATTCAAGCTCACTGTTATAGAATTTGCCTAAGGAAACGGGAACCGTGCCGCAGAAGAGTTCGCTTTTTAATACAAGACCGGGAAGGAGACCGTTCCGAGGACCGAAGCATGGAAAGTTTCCTGCCGTTGAAGAATACCTTTTCAAATATGTGCGAGAGCTTAGGCGCACCGGTATCGCCGTGCCGTGGCACCTCGTTACTCCCAGCATTGTCGCGAAGAGCTTCAAGAAGACGCCTCAACGCACTCGACGGAACGAAGGACGACGAGCTTTGGGAAAGCGGTGACAGCGGCCGCGGCGATGATTCTCAGTCGGACTTCTCAACCAGTGATTCTGACTAGACCGCGCATGACCGAATCTGGCTGGTTAAAGTACGTGCTAATTCTGTTAAAAACCCTTCGTTTGCGCTATAATTTATTTTCTTCTTTAATGTATTATATCGCGCGTGTTAGGACTATATATTGTGCGTTATTTCAGATGTGCTCGCGAAATCTCCGCGTAATTTGCGCACCCCCTTTTCGGAGCTCCAAATTCGCGAAAAAAAGTGCGCAAATTATGCGAGTAAATACGGTAGTTAACGTAATATGGCCGCAAGAAAAATAGGCTTTGTTGAAGCTGAGAGCCGATGGTCAAATTTACACTTTGATGCCATTTCGACAAAATCCTCATTGAAAGAATGTGTAGTGCACAGAAAGCCGAAGTGAATCCAGATTCAATGCAAGGGCAATCAGTCCAAGCAAAGCTATCTCACACATTCCACTGTTGCGGCTTGCCATTAAAGCCTTAGGTACTGCCCAGAACAGTATGACATTGCTCTTCAGTCAGTCTGATGAACACACTGTGTCAAAACCTGTTGCACACCCACCACAACAGCAGAAGAGCTTCAGTTCAAAAGTGCACGGAAGCAAGGTGACAAACTGAATTATGTTGTCATGTTTGCTCATGGTGGCTGCTGTTGTCTATTGGTTCAACAGAAGTCGTTCAAGTTGGATTTACTGCAGAACAGCCACAAAATTTTATGGAGTTTGTAGCGGTGCAGCAGATAATTGAGAAAGAAAAAAAAAACTAACAATGATTACAATCCTCCTCAACGCTAAGTTCAAGTGCAGTTGTTCACGTGCTTTCTTTTCGTAGGTCCCTTGGCAGCGGCAGCGATGAGCTTCTCTTTACGGCAGTGTGATTGTGTCAGTCATTATTCAGAAAGAACTGGTGTAAATCTTACCTATGGGTGAGGTGCGCTGGCTTTAGTAATTGCGTGGCTTCTGGAAAATACCACAGAATTTACTACACACAGACAGATTACAAATTCTATGGCACCATTTGAGTGGCAGCAGCAGCGATGAGCTTCTCTTTCTGTGGTGCTAACTGCAAGGCCTCCCTCAGCACTCTCCTGTGCTCCTCTTTCGCCATCCCCACCATGCTCTGTGCTCTTAGTCACGTGCACTCCTCCCCCTTTCGTCACCCACACTGCGCTTCCCGTTCACTATCTTTCGCAATGCTCATTCTATTGGTTACAAGCTACAAGGTATGCCGACGCTCAACACAGGAACGAGAATCTAACAGCTGCAGTCTAAGAGAAAAGGCGCTAGCTACTTAACATGGTGCAACAGTGTACTCACTGAGAAAGCTTTTATCTGCAGTAAAGGCACCTGTTAGTTCCCATAGGTCAAGCTGGCATCTACAGTGCAGACCACTTATTACGTAACCGCATATAGTGCAGGACCGGTTATAATGCGGTCTTTTTCGACTCCCGTTTACCCTCCCATAGAACCGCATGTATACGCATACCGCTTATTGTGCAGTCCCCCAAGATGAAATACCGCTTATAATGCGGTAGCGAGTGCGGTTCTCAAAGGAGGTACGCCGCTGGGGAGGGAGCGACGAGGTCGTTACGAAGGGCGAGGGCACGCACAGTAAACGAACGAGGGGCGGAGGGAGGAAAAAGACCGCGGCAGCGCTGTGCGGGCTCGCCGAGTGGGGAAGGATGGTGGTTGCCTAGGCGACGGAGTAGCCTTTGCACCGGCGGCGGCAAGGCTCCGCGGCCGCTTGCCGGCAGTGCGTTCCGCGTGGAACGCACGATCGCGTCCTCATCAAGTGCGCTTTAAAGTAAGTTTCCTGTCGGGAAAAGCGCCGTCGTTATCACACTTGCTACAGATATCGCGTTTGCTACCTCGTCCGCAAATTGAAAAGTTTTGCGGCTTCATGACGCGAGCTTTCGCCTTTTCTGCCAGTGCGCGGACTTAAACGAGCTTGGCGGGCTTTTGTCGCCGTTGATCTCCCGGCCGCGAACACGAAACTTCGTATCGCGCGCTGTTCTTGGGTTAGTACTTGAGTGCGAGCTTTTCGACGTCCGATCTTCATGTTGTCTTGGACAAACTTCCCGCGACAATATGCTGAACCGCCGGCTAGGCCTAATCAGCGTTGGTTGCTTTTCGGTAGCGGTCGCGGGCGATAAAAGTTGCGGTTTGGTGCGGAATCAACGAAACTTTTTGCGATGGCTGCACTTGAAGGGCAGGGAATCATATCGTTAATGAAAACGAGGGCATGGTCGGCACATGCAACTCTCGAATGGTGGTTCCGGATTCGATTGCAATGTCTTGGACATCGCGTGCGCGCCCGTGAAATCGAACGATCGGTACCGCTCAGCACGTGAAATTTCGGTCGCGATTCGACATGGTTTCTGTGTAATGCGCATACCTCGAGGTGGCCTGAAACGTAGTCGGCGAATTTCCGCGATGGCACTTTGTTTTGTTTGCTTTTTTCCCCCGTGTTCATTTCGTTGGCAATGCGGGTCTTTGGCGGTTAATTTTTGAATATTCGGAGATTTAAGTGGTTGTAAGCGCCCCAAATCGCATATGTCGATTATCGGACACGCGAGGCGACATGCTCAACACGTTTTGCGCAAGTGCAGCCTTTGGAGAAGGTTGTTTTGGTTATAGATTTAAGTGGTTGTAAGCGCCCCAAATCGCATATGTCGATTATCGGACACGCGAGGCGACATGCTCAACACGTTTTGCGCAAGTGCAGCCTTTGGAGAAGGTTGTTTTGGTTATAGTGCGGTACCGCTTATAGTGCGGATATTCGCGACTCCGGCGACTTACGTTATAAGCGGTCTATACTGTATCCGTTTCAGCCAGTCCAGGATAGCTTCTTCGACTTTGACATCATGGAGAGCAAGCGCCATGATAACTGTTACACATGGCGACACCTTTCTGTAGCGTTAGCTACACTTGCCTAGCCGGAGCCGATTTCGTGTGGATCGTCATGAGCCGTGCTGCGCATGCACGAGGATCAGTGATGTCACACAGCTGGCTCACCGGAGCCGGCATCTCACGTGCTCTCCGCCACTACAGCGCGCGGCTCGCCGCTGCTTGTCTGCGCGTTCGGGAGGAGTGGCGTCGTAGCCTTGGCAGAGGTGTTGGCGCCAGCGCGCGCGCAGCTATTCGCCTTCGCTGTGCAGTCGCCGTCTGACACTGTGCTGGAGCCACTGGATAGCGCCTTTGACTGGCGTTTGCAGGTGGGTAACTACATGGTTAAACTGAATGACATTTGACTTGATGATGTCGATCGCAGCATCTTCTGTAGTGAGCAATTGTTGAGTAGTAATAAAAAAATAAACATGCGTTTACAAGCTTCCTATACCTCCGAGAATAATTAAATGTAGAAATAAGCATATTACGCTGCCGTAAGCTTTGGTTCATTGCTTTGTTTCGTGACGTTGCAGCTGACCGTAGCAACATAAGCCAACGCTAGTCAGATCCACAGTGTAAAAAGAAAATGGCAACTGTCGCAACCAAAATACAGCGTTTGAAGTGCTTGTTTAAGTGATTAGTGTAAATAAAAGACGTGAAAACTTTACTTTCAGCCAAATAGGATGTCGTTTTATATAATTTAGGTATATCGCACTTCGGCAGCTGTGCCGTCGAGAGTATACATTTCTCAGTTGAATGAGTTCTGGCGATGGCAGTAGGTGACGAATGGGATTTGGGCGAATGCCATTTCGTTCGTCCGTGTGGCACCGCGCGAGTGGCATTAAATCTGAAGGCATTAGGAGGCAAATGCCATTTTCTGTGCCCATGTGGCACGGGTATTACTCATGTTTGTCACTTAGCCCACGGCGACAACAAAAACACCTACAGCAGGCGCTGACACAAGCTAGTCGCGCCCAATATGAGTTGCAACATGTTGACCATGCTCAAAGTGGAGCCAACACTGCAACGCGGCGCCAACACAGCAAAAATTACAGAAGTAGCCAGTGTTTCAGTTGCTGGTATTCTCTAAACCATTTTAACTAGGGGTGTGCGAATATTCGAAATTTCGAATATTTTTCGAATAGTGTTTGCTATTCGATTCGATTCGCACTGGAATTTTACTATTCGAACTTCCCAAAAACAAATACAGTCAACGTCCGATTGAAAGTGACCCCTTCAAATTTTCAATATGCTTCACCTCATTACACTCTCGTATTGCGGCAAAGCTGCCTTTCAAGCTCCGTTACGGTTGAACTTTGCCAAGAGACAGTCAACGTCCAATCGGAAGTATTCCCTAGATTTTCCATAAGCTTCACCTCATCACACCCCGGTATTGCGGCAAAGCTGCCTTTCAAGCTCCCTTACGGTCTAACTTTGCCAAGACACAATGTCCGATTGGAAGTGGTTCCTAGATTTTCAATATGCTTCACCTCATCACATCCCGTAGCTGCCTTTCAAGCTCTGCTACGGTCGCAAATGTACTAACTCAAGAAAACGCTGGTCCCAACATGGAGATGAAAGATGTGGCAGAGGTGGGGGCTCAATTATCCTTTTTGGACTTGAAATTTGGGCAGGAAGTCCGAAAAATCGGAAGCCGAAGCTTTTTAGCATCCAAAATTTCAGATGTTCTTATATATCGACGTCTATGAGGCAGAGTTGGAACTCCAGACTTGAAGGGAGCACACCCTTGTCCGCCACATCAGTTGAGCTTCCACAGAAGTTGAAAGAGGAGGAGAGGCTGAGGAAATGGCATCTTTGCCTATCACCTGTAAAGTGTTGCCGGCAACACTTTCGTTGCACCAAATCATGTACATAAATGGAATTCGGCCTCTACATTGCCTCATTCTTGATAAGACAACTATGAAACACCACCCCACCCCGCCAGTGCTTCATCAACCTAGCAAAAAGAAACACTTTCATGTTGCTATCTCATAAGAATATTCTTAGGAATCCGCTCTTTTTCTTCTGCAATTTCGCTTCGAAATATTCGAAAAATATTCGAGAAATATTCGAAAAATATTCGATTCGATTCGTACTCACACTTCATTATTCGAATTCGCTTCACAGCCAAAATTTTGCTATTCGCACAGCTCTAATTTTAATGTTTGTCAGGGTAACCGTTCAGGCAAAGGGTTCCTTCAACCACGGCCACCGTTTGCAACTTATATTGAGCGTGAATGTACATATGAAGCCGAGTACAGAACTATGCCCTTGCGTAGATCACAGGATACCAGTGATATGCTGCACACTAGGGTGCTCTCTTTCTCTGCTGCAGCCTCCCTCCCCCCACCACTGCCACAAAAAATGCTGCTCTGCTTAGGTGGCCGTGCTGTCTAGCGCACAGTTTGAATGCATTTGCGAAAACAATGTGTAACTGAAATATTTTGATCATTGGTATGTAAGCACGAGTTTCAATTTATTGCCTTGGTCCTACGTTTACAGCAGAAACAAAACTTCACTGCATAGAAAATTGCACAATAAACAGTGGATAAGAGTTTTACTATATTGAGATTTAACCGTGGAATGCAAAATACCACAGGAAGGCCAACTACTATATGCCAGCTTCACTTATAGACTCAACCCAAATTGAACTAGCTTGCGCACATGGTACATGTCATGACAAACACAATTCAACGAGGAAGGAGCTGTCGAAACTACCACAGTCTGAAAGCATCTGTGAAGCAACCTTTGATTACTTTAAAAAAAAATAAAGATTGAGAAAGTTCAGGCTTACTAAAGGTAGTCACTAGGTTCCAGCTCCAAGACTCGCACGGGTTTGTTCCTTTTCCTCTTCCACTTCTTGGCTCTCCCATCCACCTGCATGTCCTAAGAGTCGATGAAAGCACGCGAAGGCATGAGACAATTCAATTCGCATCTTTAAAAAAAAATCTTTCAAACATATCAAAACTAATGTCCAATGTCCCAATTCAGTTAAGCCTTGATTATGAGCAGAGTGACTGTTCCACTGTGCACAGTCAAGGTGCCAAGCAAGAAAGAAGAGAGAGACAGGAAAACAAAAAAGGAACTAGACAGAGGGAGATACACACCTCATCGATGCCTTCATCTTTTTTCAGTACATACTGGGCATCTGTAAAATATTGAAATTGAACTGGGTTCAGTGAGTGCAAAAGATTGCAAATCAGCTCTGCGGAAACCCGCAAGGTGGTGGAAGGGATAAGAAAGGGAAGTAAAAACCACCCGATTATAGCACAAAGCTACAAAAAGAAAGCTTCTTAGTTGCCAAAAAATTCGTCCTAGTCTGGGGATTGAACCCAGGAGCAACGGCTTTCCGGAGCGGTTGCTCTACCAAGTGAGCTAACTAGGAAGCTAGCAATTGGCAGCGCAAAGGCGAATTTATAGACAACTAGACGCACATGGACACGTATAACTGCAAATCAGTTCTGCGGAAACCTGCAAGGTGGTGGGAGGGATAAAGGAAACTAACAACCACCCGACTGTAGCACCCCTTGAGGCTTCGTGCTATAATGGGGTGGTTGTCAATTTCACTTTCGCAGTGCAAATGATATGCGATAACATGTCTATTCTGGGTTTGTGCCTCGTAAAAAAAATAGTGTGATGAAAACCAGGCTGGTCACATACCGCGGTGCAGCGGAGGAGCAACTTCTGCTCTCTCAGAAGTGGGAGGCACGGCTGGTTCAGAGGGCGCCTTCGGTTGTGCCTTGGGTGGCTTGGCCCGTTCGACCGAAGGTTCTTTTGGCACATCTTCAACGGCACTACCGGTTGATTCACAGACACTGCTCTGCATCAAAGCTGCGTCCTCGTCTTTGTCATTCGTTGGCTGCTTGGCACCGGGCTCACCGGCACGGCGCTGCTGTTTCTTCTGTTCTCGTTGTTCCAGTTTCTTCTCCTTCCTGAAACGACATTTAAAAGCCTGAAGCTTTGAATACGAGCACTCGGAAAAACATTGATGCACTCCTTGATGGAAAGCGTACCAATCGATCGATCAATTTACAAGGTTCGCTCACAACGGTAGCAAGTAACACAGTCATAACCAATCATTATAGAAGCCACAATCGAGACAAAAATACCTTCACTGTATCCAATATTCATTATACACTGATGGTGGCTTCAATTAATGCCACTTTCCACCTGTAACTGTGATGCAACGGCCAAAAATTCGATGGCTAAATGTTCCAGTGTCCACAATTTCGGACGTTTTTAGACATCCCTAGCAAAAATGCCAATAGGATTTCCTATTGGTCCAATAGGAAATCACTATTGGTTCTATAGGACATCTATTGGAGCTGTATTGGTTGTATAAGACTTCTATGGGTACCAATAGACACCAACAGCCACCACCTATTGGTGTCTTATTAGACCAATAGAAGTTGTATTGGTCAAATAGGGGCTGCCTTTTGGTGTCTTATTGGACCAATAGGAGTTGTATTGGTCAAATCGGTGCTGCCTATCGGTGACTTATTGGGCCAATAGGAGTTGTATTGGTCAAATAAGTACTCCTATTGGTTTCTTAATGTACTAACAGAAGATGTATAAGGCCAACAGGAGTTTTATTGTTCAAACAGCTACCGCCTATTGGTAGCTGTTTATAACATCTTATGACTGATTGAGCGCGTCGGACCCGATCCCGATCAAATTTCTTGATCATGATTGGCTATACGCAAGCTGCAGACGGGATCAATTCACTTTTGATAAGTCTGATCCCGATTGAGCTTAATCGTACACCGTGAGACACCGTGTGCAGTTAGCAACTCACGCGACTATAAGAAAAGGCTGCGTGTCGACCACGGCGGTACGGTGTCTCCGTACATGCCGTGCGGTAAACGGGCACTATAGTAAAACACGCTAAAGAAGAACTTGCGAAGGAATCGACAACACAGACACCACAGAATAATAATAAGAAACCGCCATGAGATCACAGCCGGCATAGAACCAGCCAGTTGACGAACAAAAAAAAAAAAAGTGAGACGGTGCGCGGCGTGGCGACGCTGCATGTGTGAACATTTTTTTTACACGTTCCTTGGTTAAGCAGGCTAAGCAATGTGCTAAGCTTTAAGATAAGCTTTGGATAATATGTAATGTTTATAACTATTTATGCTAAGCAATATAAGTAGTGCTGTAAAGATACAGGAGAAAGAATTGTGGATCTGCAAACGCGACCGACCGTGCGTTTGGCGCGCCATCCGCGCTCGGCCGATACGAAGACAAGCCCAGCCTGCGGCCAAGCTAAGCCAAAACGTTGTGTCTGTCGCCATAGCGCGCGCTTTGTGTGATCTCGATGCTTCACGTAAGCCTGCTTACACGATGTTTGCTTTAGTGTGCTTCCGCGACGATAACGTGAAGGCTGTGTTCAGCGTGCACCAGATGGAGACGTTCTGAGCCATAAATGTCTTGGATTTCGACCGATTTCGACCGATTTCGACTCAACAAGTGGCACCAAGAATAATGGCAAGACGAGCAACAAGGCCCATGTGCTCCGATTGTTTGGTGAGTTGAGTGGGCATGGTAGTTACTCCTATTTGGTATTTATTTGATATCACCTTTTTTTGTATTCAAACTTGGGACGAAGCTGAAAGGTCGGGGAAAG
The DNA here is from genome assembly GCF_013339695.2 of Rhipicephalus sanguineus. Lineage (NCBI taxonomy): Eukaryota > Metazoa > Arthropoda > Arachnida > Ixodida > Ixodidae > Rhipicephalus > Rhipicephalus sanguineus. Next base: position 148,169,959 of record NC_051180.1, read on the forward strand.
AAGTCCCTCGTCCTTTGTCTCCGGTATTTGATGACAGCGAGACCAGCAACGCCTCGATTGCAAGTCCACACGCTCTCAGAAGTTGAATGATTGAGCGCATATATTATTGCAGTTTGTTTTTGTGTTTGTCAGTATGCACGAAAAAACGTAGCATAGATTAGAGGTAAAGGACAGGCGCCCTGCTCGTGAGTGTAGTTGGAGTCTCGCAAGCCCTTTGTAAGTATTTACAACGTGCGTGTTAAGCCGAAAACGCGTTTATCGCCTCATAGTAAAACGCTCTAGTCGATGCTGTTTGTCTGTTGTAGTGCGCGCCAATCGGCTTATCATACTTGTTCGACATAATGTCACAAGAACCACAGAAGGCCACATGATAATTCATTATACAAATGTGCATAGCATATGTACTGCACTGGTGCGATTTTTTATTTCATATTTTTTTATTTTTTACATACTGCAGCCCAATTAAGGCTATCGCAGGAGTGGGTTTATTAATGTTGTTGGCTTAATTGCATAAGCACGTAACATGCAGCACGTGTGTTATATCAGCTCATTGCAGCCTGACTGCTGTGTTGGGCTTGCAACGATATGGAATCTAGGCTGCCTTTACTACTGTCTTACATATTACCGTTGCCTCATCGTGAATCTACCCTAGCTTAATTTATTTCATGCCATCTTTAAGTTGAGATTTAGTGGCATGCTCTAGTATGATAGTCGCACCACCATCGTGAAAAAGAGCACGTCACAGATAGTAAGTGATTATTGAGTTTGCTGTAATTAAGGACGAGTTTGCAGTTCATTCTTGGGTACAGCTCAAAAAACACAGGACGCAAGCGTGTAAACGGGATAAGGTGCTGCTTAATTTTAAAAAAAATTTTGCCCCTTTCTTTTCCTTCCTTTTTTGCCGCAAAATTTTGCCGATATACTGTTTTCTTTCCACGCAATAAGCCACAGTTGGGTGTGTAATATTTCACTCAGTTTTTTGCTATAGTTCAGCTCCCAACATTGTGAACATGTGCAGTGAATTAAGGTCTAGATAATTTCTCACTGTGCCGTCTACTTTCTATACATTGCTTTGAAGGTAAACTTTAATAAACATGTGTTACTGTTTTCTGATTTCATGGCTCTGTTTATTTACAGAATCTTTCAGGCACTTCCTCGAGTGCGGATGAGGCCCGCAAGATCGCCAACATCATCAAGGGCCAGAAGAAGCACTTGTAGTTTTGATTATGAGAATATATTTGAACATATGTCTCATTCATCCACTGTGATTATCATTGCAGGGGCGCTGCCACAGTGTGGGCCTTCTGCATGACGACAAGACACCCATAAAACACTTGCGCAAGACTAATTCTAATGGGGCTGAGAAGTGGGCAAATACAAAGCTAATACAATGCCAGCAGGCAAATACAGAACCAATAGGCCAATATAATTCCAATTGGCTAATAGAGAACCAATACACCAATATAGGTCCAGTAGGCTGATATAGAACCAATAGACCAATAGCCAAATACAGTTCCAATAGACCTATAGAACCAATAGACCAATAGGTGTCAATAACCCAATAGGCTATTGGTTTTTTATTGGGAATTTTTGCTAGGGATTGGCTCTATGGAATACATGACAATGCCACAATGGCTTTCAAATGATTAAGCACGTCTTGAAAATCTGTTGCTGACTGCATCTTGCTATAACACAGCGTTGCCTCTACAGTAAACTCTGGGCTGTAGAGGCAAAGCGGTGTGCGTGATTGCGGAATACTTATGTGTTGGGCTTCGTTTTACATGTTGCAGTTGCTCAATTAGGTTCTTGCATTTCTTTTAGACTTTTAAGGGGGGACACGGCTTTCATATTGCGGAAAATCACAAAAAATAATTTTTTTTTTTAAATCACATTTTCAGTTTCTGTAGCCCATTTTCTATCTGATCCCAAAATATTTTCACGAGAAACAGCATAGAAGTCCCTAGGCCTAACTCTGCTCACGGTGCCGACATGCGAGATGAGCCTCGAACTTTGCGGCAAATAACAACGCGCTAGCGGACCCTCAGCAATGTGCTCCTTTGCAAGCAGCAAAGCACATCACCCGCCGGCCCCCCGGAACCGTGGATAATCATTTTACGCTCGTCGCGCTGCGGCCGTGCATCGGCGTCCTGAAATGCGAGACCAAATGCACTGCGCGCCGATTTTTTGTCGCCGCGCCTAGGCATACTGCGCATCGTCACCGAATGCCGCCACCCAGCACATCGCATGCCGACTTCCCGGATTCCGTGGCCGAGCACTTCGAGGTGAAATAAAGTACTGATGATGCAATTTAGGCGCACTTGGAGTCGTGCTTAGTATCGCCACAAGCTCTCATGAATCATCTGAAATAATAAAAGCCTTGCAGATAGCCGTGTCCGCGAGCGGGTGAATGATGAAGCGCATCAAAGGCGAGGTTTACAAATTAGCTTCAGTGAATCAGGGAGATGAACATATATCTGCCCAATTCGAGTCTTGAATGAACTACTAAGGAGTTCCTATTCCACCAATGCCTTGCCCATAACTGCCTGTTATTTAAGAGGTTGGGATAGGCTATGGTGAGAGCCACTTTTGGTATCTATAAAAATGATTCAATGATCCATTGCAATCAAGACTTAATTATGTTAGTGATAGCATCGCGGTATATGGCCTAATCACATCACAATATCTTGTTTTCTGTAATTTTTATCACACCACTTCATACAGACAACTTCGTTTAAAATCCATGCAACATATTGTTTGTAGATCAGAAAAGGATTTTGAGAAAAAATAAAGGGAACAACTTTGAAAGCCACTTTCTGAAAACGATTTTTCTTGCTTCCTGCTTCGCTTGTCCTGTTGATTTCTTAGCAACCGCTGGGTCTATTTCAGTTCCGCCTTTTGTTCTATATTCCTTGAAGTACAGTACAGGGCATGACAATCTTGTTTTTTCAGTCTGGTCTTTTGATAATTAGTTATTTGACGAGTTGCACAAAGCCTCGGTGCCTGTTGCGCGGTCACGTCATAAAAACTGAGCACTAAAAAAAATTTTGTCGCAAAATAAAAAATTCTATGAATGTCATGCCCTCAATCAGACATCTTAGAATGCATAGCACTTTGAACAAGTTTCCTATCATATTTTTTTAAGTGAGTCAGACTCGGGACAAGACCAGAAGGAGAAATATATTGTACATCAAAACGTTGTAAAGATATATTCATGAAATTTTTACAGTAGCATTTAACGGTCTAGCGGTTACGGTGCTCGGCTGCTGACCCAAGGGCCGTGGGTTCGATCTCGGCCGCGGCGGTCGCATTTCGAGTGAGGCGAAATGCTAAAGGCTCGTGTAATGTGCGACGTTAAAAACCAGGTGGTCAAAATTTCCGGAGCCTTCCACTACAGCATTCCTCATAATCATATCGTGGTTTTGGAATGTAAAACACCAGATATTATTATGCTCTGCTAGCATGCCTGGATAGCCAAGCGGTTAGGACACTTGCTTTCGGACTGAGTACGCGGGTTCAAATCCCGCCTCGTGAAGAATTTTTTTTGGCAAGAATTTCGTTTTCTTTTTTCTTTTATATCTTTCTTTACATCTTGCTGTTTCTCTCTTTCTTTCTCTCTCTCTACTCGTTCTCAGGTAGCCACACAGTGGCACATCCCTGTTAAGATGATAGTTTTCTGCAATCGACTCACAAAAAACGATTTGCTAAACGGCTTCGCTGTCTAAAACGTTATCCCTCTTTGTTTTAACGTTTCGTTCCTTTGAGGTTTTTGCATCGCTACTTATTATTCAAAAAGTATTAAAAAAATTACTTGGTGTTTCTAACATGCACTATTCAATTTGTAATTCGAAATTTTCAAATAATCATTACACAAATATTAGGAAAAGAAAGCGCGAGGGAGATGTTAGACTCACTTTGTTTTCTTCTGCTTCGGCGCAGTCTCAACAAGCAGTTGAGTGTGGACAAACTAAATGGAGAGAGAAAAAGTTTTCAGTTAAAAGCATGTTAAAATAATGAGCGGAGCATATGTAGAAACAGCATTTTCTTTTAACACACACACATACACCAGGCAATAAAGTACAGTAGACGTAGACAGCCTCTGTTCCCGACTAGCTAATGTGGTTTGAACTTTGTAGCAATACCCCTATACTTCGGTTAAGATTTTTAATAAGGTACTTGCCTGCTTGCCAACAGTGCCGTCTTTCTCGATGGCTTCGACTTTTACGACGACACCGCAGCAATCTGGAGTTGGGCATGCCTCACCTAGGAAGCCCTAAAGAAACATCCACAACACATTACTTTGCTGTACATGTCACTGAAGCATTGAACAGACACAGAAGATGCAAAATCCAATGAATCATTGCCTCTGCTGCTCAGTGACTCCCACGCTTCTGTCTCTGCCTGCGCCATTTCAAGTTTTCCAATCCCATATTCCGCGTGTCCCCACTCAACGCTAGAGGTGTCTGCTCAGTGCATCATGTCGGTTGCTATGTTACCGCTCCAATTGCAATGAAGAATCAAAATAAGAATTCGGGGTACGGAGGTGTTATTCAAGTGACAAAGAAGTTAAATAACCGTCGTTTATGCTGAAGAGCTTGGCACTGTGAAGTTCGATGTAATAAAATATTGTTACGTTGAAGTTGTGAGCAGTCAGTACACAAAAAGAAAGCTAATGCGGCATTCGTAGAATGCAGTTTCACACTATGAGACAATTATAAAGACTTTAGTAATGCTGGGCTCTCCCCCCAGTCAAAGTCACAGCCTTCAGCAATGATGCTGCTCGAACGACCAGGAAACGGTTCTGTCTGAAGATTTCTCTTCCACCAGTATTCCTCATCTATGCCACTATCTTCAAAGCACTGCTGCTAGCCTAAACACAAGGGGAAGGCATGAAACGCCATTTTTTCGAGACTTCTACCACACTCCAGTGTTAAAAATTGAAGCCAAGGCCAATAGGGAAAATTCAAAATGTACAGCGCCATCTTTCAACAATACCATAGGCTCAATCCGCCATGTTTTGTTGGGCGCAAAAATGAAACCAGTCGAATATTGCAGCCTTTGAGGTGCTACCTACTGGTTTTTCATCTTCGTTGTGCGATGACTTTCGAATGTTTCATGTACTGTTCAGGCAACGAGGGAGCCCTGACGATGCCGGGAACAAGGTAACAATATTTTTAATCAAATTTATCAGTTACCTGAACGAAGAAAAAGAATGTACTGACGCGAACTTGTTTCGTCAACAAGATCGGCACTGTGCTATGGTTCGGAAATGATTGACGTGCGCAAAAGCGCTCTTGAACCTCAGTTCTTATTTCTCCGTGCCATTTAGTTGCTCGCCTGCAACATAAGCTGGACTCGCAGAACAATATATTACGATATATGCGTTTTAAAAGAGACAGCCGACATCACACACACACGCGAGAGAGAATGATTGATCAACAGTAGCTTGTCTGTGTTGCAGATCGACAAAAGCAATGATTTACGTATATAATCGCGTGTAGGCAGTGCCGCAGATGCTGCTGCGCGCATCCGTGGTAAATCAGTGCCACCACACGAGACTCGATTAGCACAAAGATTCCAACAGGCATCTATGTGCAAGCTTCGCAAGGCAGTGTGCGCCAAAGCACATAGTAGTCCGCATGCCACGTCTGCCCTTCGCTTTACACCCATTTTTTCCCTCGCCTTTAATTTTTCTTTTGCTTTATTCAGTCAGCATGCGCTGCGAACACGTAGCAAAGAGTTACAGGGCCGTACAGTAGATGTAGCAGTTTGTTCGGTAGAACATATCGCACTCATCTTTCCGCTGATTGCGGGCCCTCACATGCTGTTTGCAATGATGCGTGGTTACGCACGCCCCTGTGCCATGCAAAAGCAAAGGGTGTAATATTTTAAAGATATATGTCAATGAATGCACCCGTACAGAGTTCAAGAAAACCAGAACAACAACAGTAAATCCACGGGATAGATTGTGACCACAAAATATGATAAACAACCAGTGTGCAGTAAAAGAGCATTACTCGGGTTGCTCTCTTTATCCAGTAAAAGCTCGTTAATTCGGATTTCTAGGGACCGGAAAAAAAGTCCGAATTAACCAAATGTCCGAATTATCAAATGGTCGAAATAAACACAATAAATGCAAGTTTTTTTCAACATACCTTTACTTTACAAAGTAATCGCAGATGCGTGTTTGTTTCGAGCAGAAATTCGCGCAGACACAATTTTTCTGAGCCCTTCAAGGTGCTCAGCAGCTCGCATGCTGTCTCCAGTGCCAAAACAAACTTCTTCAAGGACGTGAGGGCCTCCGCGGCTTCCTTCACAGTACGAGGGGGCCTGTGTGGCTGCTCCTCTTCAGGCTCTTCGTTCTCGGATTCGTCACCATGCATCACTTCCTTGACGATTTGTTCATCAGTCAGAGAGCCGGCAGTGCCAACACCATTAATGCCGATATAATCGTAGAGTATCACTGCATCAGGCATAACTTCCAAAATCCTGCCCGTCATCCAGCGACACTTCGGCCACTGCGGCATCACTGGAGTCGGGTACAACAATGCCACTGTGTCTGAAACAGTTGGCAATGGCGTGCACAGGCGTGTTCTGCCACACATAGGCAAGAATGCTAACTTTGCTCAGGAGACTCAAGTCATATTGTATTGGTTGCCGACATCATGGCACAGGAGCAACTTCTTTTTGGGAAAGCCCATTTTTCAGAGCATGCAAAATTTCTACTTTGGTGGTCAAGTCCTTGGCCTCGTACTTGGGCTGCTTCGCCGGCATTGCCAACGGCGAAGAGTGCGTTCACACGAGAAGTCAGCACAAAAACACCAGCAACGATCAAGCTAAAAGAGCCATACTGAATCATTCCTCAATAAAATGGCGTTCAACGATGCAGCACACCAACGGGAACAAAGCAAAAAAATGGCACCGCCAAACCCACACGTGAAGAAAAGGCGTTCAACCAGTCTCAAGTCAAGCCAAGTCGATAACTGATGTTTATGGCGATGCTGCGTTTGAGCTTCACTTTTGTTCCGGATTGTTCTTTTTTCGTTTTCGAGCCACGCCAGCAGCCCGAAAGTCGTCGAATTATCTGATTTGCGGTCAAATCTGTCCGAAATAACGAGCGCCCGGTCTCAAAGTGATGCGTATATTTACAGGGACCAGATGACGTGTCCGAATTAACCGATTTTCCGAATTAACGAGAGTCGAATTAACGAGATTTTAATGTATATACAGTTGAAACGTGCGATCAGTATTTTTGTTTAGTTTCTGGCGCACCGCTCATGCACATGTCTTGTTTATTTCGAAAAGCTACGACAAACGCTATTGCAAAGGGTGTAGAGATACCTGTGGCTAAAGAAATGAGACAAGGAAAGCAGCACAGCATTGCACAGGTCGTGCAGAAACAACATGGTGTCGATACCCGACGTGTGTTTATGACGCATGCATAAAACCGCAGTGGGAAATACGATGATGTATTTCAGTGCAAGGTCATCTTAGAAGTTTGACAGTCACACCTCCTCTGCAGCGAACACTTTTCTTGAACACCTACCCAGATCGGAAGCACACTCCACTAGAGAACAACACTGGAGGGAACACAGCGCAAAGGAAGATGGGTACAAGGAAGCACACACAGCCCGATCCGTATTCCCTCTAATGTTTCACCAACAAGCCCAAGCTTCGACGCTAAGAGAACAACAGCTTGGCTTTGCAAAGCGATGCGCCTCTTGGAGCTGCCTTCTGGATGAGCTTTAAAGCGTGCAAAGCTCCAATTTTGAGTTCTCGTCGATTTCTGGCAGCACAGTGAGTGTCACGTGTTATCTCGGGGGTGCTTGCAAAAACGGATCGGGAGAGAGTGAGATGGGCACAGGAGACCGTGGTAGGATGGGCAAAAACAACAAAGTTTATAATGAGCAAAAAGGTGAATGAAAAAGAATTACAGGACACTGAATAATCCAAACAAAGGCCTATTTACATTTTCCAATAATCTCAGTTCGTATCTAGAACTGCAACTTCCTAAACCATGCGTTCTAGCTAGGCTTAGCTAAAGTTCCAACTCAGTCTGGTCACTATGGGCCTTGCGACAATCGAATGTTCTTACAGCTCGTCGCGACGACTCGAAGTTCCCGTTGCGTCAATCTCTCGACGAGACCGTCGTCGACATCCTCAGTAGGCCTCCGAGTTCATCGTCGGTTGCCTTCGTCCAGCCCGCTGCTTGCTCTCGTCGCGAGCGTCCCCAGTAGTCTTCTCCGTCCTCGGTCCGTCGAGGTTAGGCCTAACTGGGCCTTGGTCCCTTGCTTCGGGACTCCACAGGTGACGGGCGTCTCGTTGACTGCACTGTGGTCTGCAGCCGTCCTGCCGAGAAGAGAAGGGCTGCTGGCGATCCCGGAACTGCTGTGTTGAGGGGCGACGTGTCCGGGCAGCCTCGCTTGGAGCCTTCCAAGGTCGACGGCCACTCCCCGGGCCTTGCGTTCCACCACCTCCAGAACCGAGTACCAGCCGCTTTCGCCGCGGGTGCGACGCTTGTTCCTTCCTCGATCTTCTCCGTCCGGCGCCCCACAGCACAGTGCCACGATCATCCTTCGTCGTTCACCATCACGGCTCGGGTCGCATGCCACGAGCCCCTAACTGGCCAATCCTCTGCGTCGACGTTGCTGGTGCGCGTGCCATCGGGTGACTTTGCTTCTTGCGCACCGCCGCCGCGCTTCCACGTTCGGCACGCGCCTCGTGCCCCTCCTTTACTTATCACATTGGGCCCCTTTTAAAAGTTTTTTTCCCAAAAAACTGCTTCTGTCCCCCTCGGGGTTAAGGCCCTCTGCTCTTCAGATGTTGTCTTAATGACGTGCATCCTCTTCTCTTCTGTTGACATCTACCTTCACTGCACGCTTGTCCTCACCACGCACTTTCACGAACACGTCACAACACTACACTGCACTGAACCCATTACAATGTCCAGCAGTTCATAGTGCGAAAAACTATATAGCTACACACACAGTGATAACTACCTACAATACACCACACTCACTCATCGAAAATATTCACAAATTCAATTACAATACATCTGTACTCAAAATAGTCCTCAGTCTGTTTAAGGCTGATTCCACTGCTCAAAAATCTATTTTCTCCTAGAGCAGTCACTAATCCAATGCCACTTGCTTAATCTGCGTTTCTTCACCCTATAAATCGGTACTTCCTCCTCATTCGCCTCAGCAATTGCCATGCACACAGTAGCACTCTTTGTTTTCTGCTTTTTCATCCTCCTTCCTATCCTGCTTTTTAACCACTGTTCTTTGGCATATGCCGCATGATTTGACATATCTTCTCACATCGCTCCACACTCCAATCCAAAAAAATTCTTCAGTGATCTTGTCGAAAGTGTTTTTCACTCCCTGGCGACTGACTCTTATACTATCATGCCCCAGTTTTAGCACCGTATCCTTTAATTCCTCTGGCACCATCAGCTGCATGACTTCTCTACCCGAGCTAAATAAACACTTGCGATACATCAGCCCATTCTGCTTCACAAATTGTGCTACCGCTTTACTCTTCTTCCTTTTTATAATCTCTCCTAATTTCGCCTCGCACGCTCGAATGGATGTATCCTTCTCCTGCAATTCCTTGAACTTGTCCACTGATACATCCAACCGGTTAATGGCTGTGACATGCAGGGGTTTCAGAGTCTTATCTCTCTCATTGGCTGCCCTGGTTTCTACCACTGCTGCTCTTTCGGCACCTTCTTGCGCCCCTTCTGCTAGCACAGAGTCCTTTCTCTCACCTAGGCCTTTCCCAGCCTTTCTCCACAATGGATCAGGGTTGTCCGCCCTTCTCACACCAGGTACATTTCCCACTACCAAGTCGTATAGCGGATCCTCAACACACTTCGCTGTCACTAGCCCTGTATAAAAAGGTGTAGATATTCGTATCCTTGCTTCAGGCATATATTTAATCGTCCTATCTACAAACATCACCGGCTTCACCTGTCCTGTCATGTTCTCGGGTGCCACTAAACTACTTCTTACTAATATCGTATTAGCGCCCGTATCCCTCAACACCGTGACCCTACGCCCTTGTACCTCTCCTTCAACTACCGGCATGTCTTCTTCGATCAGTCCTTCTCTGGCACTCATTACACAGGCAATCTTTTCAGCTGAATTCATCTTACAATCTTCTGCTCTGTGTCCTCCTTTTTTGACATTTGGAGCACTTCACTGTCTTTTGATTGTGGCTAATCTCTGCACGACAATTGATGGCAATATGTCCCGACCGATTGCACAAGAAACATCGCTGTTATGCTCTGAAGTTGCTCATTGGGACCTGTTCTCTAGCCTCTTCCTCCGCTACCATAGTACCTTCACCGACCCCCTTTCCAAGGTTTCTGATACCTTGCGCCTCCATGAACTGGTCGGCCTGCCTTGCCATTTCCTCTACCGTGCCCACCTTTCTTTCTTTCAAGAATACGGCCAACTTGCCACTGCACCGGTTGAGGAATTGCTCTCCAACTACCTAGTCGCGGACGCCTTCGTAAGTCTTTGCTGTCTCTGACAATTCCATCCATCGATCAAAGTAGTTCGACAGTCGACAGACAAACTGCTTGCCAGTCTCGGAATTCTCCGGCTTGCACGACCGGAATTTTTCACGAAACCCTTCGGCGGTCAGCCGGAATCTTTCCAATAAAGTTTTCTTCACCAAATCGTAGTCTAATGACTCTGTTGCTGGCATGCGGCCATACACGCTCAGTGCTTCTCCCGCAAGACAAAGGCTCAGGGCATTGGCCCACTCACCCCTCTCCCAGCCCTGCCCTATCGCGATCCTCTCAAAGCGATGCAAATAAGCATCCAAGTTGTCCCTTCGCTCATCAAAGGGTGCCATTAGTTTACGAGGGCAGACAGGCTTTCGTCCGGGAGCTGGCGAATTGGCCGACGCTGTTGATGGGCCACTACCTACACTTGCATTGTCTCGCGATGCTTCATTCGCTAGTGCCAAACGCACCTTAAGTTCCAGAATTTCTTTTTCTATCTTTTGCTCCGCGAGCGTACGTTCATGTTGCTCGCGCGCTCGTTCACGGTCCTTGCGCGCTCTCTCCTGCTCAACTCGCTCCGCGTTCTCAAAGAACTTCCGCGTCTCCTCCTTGCTCATGCCCATGTCCTTGGCCACGGCCGCCAATTTCTCCCAATCCATCTTCGCATCACTCGAGAATCAGTGACTGGGAAGGATTGAATCCTGGCAGGCTCGCCAATTATTTGTCACGTGTTATCTGGGGGGTGCTTGCAAAAACGGATCGGGAGAGAGTGAGATGGGCACAGGAGACCGTGGTAGGATGGGCAAAAACAACAAAGTTTATAATGAGCAAAAAGGTGAATGAAAAAGCATTACAGGACACTGAATAATCCAAACAAAAGCCTATTTACATTTTCCAATAATCTCAGTTCATATCTAGAACTGCAACTTCCTAAACCATGCGTTCTAGCTAGGCTTAGCTAAAGTTCCAACTCAGTCTGGCCACTATGGGCCTTGCGACAATCGAACGTTCTTACAGCTCGTCGCGATGACTCGAAGTTCCCGTTGCGTCAATCTCTCGTCGAGACCGTCGTCGACGTCCTCAGTAGGCCTCCGAGTTCATCGTCGGTTGCCTTCGTCCAGCCCGCTGCTTGCTCTCGTTGCGAGCGTCCCCAGTAGTCTTCTCCGTCCTTGGTCCGTCGAGGTTAGGCCTAACTGGGCCTTGGTCCCTTGCTTCGGGACTCCACAGGTGACGGGCGTCTCGTTGACTGCACTGTGGTCTGCAGCCGTCCTGCCGAGAAGAGAAGGGCTGCTGGTGATCCCGGAACTGCTGTGTTGAGGGGCGACGTGTCCGGGCAGCCTCGCTTGGAGCCTTCCAAGGTCGACGGCCACTCCCCGGGCCTTGCGTTCCACCACCTCCAGAACCGAGTACCAGCCGCTTTCGCCACGGGTGCGACGCTTGTTCCTTCCTCGATCTTCTCCGTCCGGCGCCCCACAGCACAGTGCCACGATCATCCTTCGTCGTTCACCATCACGGCTCGGGTCGCATGCCACGAGCCCCTAACTGGCCAATCCTCTGCGTCGACGTTGCTGGTGCACGTGCCATCGGGTGACTTTGCTTCTCGCGCACCGCCGCCGCGCTTCCACGTTCGGCACGCGCCTCGTGCCCCTCCTTTACTCATCACAGTGAGGTCCGCCGACCATTCAACGCTGGATGACGAAAGAAACAGCCGCGTTTTCTTGGTCCGAAAGCTTCGCCAATGACTGCGGCCGTGCCTCTCCTTATGGTGATGCTAGCAGACGATTCCGCGACAGCGCCCAATAAAAAATGGCGGACGCGCAAAGTGTTGTCGGAGCACTGATCATTATGAATATCCCCTATTACCAATTGTGACTCGTCTTTTGTACCAAGACAAGCACAAATAGGGCTGAACAAATGAGACTTGTCCCTGGTGATGCAGTAGACCCGCTATGCTATATTTTCAACATATTTAAAGTCACTTTAATTAAGATCACTCCCTTGCATAAATTCATTTATTTCATACTTTTTGCTTCGTGCTGGAGAATATCTGCTGCCTTTGTTGCTTTTAGCAAAACATTTGAGTTTTTCTGTCATAAAAGCCCCAAATAAAGCCCATTTTCTGCCTACAAAGCACCTAAACTAGCCAAAACCGCACACCCCAACAATCGCGTGTAGGTTGAGGAAGAAAGGGGGGAAAAATGCACAAATAAAAGAAATGAGATGGTCTGGCCTTGGTCTATCACATGTGGAATGCGCAAGTCACTTTCGCTGTTGTACAGTGGTGTCATGCAGAGACATTAAGATTTGGAAGGGGCTTCTAGCTGTCTGTCACGAAGCATGGCACATTTTGTTCCTGAATACACACACACATGTACCATATAATTACGAGTACCAGTATGACCACTGATATCTAAAAACTTTACTGGCACTCATTCATAGCTGTCTATGAAACAAACTAAACTGAATGACGCTGATGAGGCCCCAAATTACAAGGTCCCCAGGATGGCAGGTATGGATATGTGAATGCTGCATTAGAATAGAACTTGGTACATTGCCCCAAGTCATATCTATGAGAACTTCTGATAATTCAAACAAAATCCTGACGTTCCCTTGAGTTTGAATTATCGAAAGCCTACTGCATTGGTACACCCTGCAATGGCAAGTACAGCTCAGGCCTGGAGGCTAAAGAGTTATCACACCATAGTGTAGGGTACAACACAGTTTTCGTTATCACCCAAACATGCCTTTCAACCACGGTGTAAGAATATGCTTAGGTGCTGACACTCTTCCCCCAACGCATGGAAAACCGCAATCCACGTGCGGCCAGATAATGTTCGGGTTCTTATCAGTTGACTTGCAGTTTCATCGGCGCCTTCTTTGAGGGCGCTACGAAAAGCGGGGCAATCGTCTCCATAGCAACACGCATGCTGCTGATAACGTGCATTTTTCTGTGTCTTTTGCGGGATAATGTGCGTCCGCCAAGCAGCGTCAAGGGGCGAAATCGAGAGAGAAACAGGAGAGGGCACGGCGAGCGCGGCGGCGATGACGCAGCACCACCGCGGATCGGCTACTCGCAGGCGCACTCCGCCTCGAGCCATTAGATGGCGCTAGGCTGAACGGACCTATGACCGAACATTATCTGGCTGCTTAGACGCACGCAGTGTCACGACCTGTATAATCTTACACCGTGCTTTCAACTGAGCACAGGTCACAGGGAACCCACCTTCTCGGTTAGATTACGGGACTCCCGATACTCCCTCCAGCAGGCAGGGTGGTACTGGACAAGGCACTTGGATGCACAGTGCACCTGCTGGAAGCCCTTGAAGTCGGGATCACTGTAGTAGATTGTTTTCTGCAGCGGGCACGCCTCGTAGCAACACATGGCGTCCCACTTTGGCGGTGCCCGACACAGTGCCTGCATCTCCTCCATCGCTTTCTGCGGGTCAAAACGCGGGCAGACGATATTGCAGCAAAATGCACAATTCTACCGAGCTGCACCCTAGCTATGAATTCTCTACGTTTCAGGATTCCTTAAATTCAAACATCTAGGCAGTCGTTGCCGAGATTTAATTACTGGTTGGCACTTGTATATAGACAGATGGCACAGTGACATGGACAAGGCTGCACTTGTGATGCTTAGCGAATTTTCCATGCCTGCCAATCACCGTGTAGTAGCTGCACAATTGGTCATGTATAGCTATTCAGGTGCTGATCTGTGGCTTTACCTGAATGTGGTCTGTCAAGTGGTCGTTGAGACCAAAGTCCGGCATTCTTCATTTATGACTATGCAGCCAAGTGGAGTTATCTCTTTTTTATCTTAGCGTTTTCTGTCATGCCAATGTACAAACTAGCCCAGTTTCACACAGCTGATTGCACATGGCACAGAATGATCTTGCATTTACTCTTTTGCCCCGTGTCTCTACACGTGCCGACTAATATACTAAACGGAGGGGAGACAGCAGCAAGATTTGATTTCACAGGAACCAAAACTCTGAACAAACCTGAAGTTGTGGCCTCTTCGCATTGTCGACCTTAGTTTTCGTCTCGGGCCACAGTAGGGTCTCGCTGAACTGTATGCCTTTTTGAAGGATACTCAAACATTTTTCAATGTGTGGCAGGGCGTCCGAGAACCTGGATTCAGAGAGTAGCAGAGGCGACCATTACCAGCGTGATAAACGCTTCACACTTGTAGTGCTTGGTCATTCCGAATACCATCACTTGCGTATCTGCATAGCTTAATAATGTAGCTGACTGGGCTAGTTGGTTATTCATACTGAAGATCAATAGCGCAAAAAACACGGCCAACAAAAAGCAAACACACAGGACAAGCTCTCCTGTGTGTTTGCTTTTCACTGGCCATGCTTTTTCACGCTGCTGATCTTCACTGCATAGCTTTTACAACTTATTTCCTCACATGGCCCTAAATTAAGGAAACATATCAAGAAGCACAAAGGCAAATGTGAAGCCAACGACAGTAACAAAAATGGCCGCCATCCCGCCCTGCAAACATGTATGTCCAGCGAGGCTTATCAAAAGCCACACATGCTAATGTGAAGGGGGGGGGGGGTATGTTATTACTTTAGAGCAGAGCTGGCAGAGATACTCGGAAAAGTATTCCGGAATACAGATATCGAAATACATGGACTGGAAGCCTAAAATACAGGTACTGAGATACATTTGCCTTTAGTGTAACGAGATATTTCGGAGATACTTTCGCAATTGGACGAAAAAAGTATTCCGGAATACAGATACAGCAATACAGATACTGGAATACTTTTTTTTTATTTCAAGGATGCTCATACTCCGCAAAGACATTTGTAAGAGCACCATAATGTTGTAATTAAAGTTGCAGGCATTGATACATTGATACTTTTAGTTCATTTATTTATTTATTACAGCACCCTCAGCGCCATTAAGACATTACAGACGGAGCGGGGGGTTACAAAGTACATAATTAGTAATAATTACATAATTGCACGTATCAATTGCAATAAAAAAGTCAGCTATTTCACAGCAAGAGTAACAAGCATTGAACACCGAAATCGACATACTTGGTGACAACAAAATGAGCTATGCTTGAAATAGCACAGTTTAAGCAAATCACTCGAATCACTAATGAACACCAGTGAACTGAGAAAAAGTATACATTTATTTTGCACATAAATTCTGCTTTGCTGAGAAGGTTGCCGTGAGCATCTCAAATAGGCTGTCTTCTAGACAGCGTCGGTTTGGCCTCAGCACAAGACTCGCGACAGAAGAAAAGTCTCTCTACCGCTGCAGACGATCACAAGTTCGCGTTATAGTGAATAAATACCGCCCTCATAGCCGGATAGCCCTGCAGCGTGGCGATATCTCTTCTCGGGTCATCTAGATAGCGAAACACTTCCGCCCTCACGTGAGTTGTCCTGACTGTTCAGTAGCCGAAGTCGGTCCTTATCTTCGGAATCCTCAGCCGTCTGGCCCGGTCGGCACCGGGTCAGACGGCTGAGGATTCTACTGCCCACATAGGCCGGCCATAATTACCTATGTGCAATGGAACCGAACGCGTCAAAACTGCAGAATTCATACATTGACTTCCTAAAATCACGTTGTTTGGGGGTGAGATGCTTTAACCCTTTGCGGTCCAAAACCTTTACCCACTTTCCGGCTCTAGCGGTCCGAAACTATTTCGCCAGTTTCTGGCGCCGCGAATAAAAACACAAGCTGTGGAAGAGAAACGCACAGGATATTTATTTTTGCTCCTGCATTCTGCAGGCAACTCTTTTAGTGATATTTGGGCAACGTATGATACCGCTCAAAGCATTCCCCTGTGTGCAGGCCAGGGTTATTACTGCAGGTTTCCACCGCCGCCGTCGTCGTCTTCGTCACTCACTTCTGTCGAATCACTGTCATCACTGTCTGGTGGAGGCACGTAATTCTCTTCCTCACTAAAGTCATCCTCGCTTTCGCTAAAAGCACCGCCGTAAAACGCACGCGGTGAAAACGTGGCCATGCTTCTCAGCGAACCGCGCGCGCGAGTGGGTACGCTCTAGGCCCCGTGCTGATCATAGTGCTGCACCCTAGTGTCAAAAAAGTAAAACCTCAACAAACAAAGCTCACTTATTCCTCAAGAGATGGCCCTTCATGTATACAAAAAATGCGCGCGACTCGCGGTGAGAAAACAGCAAAATTTAAACCACGAACACCCTTGTCGGGCGGGGCCCGACAGCGGACCGCTACGGCCGTGTTGCGTTGTCGGGCAGCGCCCGACAACGGACCGCAAAGGGTTAAGCCCTCCCAAGTCGCTCCTGCCAGCTCTCTAAACAGACGTGGAAACAGGGACAGCTGCTCAGAGCGCCCCATCAGAAACTCGGCAAGCACTCGTCGCCTAGGCCGAAAGGGTCACTCTTCAATAAAGCTATCACCACCACCGATGCTACCAGCACCCATTTCAGCAAGCTGCAACAGGCGAAGTCTGCTCCGACGGTGGGGGAGCCTGGTACCACAAATGACCGTTTCACGTTTGTGATCAATTAGGAACGCACCCCGACACGCTGGAGCGGTGGCTGAAAGCGCGACAAAGATAGCCATCTTCTAATCACTTCGTTTCAGAACTGAACGCATGCGAAGCATTGCAAATGCTCTGTTCCAAGGCGGTATCCACGCGGGGGGGTCACGAAGTAATGGCTTGCCACCCGAAAAAAAGTAGGCGTGCTGCACTGGCCTTGACAGACCGCGACTTTCGTCGGCAGAGGCCGACAGCCTGCCGTGTGTGGCGTCGCTCGCTTTACCACATGGGCCATTCTGCGCATGAGGGGAAACCATCGCCGCCCTTTCTGTCGGCGACCGGCGGCACGCCTTTGCTTATCTTGGCACAAAAAAAAAAAAAAAAAACGTCATTCCTCCCTTAGAAACACGCCTCAACTCATTCCCGACAAAAAAATGTAACGGGATACTCGTGCATATTATCGCGATACAAACAATACATCGTAAAAGTATTTCACTACTGAGATACAAATACATTTTCCAAATGTATCCCGATACAGAAATACAGATACTCAAAAGTATCTCTGAAATACTATCGCGATACTCTTGTATCGCGATACTGCCCAGCCCTGCTTTAGAGTAATGGTAGTGATAATCGCTTTGCGATTGCTGTGGTAGACCGTGATTGGTTCCGCGACCATTTCCAGCAAGATGAATTTGTTCCTTTCGTCGAGCATTGTATTCACGCTGTTCTTCTGGTGTCTTTAATTTCCGTAGTCTACCCATGGCAGTCTTAGAATGAACTGCATGAGTTGCTAGATGGGTCTCCCTTTTATATCTGAAAGCAGGAAACACACACGGGGAGAAGGAGGGGCCGTTTGACGTCATTCGAAGCCCTCGTGGGAAGTGCAAAGCATCTTTACCGGGAACGCGTGGAAGGCTGTTCCCATTGTTCACAGGTGCCCATCCAGCGTGCAGTTTTGATGTTTGTTTCGTGGTTTTCTTTGCTGAAACAAATACTGAGCTCTATGCTGCATGCCTGATTGCAAATAAAGATGTGCCGTTTGCCTGCAATTGTTAAAGGGCCCCAAACCACCCAGAGGTCGAAATTTAGTTGTGGCGTTGCAGCTGTGCCCGAGTCTACAGCGAATGCGCCTCGGCTTGTCTGTCCACCTATCCGAATGCCCTTCCTCAGCGTCAGAGGTTAAAATACAAGGAACGTGAGCATCTGCTAGCAAAGGAGCACGCAAGTGCAAGGTTCTGTTGGTGGTTTAGGGGCCTGCTATGTCCGTTTCTAGCCCTCGGAGACGAAACCGTTCCGGGGTAGAGGTATACATCTTTGCTTTAAAATGCCACTACAGAAACCTTGTGGTACTTGTTTCGTGTGAAGGAAAAAGTTGCACAGAAAGTCGCAACTCAAGGGCCTGCATTCTTTTCAGGTAATTCAAATGCATACACAGTGCTCAGCAATCCGCCTCTTTTACGATGCCCCGACACATGCGCCCTTCCCTTAACAGAAAAGTTACGAAACGCCCCTTCATCTCGGAGGCTTTGCTTCTGCCAACCTAACCAAAACGTCAGAGGGCAGCTCAGGAAAATGAAAAAGGCGGACAAACACTATAGCCGGCCTGCACGACTGCTAGTGCCTTTCTGAGCCATCCGTGAATGCTGTGTTTCCACCCTGGACTTAAATGCTGTCAAAATGCAAGGCTCCTTGCGCTGTGTTCCAGCCTCCGCAGCGCCGAGACACTCCCATGGCACTTCGTAGCAGTACTTTCTTACACTGCTCCTTACACCACCCATGTCAAGAATGAGGACAAACGTGGGACAGAGTGCATGCAACTCATCCAGATGAAGAAACCCGCTTGTGTTCTTGAAGGTGGTCAGCGCAAATGTTGAGGAGTCGCAGGTTTGATTCCCAGTCGGTAGACTCAACCAGCCTTTTCTCTTTTCCCAAATTTCTTTTGTGACCAACCCGCATGTAACATCAGTTATAGCGAGTCAATTATTGGTGGACCCCAGTACAAAACACTCAATGTGTTAAAAACTTTCTCAATACGCACCCGGTTACGATATGAATAACTACTGTCCTGATGACACACAAGCATAGAGGTTTACGATACGAAATTCATAAAATAAAAGCTGAAGGTTTCATCTTTTACGCTTTTATTGCACAGCACCCACATTTAAATGCTACCGATGCAGTCGTCAATCAAACCCGTGACATGGTGCTTCGAGCCACTACCTAAGGTGCTACACTACAATGAGAGACAAAGACTAGCTTGCTCATGCCGACAGGAAACACTCACCTGTTCATTTTGATCAGGGCCTTTGAGACGCCATAGTATGCCAGAGGAAAGACAACATCCTTGTGGTTGCTGACAATGCCGAGAAAATATTCGACAGAGTTTTTCAAATCCTAGAGGGCAACGGCACCAATCAGTGTGAGGGCTGCAGCGGCCTGCTGGACAAAAACCGCAGCTATGTCCAGTACCCACCTCTAGGGATCCCATTCCAAGCAATGCACAGCCAGCAGCGTATTCCACGAGCACCACATCCAGCTCGGTTAGATTTGGCTGAAGAAGCGAGGCAGAAACCAAGTACGGATTAAAAAGCTGCTGAGTTTTAAAACGTCAGTTGCTAGCACTACGCTCATGGAAAACTTATAAAAGAAACAGGAGAGAAATTTGAGTGAGAAATTTTCATACTTTCATTCTTGGCAAAAACAGCAAAAAGGACAAAGGAAGGTAGGTTCAGTCCCCATTGCCAACTCAACATGAGTTCAATTGTGGGGGAAAAAAAAAAACATTGTTGATCCCTCAGTCATAGGAATCTGTATAACACGAAAGTGAAACGTGTCCTCGCAGAAGTAGTTGAATGTTTATTATACATCGATATACGAGAGCTTGCACAATGTCTAGTGGTGATTCACCCAGCTATAGGAACGCTCGCTATGGAAACACCCGGCTGATGCCTGGTGGTACATCTCCATCCAGAGGACTAATGTCCATGACCATGATTAAACCTTTGTGGTAGCTGTAGTAGTTAACATACAGCTGGGCACAGCATATGTTGAATCCCGCACAAAGATGGCTTGAACATGCACATAAACACTAACTTGACATACTCTTTTAAAGCGTCGTCATTTGAGAGAAACGGGAAGGTGTACGCTCCCTAGTAAACGGTGCCAGTGCACTCGAAGCAATAGGCAGCGGAGAAACATTGTTAGTCCATTTGGAAGCGTCCCAACACTGGCGAGGAGGCGTCACACGCTGATGCGAAAGGCGCATCGCGTAACTGTGTCGTTACCGAATCGAATCACTGTGGACGCCGCATTTAACCGACCACAGAGTTTTCTACAATACTACAGCGAAAGCATTCGCCGCGCTGAGACTACCGAAATGCTCGCAGTCAGTGCTCATTAGTGTCATGGCGCATTCATTACTCGTAGCCTCAAAGATTGGCTCCCGCAACGCACCATTGCTCAGGCAGTTCCAACCGCACGGGGAGAGCGTAATCAAGAAAGCGGTGTGACAGCCAGAAGAGCGTCGGTTATTGGACGCTGAGCTTCTTTACTGAGCTTTGACTAATACCACTGTAACACAGGACATTCTGACGTCATTCGAATGGAATGACATTCGCATCTAATGACATTATGTGGCTGCTTCACAGCAATATTTAACGTCATTAGAATTGAATGACTTAAGCAAGTTGAACGAGATCGAAAAACACATTCGCTGTCACTGTCGAACTGAATGCATACTCTCTACCCCAGAGACTACTTAAAATGCTGCATTCAGCATTCTCAATTTGACACGAGTTCATACAAACATGCTATTAATGTTACTTTTTTAAGGCATTTGCTATTTTAACGAGAGCAGGTGTACGGAATGCTGTGTCAAAATGTTTTTACTCTCCACCTCAGTGGCATCTGGACGCCGGCGCTGTCGGCCATAATGTAAACAGACACCTGTGTGCACGTGCATCTGACGCGGTGGCATCAGCTCCACGAGCGCACTGCACCCAGGCAGAGATGTCTGCTCTCATAAGGCTTTGGGACAACAATTGTGCGCAGTTCTGTTGCAAGCTGTTTTCCCGCATGGAAGCGTGCCAGACCGAGTTTTGAAAGCGAACAAACGCGGAATGCACTGGATTTTTGTGTGTGTTGTCGCAACACAGACTGCCTTGTGTGCACCTGTCACTTCGCGTTCTAGAAAACTTCAATAGACGTGGCACTTTCTTTTTTTTTCGGCACGCCACGCATGTCTTAAGCGAACGCACACCGCCTTGTTTTACATGCAGACTCAACAGGCTGTGTCTTGATTCTTCTTCTGTCTCACGATCAAGTCTCTTCTTCTGGCTTATGCGCATTCCTCGCAACGCCAAGTACAAAGGAACTAAGCGCTTTACTTGCTGCAGCGTTGTTCAGCCACACTGCCATGTCGGCCATGTTGCTTGTGTTCATTCTATCGACTGTGGCTACTGGCTTAAGCGCCGTCTTGGCTTGTGGTGGCCAGATAGTCTGTGACAAAATTTTTATGCGTGTGTATTGAGCGAAGCGACTTCCCACGTGTCTTTTAAAATAAATAACTTCACTTTTCAACCACTCTAAATTCCTCAACATTATTGGTAATTTTTTTCTGAATTATCGACATTGATAACATGAATGAATGACATTAGTTTTTCTGATGTAGCACCAGCACGCATCGAATGGAATTTGTTGCACCGAATGACATTAACACCTCCAGTGTGACAGGGGTGTAAGGTCGCCATTTCGCTGAATGTTAAAGAGTTAACAGAAAGATCCCACCAGGGCCAGGCTCAAAACGCGATGGGCAATGCAACGACGCGCGTTGCGTCACCTCTAGTCTGACAGTGATTTTCTCACGATTCGAGCGGGGCAACGCAGTGTGACAGCCAGGCGAGTGTTGCAGAGCTATTTTTAATATGAATGGATGCTATGACGGAGGCTTGGCCCAAAGCAGCCACCTCACAGTGCAAGGTGCTGACAAAATTACGCTGAATGGGATGGCTGTAGCAACGGCGTGTTGCTGGAGCTAATCGTGATCATGCATTACTTCACTCTACCACTCCCAGATGGCGACACCACCCCGCTAACCAAGAGCACCTTGAGAGGAAAGTTTAAGAGATAAAAGGCGCGTTCGTGAAGCTTGCGGCATGTATGACCATGGTATTTCCATGGTATGACCATGGAGCATGGCAGGTGTGACCATGCTGACGTATTTCCGACGAATATACGCTATGAAAGTCTTGGTGGACACCGGCATAAAAAACTTTCGTTGTTAAAAAGAACAATTAATCGTTGATATAACAATTTCCTTCACTTTTTATAACTTCATGTCCACAGAACACCATGTGTTCTTAATTTTGGTAACAAAATGTGCTTACCCCAAATTCCAAAATAAAATATTAGAAAGGTGCGGCAACAGCCAAGCTTAACTCACCTTCTGGGCCAACACTTTCTTGAAACCTTGTAGCGCTACCTTATACAGGCCAACAACTAGGTCCTCACACGATTTTTTTAAGATGTCCTTCATTTCCTTGTCGGTATCGGATGACGCCTGCAAATTGCAAAATAGAAATGTGCACGCCAACACAAATTATCAGCACTGTTCAGATGAACTAACACGCAATTGTGATTCAGGCTGCCATTGAACCCTTGAGGTTCGAATTTTTTCGTGAAATGCAGTCCAAAAATGTGTAATATTTTTATTGCTGAAATAAATTCTTCGGACAATTCTATTTACAGTGATGCTACCGAGGACTTCTGTTTTGGAGCAATTTTTGGAGCAGCAAGATTTCTGTTTTGGAGCACTTTGGAGCAGCAAAATTTTCATCTTGAAGCACTTTGGAGCAGATAATTTTGCATCTGGGAGCACTTTGGAGCAGCGAATTTTACATCCTGGAGTGCAATACAGAAGCATGTTGCATTAACATTCAAGTACCTCAGTATTATTATAGGGCTCTTATGGAGGCTAGAAATATTTCGATTCATTGCAAATCTCATGAAAAAATCATCCCAGGAGCATAGGCGTGCACACAGGGGGGGGCGGCCGCTTCCCCCCTAATCACCTAAGAGGGGGGGGGGGCGAAATCTGCCCCGTACATTGACCCTTGCGATAGCAATTATATGGACACTCTCGGCGGATTTTTGCCGTAAGTGTTGCGGTAATTTTCCGTATAAAGTCCAAATTAATAACATCACCACGCGCATTCTAGCCGCGGGTAAAAGCTCGCGAGCGCTGGCGACGAACGCGGCTGAAGCGGAGATTAAACTAGCCGGCCGTCTGTCTCCGCCGCACGGACAGCGCAGCCCCGCCACGGTGGTCTAGTGGTTATGGCGCTCGACTGCTGACCCGAAGGTCGCGGGATCGAATCCCGGCCGCGGCGGCTGCATTTTCGATGGAGGCGGAAATGTTTGAGGCCCGTGTATTTAGATTTAGGTGCACGTTAAAGAACCCCAGGTGGTCGAAATTTCCGGAGCCCTCCACTACGGCGTCTCTCAATCATATCGTGGTTTTGGGACGTTAAACCCCAGATATTATTATTACGGACAGCGCATGCGATAACATCTTCCCGCGTGCGGGCCTGCCGTCGAGTGCTCATCAAACAGAGAGGAAACGCCCCGCCCGTCTTTCGTAAGGAGCATGAAGGCACGCCAGGGGAGCGGAAGGGAGGGGGGGGCCGTATCGTTCGAAGGGCGCAGTCGCTTGCGCGCGCGCTATCTCGAGGCATCAGGAGACGGCTCGTAAACTTGCTGTGCTCTCAACGCTTACTTCGCGTTTAGAGCTCAGAGCAAGGAAACACTTTGGTTCCTGGAGGGGCCATATTCCCTTAAACCAGCGTTTTGTTGAGTTACGAGAGATCGGATCCAAAAGAGTTAGCTGCTAGTCTTACTTCGTTTCACAATACAATTTTTTGGTATCGCATTCATTGCTTCACTCTTAAGCGAAACTGAGTTTTTTTAACCGTTAGCTATTGACCCCCGAAAGCGAGGGGCGGACGTGTAACATGGCGTAGCCGCTTCACTGGGCAGTCAGCGAGGGGCCCGCTACTGACAGCTGCACATTTGCAGCTGCTCCGACCAGGAGATATGATTTTACTAATGAGATGACATTTTTAAAAAAGCAAGCAAAAAAATCGAATTGGAACCCTAGCACGTGAGCTCAAAACGGCAGGGCCTTTTAGGGGGTATTTACCACAGAGTGATTACAAACTCGGACGTGCTGGCGGAAGGAATTACGAAAAAGCTGTTCTGGATGAAGATCCATCGATAAAGTATATATGAGGAAAAGTGTGAACGCGTTTCCACCGTTCGCGTGCTCTTCCATAAACGCGAAGCAAGGAAAATTCGATATTGTCCCATATATCTACTGCGAGCGATCCCAGATTTCATTCCGCGATGTCCGGAAACAGAAGTGACAGACATTTTAGCGGCACTCATGTAGTCATTACTGAACATTGCTTTCCTTACGTGCCATGCGACGCTTGAAACGAGCTATCAGCAGCGTTTCTGGAACAGACGACGTCCGCCGATGAATCACCGTCACACTGCACTTTCTCGCTACCGATAGGCCTAGACGTCACGAGCCTCTGCGGAGAGCGCGTTTTGCTGTCGAGTCGACTTGCAGAACAGAAGCTACGTCGGCACTGTGCATAGCATCGTGGCTTACTCGGAACGCACGCGCGAGCGCTATTTCTTCAGCGGAATAATTCTTGGCCCATGATTGCGACTTTATTGGCAGCAAGATCGAGCTGCACATGTTCTGACGAGCCGGCGGTGCGATTGCCGGTGATAGACGCCCCCAAACACAAGACTTTGGCGCAGTTTGGCGCAAATTTCGTCGATATTATCAGGATGGCGCAGTAAATACAATTTGGCGCAGTTGGCGCAGGAGTGGAATCACTGTATTTACGAAAAAAATTGTCTAACATTTTTTTCGTCACCGTTAAACGACAAAAAAATCATTTTACTTGTTACACACGCATGGTTTATTAACATCAAGCAAAATCCTAAAAAACAACAACACTTATGTGATTTTTTATAAATAAAAATAATGCGTTGTTTTAAACATAGCTCACAGACATACAAAAATACACTTGGGGAATAGTCCACATCGGAATAATTGCTGCTCGACTTCCTAGCAGCAGAGCGACCGGCGATCACTTCCATAGCGTAAGCGAACTGCGTGAGTGAGTGCACGGAAGAAAACTGTATGGTTGTGTAGCCGTCCAGAAAGCAAAACGAGTGAAAAAGCTATACTAATCCTTCGTCCTATCGCCAACGAGACGGAGTTTTCCGAGTTCCCAAAAAAGGAAACGCAACCACGACGGCGGGTGTTTGTGTAATTAAGTGCCGCACGGATACAGATGCATCGCACCTCGAGGAGCAATAAACGAGAGAGTCACAAGCGGTCACCCTTTGAGAGATTAGAAACCAGACGGCCATCAGCTTTACAGGAGCGAGAAGCGATAACCATCTGAAGGACGAAACCGAAACCAGACGCACCCCGTGCATGCCTTCTGATGCGCAAGCGATAGCCAGCGTGGTGCTTTGTGAAGCAAAAAACAATGGAGAGACATCGGCACATGAAAAGAGTTCCACATTTTTTTTCCTGAAGTGTGGCAGCACATGCCAAGCAAGAGACATGATTGAAAATAGCGCGCGTTTCAAACACACAGGCTATGCCGTATATGTACGGCGAAAACCTTAAAAGGGTTAAGGAAGCCAGAATACTGCACAGACAATAAGAGAAATATTCCATACAGAAGACACTACAGTAAGCTTGAAGTAAGCATACCTGCCAAGTTCAAGGAATATGAATCCGGGAGATTTCCGAAACGGGATGGGGCGATAGTCCTGAACGTAAGCATAAAGATCGGCGCTTCGGTCTTATAATGGCTTAGAGTGCCAAACAAGCAACGCAGCAACAAGCAACGCTCAACTACAGTAGAATCTCGAGGGGGAGCGAAAATATTTGTATCGCCCGAAATTTCGTATTATAAAAAAACTAGCAAAATCGGTTTTCAAACTACGATATACGTGCAAAACATTAATTTCCACCGAAAGAACTCGTCTATGTCTTTCTGGGGCACACGTGAATGGACCAATAAGTGATGGCGCCGCTCGCTGCCTCGTAAGTGCACGTCAACACTTCGCTTGAGGCGAACTGAACACCAAGTGCTTAAGTCCACTCCACCACAGTCATAAACAAAGATCGACAGGAACATCGAAACGATTAAAGACTTTGTTGCCCTTAATCTACCGCTGCATTATCTTCGGAGCTCGAAGTCTCTATACATCGCGTTGCGACCGTGGTTTCGTGCATGCGTTTGCGGCAAATGGTAGTTTCATTATCAATATGCTTGCGCTGGCCGAGCACATCTTCAAAACTACATCGTTTGTTGCCATCTATGATTGCTCCACAGTGTTCGCGAAAAGCAGCGTCGCTTTGACTGGGTGAGCGCTGGACGTGTGTGCGCTTACGGAGTTCAGTCTGTTTGGTCGTTGCCATACATGATCATGTCAAGAGCGGCCGTGGTTTCATCTACAGTGGTCATGGCAAATGATAGCCACTGTTCTGACAGTGGCGCTGGCCGCGCACGTACCGTATTTACTCGAATCTAACGCGCACCTTTTTTCCGGAAAAATGAGTCCAAAAATCGCATGCGCGTTAGAATCGAGTACCGAAAAAAAAAAAAAAAAAACTCGGTTATCATATTGCCATCGACATTTCAAAATGGCCGCCTCCTACGATTTCTGCCATTTTTTCAGTTCGTACGTGTGCTGAGGAGATTGTCATCCCGTTCTGCGTTCGCATCCACGGCATGGAAGTGCCAACTACAAATACTCGACGAGTGTACCACGATGCCGCATTTCAAAGAATAGTTATTACATGTGCAGAGAGACGGACGGAAATCGGGCCGCATCGCGGTCGTTCGGATATAGTTCGGAGTTCCCGAAACGTGCGTGCGAGACTGGCGCAAACAGAAGCAGATTTTTTACAGCAAAGCTTCACGAAAAGGTTTCAGTGGACCAAAGCAGGGCCGGTTTCCCGAAATCGAAGAGCGTTGACAGCGACAAGGAGTTGTCCGACAGCGACGAGGACTGATCCATTACGCGACTCGTATCACCGCCGTAGCGGTGACAGTTTTAGCGGCAAGGCCCGCTTTTTGTGTGTTTTACTTTTTTGAAACTTTAGTTCTTTAAAACCCAAATGCTTGTTCTTCTGAATGTGCGAAGTGTGACTCCTACGGACTTTTTTTGTTCTTTTCTCTCACTAAAAATGGGTGCGCGTTACAATCGATGTATTACTTTTTTTTTTTTTTGGTCGCGGAAAACGGGTGCGCGTTACAATTGAGGGCGTGGTAGAATCGAGTAAATACGGTACTTCCGAAGCTTCATGAACATTGCTCTTGGCTGTCGCTTGGCAGTTTCAATACCAAAGTTCTTATCACCCGCCACTACTTGGAAAAATGTTTGGAACATCCAAATTTTGGCCCATCGGGCACAGTGGATTTTCGGCTGGGGAATTTTACAAATTCTTATCAGCCGGTTTCGCATCACCAAGATACTGTACGTACATTTACATCAACCGAGATTCTACTGAATGTTTACATCAACGCCTCCTGAATTGGTTTACATAATGCTATATGTGATGGGTTTGCAAAAAGCCTGGATAGCATTGGGTTGGATTTTTATCAATATGGCCAGATCACGCACTGAAATTTCGATTTCTGGGAGATTTCTTGCCAACCGTACAAGCGTAAGAAATGGTCAAATTCCAGGAGTCTCCTGGAAAGTTCGGGAGGCTTGGCAGGTATGAGTAAGTGCTTGGCCCTGGCTCTAACCAACCCTCAATTTGTGTTAATTAGACCCTGCAAGAACAGTTGAGAAATTGGTTGATTGAAGGGGCAAAAAAAAGAGTGTCATAATAGACCACTGAATCGTTTAGAAGTATCTGTGCAGATACTTCTGCACACATGTGAAACTTGCAACAAGAGGAAACTAACGTCTATTATCGAATTATAAAAACCTTCCATGTCTGACGTGGACTGCCTGAGCACCGCACACTGAAGTTTGCTTGAACTTATTTTGTGACAAAAACATAGCATGCCGCACTCTCGAGCATCATTTATGTATTGCATGCACTATAAAAATACACATAAAAAAATCTGAGAAACTTGCCTGTTGAGTAGAGGGTTTGGATTGTTTCGGAGGTGGAGTCGCTTCATCAGAATCCGAGTCGGAAACCAAATCCGGAACCTTCAAAGCATCAGAAGAAAAAGAACAGCTGTCAAAATCCACTTCACGACGCAAATCGAACGTTCGAGACCTGTATTCCGGTATGTGCGATTGCTTTTCCGTGTATCAGGTTACAAGATCGTGCCACATAGCAAAATTTAGTTTTGTAGCCAAGCAAACTCTCCAAATATATATTTCTCATTCATCAAGCAAACAGAACAAATTAACTTACAGCAGGTTTTGCCTTTGGCTTGTTAGTTGCTGATTGATTGCTAGGATAAAAGAGAAAAAAACAAAAGGCATTACACTCAAGTTGGACATGGTTGGTCATTCTACCTGGAAATAAAACAGTCACAGTTGCAATCATGAGAATTATGACCGAGTGGCATGTTGCCTCCTCTACATCAGCCATGACTAAATTATGGCTGTCAACATGGCTCAGCGCATAAACGGTCCATGTGCAATGTCCGGCAGGTAATCTGTGGTGTGTACGAAAACTAAGCAGAAAAGGCTGGCAGCTTCACGTTTATCATCTTCCCATGTACTGAGTAACTAAAAGTTGTGCAATTTTAAATTTTGGAGCAGCACTGAAGCGTGGAGCTGCACAGTGATGATGACGTCAGCTACCAAGACGTACACTATGGCCGCTTCTGCGTCACTAATGGAGTGGAGCAGCAGTGGGAATGGTATGCCTTGCATGAGCATGTGACAAGAAGCCGACACCGTGTCGGGACTTCAGGTTACAGTAGGAACCGATACTAGCTTTTAAATACATTACAATTAATTTTTCAGGGTGCACTGATGCTTGCCAGTATATTTTCTAGTGTGGTGAGGGCTTAACCTTTCAATTCATGAAAAAAAAAATTACGTCGATTTCAAGGAGTTTTGAACCACTTTTCCAAATAATCATCAAATGACCACAGTCTCACGAATCAATTGCTGCAAAAATGTCTCAAATCGATCAAGAACGAGCGAAGTTAAGAGATATGTCGCACGCTTCAGGCGATTTCTCTCCTCTCCTGCCAATGAGAGCTGGAAGCTCCATAGGGAAGGATGGCACGGGGGAAAGAAGTTACATCAGCGCGTGTCATGACCTTGAGTGCGTGATGAAATGCGATCGCTCTCTCCCGCTATTTTTGTGCACAAGTGTGGGTCGCAGCAATGCATGGCCGCACATAAAGTAGGAAGGACGCACTTACTTCTTGGTATCTGCTTTTCCATTTTTGGCCTTTTCTCCTGAAGATGCAAAAAGAAAGAAAAAGGGGGAAACAGGCACTTGATTCACATACCCAACACATATAGCTGAAGCTGGACAAACTCCACTCACCACAAGAACACCAAAACAGATGACACAGAGAGGAGGAGAATGTCATTTCTTTAACCTGCTGTTTGTTACTATGATGTCGCCACACACCACACAGAAAGCAAAACTGGCTGATCTGAACCAACAAGGCCAGTTATGACAACGTAGCTTATTGAAGAATGAGCAACTTCTGTGCCCATTTCATCTAGCTGTGCTTGAACACACCTGAACAATTTGTGTATTCTTAGTACAGTCTACGCTCGTTATAACGGACCCGCATACAACGGACCATTATTCAGCCTAAGTTTGGTTTGTGTATTAAATTAATGGAGCGAAGTTCGGTTTTAACGGACCACGATACAACGGACTATCGGCTACAGTGGACGAAATTAGCGGCACTTTTTGTCGAAATTGGGCGCATAAAGCGGACTTTTGCCGTGTTGACGCGGGCTGATAACAGACTTCACCACGCCGTTCTCTGCGAGCTAAAGCCACGGTAATTTTAAATAACAGCTGGCAACATTGGTGGCTTCCGGCCAAGCCAAGCCTCCAGCCAAGCCAGTCTGTCTGAAAGCACGTTGACGACGTTTGGTCTAGTTGACGCCATTGTGTCATGTTCCCGTGCTTGACTGTTCTGTCTGTTCACAAATTTCGAGGCAATGGTCTCCAGAAAGCGGAAGCAAATTTCGATGAGCGACAAGCTCAAGATAGTGAACGCGGTCGTTCACGGTGAGAAGCAGGCGGACATCGCAAAAGCAATGGGGCTGTCCAAGCAGACCGTGAGTTCAATTGTGAACAACAAAAGTATCACTGGCAAGCAAGTTGCGGGGGAAATAAATCCCAAGCGCTTCAGACTCCGCGAGGCGACGTATCCGGACGTTGAGTCCGCACTTTTAATGTGGCTGCGTGATGCCCCATCTCGTAATATTCCGGTCAACGGACTATTGCTGAGGAAGCGGGCCGAGCAGCTAGCTGTGGTCCTCGGACACGACGACGGCGTCACTTTCAGCGACGGATGGCTGGAGCGTTTCAAGGCAAGGCACGATGTCACATTCATGCAAGTTTGCGGTGAACGCAACAGCGCGAGTGTCGACGCGGTCACCGAATGGCAGACCAATGAGCTACCAGCGCTTCTTGCAAGGTACGACGAGAAGGACGTATTTAATGCCGACGAAAGTGGCTTATTTTATAAGGCCAAGCCGAATAGGACGTACACGGTTTCCGGCAGCCAGTGTCATGGTGCTCCAAGGAGCGTTTGTCCGTGTTATTTTGTTGCAACATGAGCGGCACCGAGAAACAAAAACTGTTGGTGATTGGGAAAGCCAAACAGCCTCGCGCCTTGCGGCACGTAAAGAACATGCCAGTCGAATGGACTGTGAATACAAAGGCATGGATGACGAAGGAAATCTTCAATGCCTGGTTATTGCAGTTCGACCGGGAGATGATAAAGCAGAAGAGGAAGGTGCTACTCTTCCTGGATAACTGCTCCAGCCACATGAAGCCTCCCCAGCTCGCAGCAATTGAGCTGGCATACTTTCCGCCAAATGCGACCTCGGTACTGCAGCCGATTGACAAAGGAGTCGTGCATTCCGTGAAGGCTGCCTACCGTACTCGCCTTGTCGAACGCCTGCTCTTCGACATGCAAAATAATCGGGCGTCAAATATAGACGTCAGATTTCCTGTCGAAGTGTTGGCGAGCGTTTGGCAGCAAGTGAAAGGGGAAGTAATTAAAAATTGCTTCAGGAAAGCTGGTTTTCAGCAAAATGATGGCAGTTCCGACGAAGAGTCGTCCGTCCCAGATGACGAAACATCAGACCCGTCTGTGTGGCCTCAAGTCAGGGAGGCTTTCGGGGCAGACAGCTTCTCCGACTTTGTCACATTTGACAACGCAGTGATGTGATTGACTGAAACTGTTTTGGAGCAGGTTTTTGGAGCAGCAAAAAATGCGTTTTGGAGCAGGAAAAGGGGCTTTTGGAGCAGCTAAAAACACGTTTTTGAGCAGGGAAAACAACTTTTGGAGCAGCTAAATGCTCAATGCCAAGTGGAAAAATTGACCGTTTGAAGCAAAAAACAGTCAAATAGGGAACTCTGTTGAAATAAAAAGTTCTGTCCAATAATGGGTGTTGCATAACACTACTGAATCACCGAGCAGCCCCGTAAGCGCGAACGTTGGCGTTGCGGTCTTATAATGGCATAGAGTGGCCAAACAAACAACACAGGTAGGGTGTTTCCCAGCTACAGTAGAACCTCGGTGATACGAATCTGAAGGGGGAGCGACAATATTCGCATCGCCCGAAATTTCGTAAAATAAAAAAACTAGCAAAATCTGTTTTCAAACCACGATATACGCACAAAACATTTATTTCTGTCAAAAATACTCGCGTATGCCTTTCTGCGCGTATGCCGTTCAGGTGTGTCCCACGTGGACGGGCCAATAACGGGCGAGACAGACGGTACAATTTTCCATGCGATGCGACGTCCGACACGGCGGTGGGGAACCGGAATGGTGACCTTTCATAGCATCGGACAGCCACCATTCCCTCTCCCCCACCGCCGTGTCGGCCGGCACATCGCATGGAAAATCGTACCGTCTGTCTCGCGCTTAAGGGACGGCGCAGCTGGCCGCCGCGAAAGCGCGCGTCAAAGCTTCGCTTGAAGCCAACTGAAAACTATGTGCCAAAGTCCCCTCCACCATAGTGACAAGCGAAGATCGACACGAACGCCGAAAAGCTTCGTGCCTTTTTTTACGACTATATTGCTTTTAATCTACCACTGTGTTTACCGCGTACCTTCAGAGCTCGTAATCGCTATCAATTATCCTGTTGATAGCGACTGTGGTTTCGTGCGCGGCGGTTGCGGCAAACAGTAGTTCCGTTTTCAATCAGCGTGCGCTGGCAGCGCACGTGCCTTCAAAACTACGTTGTTTGTCGCTATCTATAATCGCATCTGCCACGGTTTTGTCCGCAGCGCTTGCGGATAGCAGCGTCACTTTGACTGGGTGGGCATAGGACGCGCGTGCACTTTCCGAGTTCCGTCAGTTTCGTCGTCGCCATACATGCTCGTGTCAAGAGCGTCAAGAACGACTGCGGTTTCTTCCACAGCGGTTGTGGCAAACAATAACCACAGTTCTGACCAACGTCTAGTTCTGACAGTTGTGACCAACCTAGTCCTGTAACGCGCTGTCCGCGCGCGTACTTCGGAAGCTTCCAGCATTCTGCTCTCGGCCGCTGCTCAACGGATTCGGTACCAAAGTTCGTATCACCCGGCGTGACGCGGAAAAGTGTTCGGAACATTCGAATTTCGGCCCATTCGACACAGTAGAATTCGGCTGGGGAATTTCACGAATTCGTATCAGCCGGTTAAGTTTACATCAACGCCTCCTAAATTGGTTTACTTAAATGATATATGTGATGGGCTCGCAAAAAGCCTGGATCAGATTGGGTTGGATTTTTGCCAATGTGGCTAGATCACGCACAGAAATTTTGATTTCCGCGAGATTTTCCTGACAACCGTACAAACGTAAGAAATGGTCAAAATCCGGCGCCCAAAAGCCCAAGCAAGCCAAATCAGCCCTGAACGAGCCTCGCCATCAGCATCCGATCAGGTAAAGGTCCCTAGGTTTTTCCCAAGAAGAGGGAAAAATCTAGTGACAGGTCAGGTCGAAGCGCCAGGAGGCGTGCCGCGAAAGATGATACACGAACCCATTCCTCTCGATCGTGGCATGAAAGTCCTGCCGCGCGGCAGCTTTGAAGTGTCGCGTTTTGTCGGCGGCGGCGCGCTGCGCACGTTTTCCCGCTAGTGTGCTTATAGTCTGGCGCACTTTTGGCGCAGAACAGCGGAGATGTAGCAGGATGTAGCAGGTTTCACGTCTTGGCGCAGTTTGGCGCAATTGGCGCAGCTATCACATCACTGACAACGGCGTCGTCGATAATGAGGAGCTGACTGACGAAGAGGTGAGAGCTACGATCGAAGGCCGTTCTGAGCTGTCATGAGACAACGACAGCGAGCACGAAGACGAGTTCCCTGTAGTCAGGCTGACTTCGTAACAGGTGATTGACCGCATTGATGAAGTCAAGCAATACTTCCAGCTGCAGCAAGACGACTGCAGTGTTGAAGTGTTGCAGCTGAGTGAAATGCGGCGCAAAGTGATAACAGCATCGTTCAAGGGTGCTCACCAATCGCTGATCACTAATTTCTTTTCAAAGTAACTGTAAATAAAAAGTTTGTGTTTTGTATTAGATGTTCATCACTCATTGCAGTAACGTTGTTAGACATCGCGACCCAAGTTTTGAAAGCAAGACGTTCCGGTGCTCCGAGCAGGTGAGTTCTGCTGTCAAATTATAATATTAATGCGAGAGGTGCCTTGGTGCTGCTCAGTTCAGAACTCTCTGACGAACTTGGGGCCGTCCGGCGATCCTTGGAGTAGGGGGGGGGGGCTGCGCTTCCGGCAATAGGCGGCCCCACTTCCGCAGATATGCCTTCCCGTCCTCACAAATAAGAATTTATTCGAAGCCAATAACAAGAGCGTATGAAAAAGCCCACTAGAAACGTTTTATTATCGGGCTAAGCTTTGTTGCTGTGCAGGAGCCACATGGTGTCCCTGCATCTACTGTAACAGCACTGCACTGCAATTTTGTTAATAACCGCTGCTAGTGATTAAGTCTTTTGTGAACATGCTGGCGAATGCATTCAGCGATCACCAGCAGAACTAGCCTGCCCCACACTGCTGAGCGAAATTGGAACGATCGTCACACGGCAACGCAATCGACCCCCCCCCCCCCCGCGAAGTCTGGATATTACGGACTTCGGATAAAACTGACTCATTTTGCCGGATTATGATGGTCCGTTGTAACGAGAGTAGACTGTATTACGCAGGTAAGTAGTATGAGCAGGGTTAATGCTACAACTCAAATTTTGTAAATGCGACATTGCAATCATGCAACGTTTCCTTGTTGAGAAACTATAGCAACACCTTGCTGTGGCGAAAAAATCTTTCTGGTTTCAATTTTTCACAGCAAAAGCTGTTATGAAATCACAACAACAGCCAATTTTCGCGCCGTGGTTGTCCACTGCCGTCAGTGTCTGTAACTGCTATTGCGCAAAATAAGAAAAAATGAGATGAGAAAAAAATTTCTAGGATCAAATGGGACTTGAACCTGGGCCCTCTGCATGGCAGAGTATTCTATCAGAGCCACACCGGTGCTTGCAACTCCTTCGCAAAGCTATCCTATACCGGCGTCATGTCACGCAAGGAATCACATTGACATATGTAACGTGGTAGAAGAGTAAAATAACCAGGGGTCAAACAACATAAATTGCGCAGCGAGTGGGTCACTGAATGCTTCCAGCCCATTACAAATGGTTCAGCCCTAATTCTTCATCATCATCAGCTACAGCACAAACAAAGTGTGCATAATGCCTTACAGATGTGTAGCGAGTACCAGGCTTCTCCACAGAATGACAAATAATGGCAGAGTGGAGGCTTCCCTACTTCATAAAGACTACGATGATTTATAGCGTAGTGGGTACCTTGCATCTGTACTGCAGTAGTTGCCCTAAGGAGGCTACAACGGGCTCTACAAAAGCCACTCTTCCAGCTTTCACTGTGACTGTGCTGCGTGTTCTGCGCAGGCCTGGCAATGATTAGTAAGGTTAAAATGAATTTGAATATTGCAGTTTGGCACCGTAAAATCCTTTCCTTCCATTTCTTTCTAAAAGCATTGTTGGTACTTAACTTGCAGCACTCATTTCGCTCTCTGTATACAAAGCAAATGCTTACTTTTTTTCTCCACAATGGCAGGCAGACGCATCAATGCACTAGCATTAAGATTCCCACTATTCTGTACGACGCTGACACACCCAGTGCATCTGAAGACGGGCGCTGTACGTATGCCACATTCTTGATTGTCCAACGAAACATCTGCTGTCAACACTCGCCTGCTTCTGTCAGCCTCTTGTGAAGATCCTGGATCTCGCGACTGAAGTCTAGTGACATGAAGCTGCATCGCTTGGTGTAGTACTCTAAAACTTTCTTCGCGCGACTAATCTGCTTCAGACTTTCGTAGACTTGCGCCATCTTGAAGTAACCCTGCATAAAAAGGAGACAGTGGCATATTTCAAGATCCTGTTCCATGTGAGCCATCAACAGAAACCTGACCGTCTGCATCTTTACGGTAAAATTAATGTGCAGTGAGTAGTTTTGGACCACTAGAGCTCCCACTGAATTGCAAGTTAAGATAGGATACAGAAAAGCTTGTCTGCAATACAGCAAGCTTCATCAAGGCACAGGTATCGTCCTATGCAATCAGTGAAATCACACAAGCACAGTCTAACCTGCCATACTCGACAATAGAAAAATTAATAGTTACTGCCAAGAACGGAAAACACATTTCATTACTCAAGATGTTGACAGTTCATTTTTAAAATTTAAGATTTTGTTTCGTAGGAACAATACGAGCAGGCTTTATGCTCTATCACAATGTCAATAACGATCTACACTGCGTAACATACACGCTCAAAAATGCCTGTTTACGAAGCATTTAATCGTGTACGTTTGTTTATATGAATTTTTTTTTGTGGTAGCAAGTTGCTAGACGAGTCGAAGTTCATAAGCCTGTTCACTCCTCACAGATTGACACATGACATCAATTTTTTTTAGTATAATGACTGCTACGAGCGATTGCTCGACATAACTGCATCGTGTTGCTATGAATCTGGCTAGCCACTCAAGGTAATATTGGCCCTGGCATAAGTGTACCAGTCGAAATTATTGACATGAACTGAAGATGGTGGAAACGAAAGTATATGCATTGCTTAGCCCTAAATTTTCGCGCTTCAATCCGTTGAGTACTGTACCTGCCTGCTGGCAGGAAGAGCATAGCGTTGCCGTCTTACAGGATAAATATTACGTTGCACAACTCACTATACCTTGACAAAGCACAAACAACAGTTTGTGGTCACGTGATATGGTCACGCATCACACATGTATGCAATGGAAAAAGCAAGCAGTAGTGACTCAATACACAATGACAGTAGTGACTACCAATAGTGAGGATGAAATTAACAAAGCCCATGTTACTATTTACTTGCCTGTAAGCAACCTCTAAATCTGGCCTGAATGCAAACCCTCAGCGGTTTCGCTCTTAGTATTTCTTAGTATTTTGGAGCAGCTTGTTGTGTCGTGCGACCCCTGGTGCCATGCTGAGACACCAGTGCTGTTGTGCTTTCTATTCATGCTACTGGGGGGAGCTGGGTCTCTGCCATGCCTCTGTGCTACCACCAATCCGGCGTGGCCATGCCGGTCATGTGACCCGTGCCTCGCGGACCAATAGCCTTTCTTCTCGCTCCTTAAAACCGCCTGCAATAAACGCGGGAGAGCAGTCTCTCGTCAGTCTCGCCAAAGCTTGGTCTCTGCGTCGTCACTACGCACGCCCTCCCGTCGTTCGGCCTCTCCGTCGGCCCGCCGCGGGTTACGCCGCGCTCCTGCCCTACACAACACATGGCGACGAGTTACTGAACCCGGTTCAACAGGCGACGCCAGGAAGAGCACGACGTAAGTGACACTTACCTCGAGTCGCATTTCTCCTGCACGTCGGTGCTTTGTCCTTCCTGCTTGCTACATTGGCGTCGACCTGACTTTTCTTTGTTCCCGCTCCGGCCCCCTCTACGACGCCAATTTCCTGCTTGAGCCTTCTGCCTACCTCCTGCACACATGGCGGCCCTTTTTGCCAACCTTCCTCCATTCCTCGACATGCCCGGCACGCCTCCTATTCCGTGGCATAAATGGAAAAAAATTTTCCAGGTACACCTGAAGGCGGCCGGCGGAAGCGGCTGGGAGGACGAAAGACGCGCGTCAGCACTTCTCAGCGCGCTCGGTGTCGAGGGCCAGCGGAAATACTTCGCCGCGCAGGAGCAGCTCGAAGCTCAAGGCGTCCAAAATGCTCCACACACAGCCAGCACGCCGGCGGCGTTGGGCACAGGTGCGGTGTCGACGACGGAAGCGGCGGCGGCGACGGAGTACGACACGTTGCTACAATTCCTAGACGGGCTCTTTGCCGAGACGACTAACGTGCTAGCCGAGCGGCACCTATTCACGAGCCGCGAACAACTGCCCGGCGAAACCTTCCTCGAATTCGTCGCAGCTCTCAAGGAGAAAGCCCTCTCGTGCAAGTTTGGCGCCACTTACGACGACAGAGTGCGGGACCTAAGTAATTCACGGAGTCGCCAACGCACATGTACGGGCCAAGCTACTGTCGTACGGGGAAGCCCTTACGCTGCAGAAAGCCGAAGAAGTTGGACGCGACTTGGAAGCGCTCAACAAAGCCAACGCGGCATTCGGAGAGAATGAACGGCTACTCGGCTCGCTCGCCGGGGACGGCGGTAGCGTCCAGCGCGTCGCACGTGGACTACGCAGCAGCATCACAAAATGGCGGGTCGGCTTCCTCGGCGGCCCCGCATGTGACTCAACATGGCGGCGGCTTCCCCCCCAACTCGGGTGGCCGCGTCCAAGATGGCTACGCGGGCTCGTCAGCGCGCCTCCAGGACGGCGTTCGCGGCCAAGACGGTCAGC
This sequence comes from Rhipicephalus sanguineus, assembly GCF_013339695.2. Taxonomy (NCBI): domain Eukaryota; kingdom Metazoa; phylum Arthropoda; class Arachnida; order Ixodida; family Ixodidae; genus Rhipicephalus; species Rhipicephalus sanguineus. The sequence goes on from NC_051180.1 coordinate 148,208,072, forward strand.
CTGCTTCCAAGCCTCTAGTTGGCCCTTGTTTTCGCTGCGGCAAGTCAGGGCATTTGGCCAATTCCAGAAATTGTCCGGCAAAAAACAAAACTTGCCAATTTTGCCGCATCAAGGGGCATTTCGCGGCAGTCTGCCGTAGACGGCAAGCGTCGGTGCAAGAAGTTGCCCCCGTCCAAGACGCTGACTCCGGCACTGCCACAGTCCTGTCCGTGCAAGCTGCGCCGACTAGCCCAAGAGACTTGCGCATCCCTGTTATCGTCGGCGGACATAGCCACATGTCATTGCTGGTGGACACCGGAGCCACTGCATCATTAATGACCAAGAAGGACTTCGACATGCTTTTCGCTTCGAAGCACCGACTGCTCCAAACGTCCATCCAACTGCAGAATTTTTCGAAGCACCGCATACCGGTCCTAGGGTATTTCCGCACAGACTTGCAGCACCATGGCAAGCGGGCCTTTGTCACCTTCTACGTGACCGCACACGGCACTTCACTGCTGGGGCTCGACGCCATCCAGCAGTTGGGACTCCTGATCGACGGCGCAACGCTAACGTGTCCGTCTGGCTTCACCCGTTTCCTCGCAGCTTCCTGCAGGTGTGCCTCCGGGGTTCGAGCACCTGTTCGACGGGGAGCTGGGACTTGTCAGGGACTACGTCCACCGGGTCAAGAGGCGGCCGGACATCGTACCAGTGTCCGCCAAGCTACGTCGCCTGCCTCTGGCGCTCCGGCAACAAGTCGCCAGCGAGCTGCGTCGACTCGAGGACAACGACGTCATCGAGCGGGTGTCGGCATCCGAATGGGTGTCGCCACTCGTGGTCGTCCGTAAGAAGGACGGGGACATCCGCCTATGCGTCGATCTGAGAGAACCGAACAAGGCCATCGTCGTCGACGGGTTCCCACTGCCCCATGTGGATGAACTGCTTCAAATGTTGAATGGTGCGTCATACTTTTCAAAATTGGACTTAGCATCAGCATACCACCAACTGCTCCTAGAGGAATCTAGTAGAGATTTAACTACGTTCATTACACATGAAGGATTGTTTCGTTTTAAAAGAGTATGCTTTGGTCTAGCCTCCGCACCTGCGGTATTTCAAAGAATGATGTCTAGTATCTTGCAAGGCTGTAACAATGTTGCGTGTTACTTGGACGACATACTAGTATGGGGAAGCTCAAAGTCTGAGCATGATGCGAATTTGAAGAAAGTGTTAACCTGCATTGCGCAGAGTGGCATGAAACTGAACCAGAAATGCATTTTTGCGGTGAAGGAGTTAACGTTCCTGGGGCATAAAATTTCTGCAGAGGGTATATCGCCCATGGAAAGCAAAGTTCGGGCAATCCTTAATGCTCCTCCTCCTACGTGCCTGAAAACCCTTCAGTCCTTCCTTGGCCTTACAGGGTATTACGCAAAATTCCTTCACCACTACGCAGACCTCGTTGAGCCACTCCGCAACATGCTCAGACAGGGCCAACAATTTTCTTGGTCAGAAGATGCGCAACGCAGCTTTGAACAAGTGAAAGCTCGCCTTGCATGTGCTCCTGTCGTAAAAATGTTTGATCCTTCATTACCGGTGGTTGTTACGACAGATGCTTCTGATGTTGGTCTGGGTGCAGTGTTACAGCAACTTGTCGGTTCTCAGTTACACACCATCGCCTTTGCATCTAGGACCTTAACTCCTGCAGAACGAAAGTACTCTGTGGGCGAGAGAGAAGCATTAGCATGTCTATTTGCATGTGAGAGGTGGCACATCTATCTGTGGGGAAGGCGTTTCACGCTCAGGACGGATCACCAGGCAGTAGTTGCCCTGCTAGCGGCAGGTAACTCGGGCAGACGTCCTCTCCGTATCTCCAGGTGGTCGGCCAGGCTAATGTATTACAACTTCCACATAGAGTACTGCAAAGGGTCTGAGAACCGTGTGGCTGATGCATTGTCGAGGCTTCCATTACAAAATGATAGTTCTACTGTTCAGGACGAGGAGATTGTCTCCCTTGTAACCACTGTAGTCGACAAGCAGACTGTTCAGGCAGCTACTGCGTCTGATGAAGCATTGCAACGGGTCATTCACTACGTAACTCGAGGATGGCCCCAAAAAAAAACTCTAGACACAGCACTGATGTCCTACTTCCACGTACAGGAAGAGCTTTCTTTCGTTGACGGACTCCTGATGCGGGGCGAACGTGTAGTTATTCCAAATGTCCTAATACAGACTTTCTTGCAGTTAGCCCATGAGTCGCATCAGGGTATTGTTCGCACTAAGCAGCTGCTACGTGAGCGCTATTGGTGGCCTCACATGGATAGGTGTGTGGAAGAGTTTGTAAGGCAATGTCACATCTGCCAGCTCGCTGATAAGTCAGCTAAAACTACAGTACCTCCATTTCAGCCAGTACAGTGGCCTGAGCAGCCATGGCAGCAGTTAGGTATGGACATCATAGGTCCTCTGCGTACAGCTCCTAACCCTACATATGCTATCACCTTAATGGATTATTATTCTAAGTGGCCTGAAGTCCTTTTTACCAATTCAATCACGACGCAAGACGTCATTAAGCTGCTCAATGCTGCTTTCAGCCGTGAAGGTCTCCCTGAAACCTTAGTTACAGATAATGGACCCCAGTTTACGTCCAGAGAATTTCACGATTTCTTAAAGGAAAGAGGCATTGTCCATCACTTCTCATCCAACTATTACCCGCAGGCAAACGGGCTAATAGAGAGATTTAACCGTGTTCTCAAGGAACACATTCAGGTAGCTAAACTGCAACAGAAAGATGTCATTCAGAGCACTACAGAGTTCTTAGGGTCTTACAGGATCACTCCTCATTCTACTACTGGTTGTTCACCAGCTGTTCTGCTTCACGGTCGCCAACCGCGATCAACCTTAGACATCAGTAAACATAAGCTTCCGGGTTTGCCACAAACCTCTCCTGCAGCACTTCGTGAAAAGGTTCAGCAAAAGCAGCAGAATACTAAGTCCTATGTAGATGTGCGCAAGGGCGCCAAACAAACTCTGATTAAAGTAGGCGACAAGGTAAAGGTTAAGCTACATACGAAAGGTCCATTCAGGTTCAGCAAACCCCTTACAGTCCTACAACAAGTCAATCCGTCCACATTCCTCCTCAGCGATGGCAGGAAGTGGAATGCTTCAAAGTTAACGCTCGTTCCACATGTAGCTACAGCATCCCTTCCGTTAATGCCTCATTCTGAGCCCATCACTGATGCAGATCTCCTGTCTTGTTACGATGACTTGGGTAATCTTCCCTCTACTTCCAATACAGAGCTGTTGCCTCGGCAATCCATTCCTAGTGCCCCGGCTGTCCAGTGCGACGGCGCACCAGCTGAAGTGCACACTCCGATGCCTGCGACCCAGGATCAACCATTGGGACTTCAGGAGGAAAGTCCTGGGTGTTCCTCCTCACCTACAGTAAATGCACCAAATTCCAACACGGGGGAGGGAAGAGATGGGAATGGGTCTTCAAAGTCGGCTCAAGACAGCCGCAGCCCACAAAGTTTTTTGCCTGGGAGTGATGGGAATGGGTCTTCAGAGTTGGCTCATGGCAGCCACAATCCGCCAAGTTCTTCTGGGAGAGATGGGGACGGGTCTTCAAAGTCGGCTCCCGACAGCCGCAACTCTCAAAGTCTTCCTGCAGGGCCTGGGTCACGTCGCCCACAGCGGACGCGCAAGCCCCCAGCCCACTTGAAGGACTACATCACAGACTAAAGTAGTCCGCATCTTCTGGGGCTATACTGCCTTAGAGGCCCGCAGTATAGCCGCAGAGGTCTAGTGTGTTTGTCTGAACTTTTCGTGCATAGTGCAAGCTGGCACTTGTGTTGGCGTGGTGAAGTGACTTTTTTTTGTGTGTGTGTAACATAGGTTGTAATATGTACATCTAGGACTGAACTTCTGCGTATTGCAGGTGCCATCTTTAGGGGAACTTGAATGTGATTTTTTTTTAGTGGTTCCTGCTGTACCACAGTTACAATTGTATAAGGATGCAATTCTTCCCAGGGCGGGACGATGTTGTGTCGTGCGACCCCTGGTGCCATGCTGAGACACCAGTGCTGTTGTGCTTTCTATTCATGCTACTGGGGGGAGCTGGGTCTCTGCCATGCCTCTGTGCTACCACCAATCCGGCGTGGCCATGCCGGTCATGTGACCCGTGCCTCGCGGACCAATAGCCTTTCTTCTCGCTCCTTAAAACCGCCTGCAATAAACGCGGGAGAGCAGTCTCTCGTCAGTCTCGCCAAAGCTTGGTCTCTGCGTCGTCACTACGCGCGCCCTCCCGTCGTTCGGCCTCTCCGTCGGCCCGCCGCGGGTTACGCCGCGCTCCTGCCCTACACAACACAGCTCAACTGCTACATGAGGCGTTTCGACGACTTCTGGTGCACCAAGATGCGAATGTGGCAGTTTGGCACAGCCGTAACATCTCTGCAACGACTGTGTTCCTACATTCATGCGTAACTTTAATGTTCTTGTTCACGGGACAAACAAAGAACTACCGCACGAGTGGCAATACACGAAATTATTATGCTGACGAAAAAAAAACAAAGAACAGCAGACATTGAAACTGTGTTTACCTTCTCGAAATTTGGGTGAAGGATTACAACACGGCGAGCGTCCAGTTCCACCTCCTTGTACTTCTGTAGTTGAAGGGCACTCAGTGCCCGATTGCTGTACAAGAAGTGGTTGTAGCGCCTGTCCACGGAAAAAGGCATGTCATGCAAATGGCAAAAGGACAAGCTTCTTTTGCATACCATATTTTCTCGCGTATAACCTGCAGCTGCATATAAACAACACCGTGAACAACCCGAGCGTAAAAAAATTGACCGACGATTACAATTCTGTCTTGAGTGCAGCTTCATGTTGGGGCAAGGTCAACTGTATTTGAAGTTTTGGCTTTCCGCAAGGTATCGACTACGCCATAAATCATAATTTTTGTGAAGTAGGACAGCACCCGCTACACATCTAAGGTATTATGTGCACTTTGTTGATGCTGCATGTGGCTGACGACGATGAAGAACTATGGCTGAGCACTTTGCAGTGGTAGGGAAGCATCAAACCCTGCACATGTTGCGCAATTAGCATCGTGTGATGACTGGTTGCTATTTTAATCTTAATTCGCGGGGTTTAACATCCCAAAACCACACTATGATTATGAGAGACGCTGTAGTGGAGGGCTCCAGAAATTCCAACCACATGGGGTTAGGATCGAATGCGATTTGAACCCATGGCAGTTGAGTATTCTACCAAAGCCACGCTGGTGCTTGAAACTCATTTGCAAAAAGACCCTATACAGGCGTGATGTCGGGCAAGGAATCACATTAACCTATGTAATATAGCCTGACAGAAGGTTATTTTAATCTTCTGCCGGGCTACCGTATTTACTCGAATGTAACACGACTTTTTTCCAGATGTTTGCTACTAAAGTCGACCCTCACGTTACAATCGTGGTCGCATTACGATCGAGTAAATACGGCATATTACATAGGTTAACTCAATTCCTTGCACAACGCGACACCTGTATAGGGTCTTTTTGCAAACAAGTTTCAAGCACCAGCGTGGCTCTGTGGTAGAATACTCGAATGCCATGCAAAGGGCCCGGGTTCAAATCCCATTCAATCCTGGGGATTTTTTCTCATTTTATCGTTTAGTTTTGCATGTCTACTGGTTAAACCACCAACGCGACGCCGCTCAACACAGAAACGGGCAACCAAAAGCTGCGCTCAAAAAAAAAAAAAGAAACTTGCTTGTACTCTTGTACTGCTTCGAAGCCACCTTCCACACCGAATATCATGTGTAACCTGCACCCCGACTTTAGCTCTAAAATTTCTGTACATTTTGTGCGGGTTATGTGTGAAACATACAGGCAATGTTTCTGTTTAGGCTTGTGCGAATATACGAGCACTTCGAATATTAATTTTAGTATTCAAATTTGCTTCGATTCGAATTTAATTTATTAGAAATTTCGAAGTATTCGAAATGAACGAATAGCATGTAACCCCTCTGTAAAGGTGGTTTCTCTGCAGTGGAGGGGTGCTATGCCGTGAATACCCCTTTCCAAGGAAAATCCGCACTGCCGCGAAGCCCCACTTCAAGGTTAAATGAACAAACATCCATTCATCATTCTTGAAGTTTAAAAGCTTGTTATACCGGCTTATATGCTCGAAGTACCGTAAATTTTAAAGCGCAATGTATTTTAAAGGTTATCGTTAAAATTCTACCGAAAGCAAAATCCTGCTACTATTCAAAGTTGCTGAATGACGTTGGCACATGCCTTGTCTCAATTAAAAGAAATATTGTGCAGGTTAGTTGGGTCATGAAAAATATGTTCATTTTTCTCTCTAATATGTGATATAAACTATTCGAATTCGATGCAAAATTATTCAACCAAACCACTATTCGCTTCAAATTCGCTTCAAACCTAAAATTTACTATTCGCACAAGCCTATTTTTGTTGCTGCTGCTACTGTTGAAGTTCTGTTGTAGGCCTTAACCATTCCAAGCCCCACTACACTATCTGTACAGGTAGCCACGTTTGCTAGGTACTTACTGCCCAGTCGTTTATTGTTACATTGTAGGGCAGACAAAAAATTGAAAACAATGTTAGCATAAAAACATGGGCAGCTCCTGGCTCCAACAGGGTCAATCCCTGCCATGAGCTCAAGCACACTAGGTATCTTGAGGACCGAGATCACTATCAAGATTTGCTTATTACGGTGCAAAAAACACATCATAAACCCATTTTCAAGATATTAGTTCTGCTGTCATTATGGATCAAAACGAATGAACAATAGTCCGCCAATCGTCTGCTGCTATCGTACTGCACAACACAAATGCACGAGAGTGCAATTACAAATTTTAATTTAAGAAAAATGCATACATTAATATTTCAATATTACAGCATACGATTGCTTATAAAAAGCTTTTTTTAAGGTGGTTTCATTGAAACATTTGCTTTTTTTTAGTTTTATGCAGACATAAACATATTAATTTCGCAATCAAGAAGCCCTGTCATGATTGTCTTGACCAGGCCCGATCGCTGACCACGTCGCAGCACTTGATCAAAGTGCAATTCCGGTGGGGCCCAATCGTGCAAATAACATTCTGAAAACTTTAGTTAAAGCGATGACTATTTCAGCTTGCACTCGCAAGATACATGCAATGTTCACGAAGAAAAACAGACAATACAAACCCCGATGGACGCCTGAAAAATAAAAACAACACGAGAGAAAAGAAAAAGCAACCTGACAACTTATTCGCAACTTCACAAAGCACAGAACAACACACAAACTATGTTTGTTTGTTTGTTTTTCCAAATCTTTTTCTGTCAGCTGCTTACATTTCTGCAATTGCCTTCGTGTAGTATTCGCATGCCTCCTGATACGCCTTGTCCTTGAATTTTTGATTCCCGCATTTCTTGAGCTCGTCAGCACGACTCCCCTGAAAACCAGAAAAACACTTAGGAGGACATGTTCCTGGAATTGCTGGTGAATACTTGATGAAGCGATCATAATGCAAAATAAGACAAACACAAACAAGGAACATGGCACCAGGCACCACTGGTGCTACATTACTTGACTGCATCGTTCAGCACACAGGAGGCCTAAAGAAACAATCGCTATGAGAAGACCAGAGAACTTAAATGTTTACTTTTATTGCGATAGCAATTATATTGACACCAGGGGTGAGACGGCTGAAATCGATTTGGGAGCAGTTTTGGGAGCAGCAAAATTTCAATTTAGGAGCAGGAGAACCTTGTTTGGGAGCAGTTAGCGGCATTTATTATGTCATTTTTGGAGCTTGAAAAAACAAATTTGTAGTAACTTGGAGGAACAAGCACATATTTTAATCGGCTTAGAATACACATAACATTCAAAGAGCTTTTGGAGAAAGCTTTTTTTAACAGATTATTGCCAAGTATGAACTACACTACCTTTTTACAAACCACGCAATTTATATAACCCTGGTAACAACATATGAAATAGATTAAAAAAGTTTTTCCAGGTAGGTTCACTTTACATTTGAAAATAAGAAAAGAAAAAACATCACACTTCTCAAATAATAAAAAAAAGTCACAGTTTCACCGCAAGGGCGAAGCAATGAATGCGATAGCAACAAATTGTAGTGTTACACGAAGTAAGGCTGGCAGCTAACTGTTTTGTATCCGATCTCGCGTAACTATAAAACGATGGTGTAAGAAAATACGGCCGCTCCAGGGAGCCATGTTCTCCGCATAGTCACTTCGCTTTGAGAGCGCAGCACGTAGAAGCGTATACGAGCCGCCCGCCCCGCTGTGATGGCTTTCGAGATAGCGCGCGCGCGCGCGCCAGTGATCGCGACCGCGCAAAGTTCAAAGTTGCTCCTCGCGCGACACTCCCCCCCCCCCCCCCCCCTCGCGTCCTCGTGTCTTTTAAGGCTTGTTAAAAACGGGCGGGGTGATGTTATCGCATGCAGCCTCCGAGCGATGACAATGGGCCGGCTCGTTTGCTTCGGCCGCGTACGTCGCCTCTGCTCGCGTGCTTTTACCCGCTGTAGAACATACAATTCGCGGGGGATCTTATCAATTTGGACTTCATATCGGAAGGACATGACGGCGACGGCAAGAACCCGTCGAGACTGTCCATATAATTGCTATCGCAATAAAAACTGATTGCATAGCAGTACGTCTTTGAACGGTCAATGAATGATTCCGACTAGCACGCGATTGCGGCGACGCCTTCGCGCGTAATATCGGGAAAGAACAAAAGCGGTATGGCCACCGACGAACGCGCCAGTATGACCACCCCCATAGGCGTGCGCACGAAGGGGGGGGGGGGGGTGGTGGCAAAGTCGATACCGCCCATACTTTGACTTAATCGGAAGGAGGGGCGCTGCGATTAATATTTGCCCTCCCTGAAGGGCGAACCCTCAGGAAGCTTTCGAATAGCGTACGCAAAGCTTTGCGTTGGCTTTTCGCACAACTGCGCATACGTCGTACGCTAACCGCTTGCGGGCTCCCGTTAAGTGACGGAAATAGCGGGCCGCAAACGCTAACGCTAACTCAGCGTACGCTATTCGAAAACTGCCTAAAATAAAGCGCCTTCAGCTATCTGCTCGGCTGTGCGGGTGGCGTAACGTCAAGTGTACCGCATGCTTTTAATAGGTGATAACAAAAGCACGCTGCGCCACCGTTCGCTGCCACCTCGTGAGGGACCGCCTTCAAAAATTCGTCGCGAGCGCCGAGAAACCTTACCCCTCGGACACTACACATATTTACAACCGCTCAGAGGCGATTATCATAGCACTATGGAAGCCTCTATTACAAAGGCGCGTAGAAGGACACGCTTGGGCGCGTTAACGTGTTCTGCGAACATATCCCTGGCGCTGCTTCTAAAGTTACGTTTTCCCACGCTGAAAGTGACGCGGGCTTGAAAATTCTTGATTGTGGGGCCGTTTCGGCGCAGTTCGGCGCAATTTTTGCAATTTTTATGCTTTTGGAGCAGCTTGGCGCAGGAAAACGGAATCGTATCAAAAATGCGCAATATGCGCAGCTGTCTCACCCCTGTGACACTCTCGGCAGGTCTTAGCCGTCGCCGTCATTTTCTGTATAAAGACCAAATCGATAACATTCCGACTTGATCAAGGTGACTGCAAACATTATGTTGGTGCTGTTCAGCTACATGGCACTCGCATATTTTTATATTTGAACAAAACTTGCACGGGGTATGTGGTATAGAGTACTATTGAAGAAAAACATTAATTCTGGGGTTTTATGCGCCAGAACAAACCATGATGAGGCACATGGTAGTAGGGAGCTCTGGGTTAGGGGCACTTTAGTGTGCGCCTAAAATCCAAGCTTGCAGGTGTTTTCACTTTTTGTCCCCATTGAAATGCGGCCAGCAATAGAACCTGTGCTTTGAGCTTAGAAGTGTGATACCTTACCTGCTAAGCAAGAAATCTAGGCCCACTTGCACACCCAGTAAATGCCTAATTTTCTTACTACAGCCTCCAAACAGCAGATAAGCAGACAATACATGCACCAGGTGTTTAGAAAGCACAGCATGTGTTCCAGCATGCCACCTAAGACATTTTACCGCATGCTGCGCACACTATGTATGTTCAAAGTCTGGATGATTCAGAACGCTCAGAGTTGTGTCTCAGTGTAAGAAACCCATACTGGGATTCAAACTCGCAACCTCCTCACGAGCAGTAGGACCAGACAACACTGGCACTATGTCAGTAAATAGTATTAAAAATTAAACACCTCATTAGTTTATACTTATGAGCACACGAGAAGTATTACCTCTCCGTTCTGTTCGCAGTCCCGCCTAATGTACGTCAACATGGTGTCCAGGGCCCCGTTGCAATGAGCAAGTGCTGTCGTGGAAAAAAAAAAGACAAAAAGGTTTTGCTCTGAAGAATATTGAGCACAGGGGGTGCAAATGAAACCCGCACACCCACTCTATTATGAAGTTTACTCACGGCAAATACGCAAACGAAATAATGTACAAATGAAATCCGCACACCCACTCTATTATAAAGTTTACTCACGGCAAATACGGCACTAGCGTCTATGGAACCATGCACGTTCGCCAAGCCTTAGTTGGTTGCCTTCACGAGTGTATAACATGGGATTTCTTGGAAATTAAGATGAAGTACGAGTGACGTCACAAGGAAGTGATGACGCTGGCACACAAAGACTATATCATACCAGCCAACCTAGGGACTTCTAAAATTGGGAGACTCGCCACTGAGAAGAGGGGGCAGAAAAAAAATTTTCTGGTGACACCTGTGATCGGTCAACAAAATTGTCCAGCATACGGTCCCCGCGCTCATGAGTTTGAAACATTCAAAGCGGACCTGCAGTCTGAATAAAACACTTACTGCATACTGCCGATTATAAGTCGACCCCCCAACTTGCAAGCCCTTCTAGGGGAAAAAAAAGTTGACTCTGAATACAGCCTCATACTGCGGCCATAGCTCACTAATAAGTTTTTCAGAAGAGGGAGCAATGCAAAGAAACATTTATTTGCCCGTGAAACATTGCTTACGACTCGTCGTTGCTTGAGAAAAGGACGCAGTCACAGTCATTGCCATCGTGTGAGCCACTGTTGCTGCTCGCCGTCGAAACGGGTGCCGGTGGTCGTGAACCCAATTTCGAACTGCCTCCTCAACTGCAGGGTATCGTCCAGACTTTGGTTCGCAAAAGGAACGGAATGTAGCAGCGCACGCAAAGATCTTGGTCCTTTGTTTTCCCCATTCCCTCACGCACTTTTCCGACACATCAAACTTGCACCCTGCTTCAATGTTGCTTTCTGACTCTGCATAGAGGATCGCCTGCCTCTTGAAAGCAGCGCTGCACTTATACGCCTTGTGCACCGCCTATAGAGGCGCCACTGATAGCCACCTAGCGGGCGCCGCCGACAGTACGTGCGGGAAGCCGAGCAGACGACAGCGCTTTGCACAGCTTTGCTGTGAGGAGATAAATGAAGTTCGCGGCTACTATTTCCCCTTCGTGCGGGTGCCAGACAACTAATTCTGCACTGGCAGTTGCAGGAAAGGCGCGGGCCTCTACGAAAGTGGACTTGTGCACGATGTTTGTCACGAACAAGCGCTTAACTAAGCGCACGTCGCCGATTTCGAACGACGGCATGGAAGCCTGGCGCCGACGGTTCGTGCGCGACAGAGCGCGCGCATCGAAAAAACAAATATAAAAAGGCGCCGGGAGCGCGCCCGCGCGCCTCTTACCCTCTCCGCAGAAGACGCCACCGACACAGCCAACGAACGCGAAAGATCGGGATATTTGAGAAAGCAAAGCCGAGCCAGCGGCGCCGTCTGATTCCGCAGACGAGTCGGTGAGAGGATCTCGCCCTTTCCCTAGCTTTCGCTATGCTACGCACAGACGAATCATACGCACTTTACTGAACCCAGGCGCGAGCCGATACAGGCAATGCAAGCGCAGCAAGCGCGCGGGGGCTGAGTCAGTCAGCGAGGAGTTAGTCGGCGTAGAAGTTATGTCGTTCTAGTGATAGCATCGTTCGCTCGATCGCAGAAGACGTGTTGTTTGATGATCTAGTGATGTGAGTTAGTATCAAGAGATGACAGTGACAAGTTTTGAAGAGGGTCGCCGAGAAGACATGTGATGACCGACTGCGGAGGAGGACGAACGTCCGCGTGGAGTGAATCGTCATGCCGGTGAATATCAAAGGTGCGTCGCGCAGGCCAGCGTAACAAGATCCAGCTATGAGGTGCAGCTCGTGGTGAACATCCGCTTTGTTTTGTTTACAAAGGTGACGTCTCAATCACTTCTTGTTCTTTCTGAAGTCAACCATTGCTGCATTTCTGTGTCTGTAAATAATAAATATAGAACTTAGCTTGTAATAGTGCGGTACATGTACCGCGCTAGTGGAAGCTAAGTTCATGGATGACCAAATCGCCTGAACTACAACACTTCTGAAATACAGTAGAACCCCGCTGTTACGTTCCTCACTGCTGCGTTTTCCCGGCTGTTACGTCGTTTTCCGCCGGTCCCGGCATAGCTCCCATAGGATACAATGTATTGGGAACCCCGCTGTTACGTCGTAACTGTCGGACCGTTCCCGTATGATACGTCGCGAAGTGCGCCCAAAGCCGACCGAGTGACTACCAAAGAGAGCGGCCATGGTGCATTTTCACGCAGCTTGGCCTCGTTTGACCGTAATATTAGCCGCATGAGAGGCGCAAGCAACAGAATCTTTCAATTGATGCAAACAAAAGCATGGCCTTCGAGATTCAAATTGCAAAGATGGCGTCTATGACGTAACTGCTCGCGAAAGCAAGGCCTTCGAGATTGGCATTTACTATTGACAAAAGCATAGCCTCTGAGATTTGCATTGCACAAACATGGCGTGTATGACGTAATTGCTTGCGAAAGCAAGGCCTTCGAGATTGGCATTCACTTCTGCCATCGCGTTGGCGTAGACTCATCATCATCGTTATTTGTCGGAGAACGGGAGGAGTTCGAGCTGGTTGGAGCTCGCATGGTCGTGCGTGCGGTTCGCGGTCGGACTCGCCGCGCCGGTCGTGATTGCGTGTGCTTAGTTCTTTCATGCCTACAGCTGTTGGTGTTAAAAAAATCACATACGTTGATTACATTTCTGTGGATAAGGCCGTCCTAAGCTCCGCGTTTCTATCCATCGACTAGATCGCGGCTGAGCGCGCCAATTTTCGTGCTGCTCGTAAGAATTGAAATAAAATTCTGTACCACTAAATATTTTGCCGTTTTTCCTGTTTTTCGGCTCTTACGTTTCCCGTCTCTTACGTTTATTTCCTACGATCCCTTCAAAAACGTATCAGCGGGGTTCTACTGTATAGAACGTTTGAGCGAAGTTCTCTGCACGGTGGTCGAACCGAACCAACGCATGCTCAGGCTGATAACTTTGGTCGTCTACCAGTGTCAACATGATCGAGTGCATCCAGCGAGCACCGATATGGCAGAACGAAAGCATTAGAACAAGAAGCGACGTGTTAACCCGCACAATGACGAAGCGGCTCGTCTTCGCCAACGAACAGCGGCAATCCATTGCTTCCGTCGCTCTTGCTCAGGAGGGCTTGTGGTAAGTGAATAAAACCGTGTTCCGGGCGCGTTTTTGTAGGTGTTTGAGCAACTCCACTCCACAGCAATTGTTATTCGACATCCCTTGAAGTTTCGGCTACCACACATACGATGAACGTTGCTTATTTCACTACGGAAACGTGAACAACGCGAAAACACACGTACAACGACGTAGGAAACCACGGCGGCCGTGTGCTTGCTTTCCCGAGAGCAATGATTGAGTTCGCCACCTATGGCGCTTCCGTCGGAGCGCACTAGGCGTATAGTGAACTAGAATACACTCTAGTGGCACGACCGGCAGGACGGCGGTACGAAATGCCACGGACCGCAGCTAGGATTTCTCGTAGCACCACTGCGCCTTTTCCTAGGCCAGGCGGAGCGGCCGCGCGGAGCGTGTCACTCAGCGCAGTAGTTCACTACAGCGCGACTGCCCATATCTCGCAAATCACTTCGTCGGCGGCTACAATTTGATTACAGGTACCGGAGTGTTCTGTTGCACTTTCTTGCACGGACCATGGTGGAGCAGCTGTCTGTAGCTTGTCAGGTATCCCGCTCAAACAAAAACACCACCTCACGTTAAATATTCGAAACTGCGAATCGGTTTCGTTGGAATTTTATATAATCTAACTTTCTCAACATCGATAACAGAAATTTCATGTTTGGTTGCCTTTACCGATCACTTTCTTCCTCAGGTTCAGATTGTTATGTTTCTCGCGAATAAATAATGGCAACGTTATCCTCAGATAAATAAAAATATATAAGCATGGGTTATATACAAGAATTAATGGACTCATCTCTGTACAGTGTGAGTTATTCATCTTGTTTTCATGGTTTTAGTTACGAATGTCTTATCAATATCTGTCACAAACGAGCGCATTCTTAAAGCGCGAGCGGCCGCTTTTAAACGGCAGCGGAATAGAACAGCGAGAGCCGCTCGGCCAAGAAGCGCGAACGACGAAAAAACAAGTATCAAAAGACGCCGACGCGCCGCATCCTCCTCACCCACTCGAGCCAGACGCAGACAACCCGATCAAACGACTGGCAAAGCCTAGATGTTTCTAGAGAGAGGGGGTGACGCATTGCCGATGACGCCGCCACGATTCGAACATACGAGAAAGCTCTCGCCCTTTCCCCAGCCTTAGCCGTACTACGCGCCGGAGAACGCTCCCGACGCTTCTAGAAACCGGGAGAGAGGGGATAAAAGCGTGCCGCGACGACCAGACAGTCAGTGAAGGAAGGACAGGAGTGAGTCAGTCGGCCTGGTAATGGTGAAGTTATGCTAAGTGTGGCTCCGTTAGCCAAAGAAGACGTGTTTATGATGGTGTGCAGTCAGTCGATTGTTGACCTGGAAGAATTGGATTACAACGCCGTGTGAGCCGTGACAAGTTACGACGATGGTTGAGCTACGACTATCAACCCTGGAGCTGGCATGAGTGTTTCCTAGAAGAGAAGCATTCGATTACCGTCCAAGAATTGTGGACTGGATACGCCGTTGTACGTTCAGGACTTTAACTGTCCTTGAATAGTTGTAATGCATGCGATTGCATTTGTAGCGTGTGATCTGTTTGTTTAGCTCCCGTTGTGTAAACACCATCTGAGTTATATTGTGAAGTTGTAACTGGTACCAACCGAGTGTGCATGTGGTTGTGATATTTGTATTGCCTTAACAGAGAATATATTTCGTTTTTGCTTGTGTTATCGACTCTCGGCTCTGACTCTGTCTTTGGACCACAACCGGCGTTCGCTGGCGCACCAAAGGACCAACTCTAAATTGTCCAAGCTTTCGTGGTGCGTTTTCGGAGGGCCAAGACGCCAGCCCTTAGAATCCGCCCGGCGATTGCCATCCCCATTAACGGGATTAGTGACAATATCCCTGCTTGCTCAGTTCTTGGCGGCTCCAGCACTGTAAACGATTATGCACTGTCTAATCATTTGTTGTCAATCTCACGTAGGAGTCTTTACAAATTGACATTACTGACCACTTCCCCGTCATTGCGCGCACTACATATCTGCCCACTATTCTTATTCCAGCGCAGTGGTTTCTATAACAAATCATTGTTAGAAGCTGTATCTAATGCTGACTAGTTTGCTGTTCTCAGTGATGCTACCGAGGACTTCTGATTTGGAGCAATTTTTGGAGCAGCAAGATTTCCGTTTTGGAGCACTTTGGAGCAGCAAAATTTTCATCTTGGAGCACTTTGGAGCAGATAATTTTGCATCTGGGAGCACTTTGGAGCAGCGAATTTTACATCCTGGAGTGCAATACAGAAGCATATTGCATTAAAGGGGTCATGAACCACTTTTCCAAGTAATGATCTAATGACGTTAGTATAAGAGTTTACTGCCTCCCGAATCGATTGCCGCAAAAATTTCTCGAATCCGTCAAGAATCAGCGGAGTTACGGGGGTTTGGCGCACGCGCTCAGCGCTTTCTCTCTTTTCTCGTGCCGACGAGCGCACTGGAAGCTAGACAGGGAGGGATGGCACGGGGGTAAGAAGTCACGTCAGCGCGCGTCATGAAACGCGATCGCTCTCCCGCTGTGATTCGCATGCGCGAGTGCGGCTACCGTGTAAAAATAGCAGACTGAGAAGTAAGCGCGCGGGCAAGTGGCGGCACCCCGTGGCAAGAAGCGCATCTCATCCGGCTATCGGCCAATAAGCATGCTATGTCTCCGCGACGTACGCATGCAGACGCCCCGCCCACCGACGAGAGTGAGAACAGGCCTCTGTTTGAAAAGAGGGCGCCTGAGGAAACGGCAAATTCGCGCTCCGCTTGTGGGGTTTACGCGACGCGCACGACTGTAATATTTTGCAGAGCAGTTCATAGCCGTGTCAGCTTTCCGCAGGTTGTGTTTTTTCAACAAGCCCAAGAGGTGCTTCATGACCCCTTTAACATTCAAGCACCTGAGTATTATTATGGGGCTCTTATGAAGGCTAGAAATATTTCGATTCATTGCAAATCTCATAGAAAAAATGATCTCAGGAGCATAGGCGTGCGCACAGGGGGGGGGGGGGGAGCCCCCCCCCCCCCAAATCACCTAAGAGGGTGATTAGGGGGGGGGGGGGCTTAACCGCGCTCCCCTTAACCCTCCCCTTGTGATTTCTTTGCGCGAAATTTCCACATCCGTGGCCTCTGAAAGAACCTAAGAGGGGGGGGGCGCAAAATCTGCCCCGTACATTGACCCTTGCGACAGCAATTATATGGACACTCTCGGCGGATTTTTGCCGTCGCCGTTGCTGTAATTTTCCGTATAAAGTCTAAATTATTAACATCACCACGCGCATTCTAGCCGCGGGTAAAAGCTCGTGAGCGCTGGCGACGAACGCGGCTGAAGCGCAGATTAAACTAGCCGGCCGGCACGGACAACGCATGAGATAACATCTTCCCGCGTGCGGGCCTGCCGTCGATTGCTCATCAAACAAAGAGGAAACGCCCCACCCGTCTTTCGTAAGGAGCATGAAGGGACGCCAGCGGAGCGGAAGGGGGGGGGGGGGCATCGTTCAAAGGGCGCAGTCGCTTGCGCGCGTGCTATCTCGAGTCATCAGGAGACGGCTCGTAAACTTGCTGTGCCTTCAACGCTTACTTCGCGTTTAGAGAACTCAGAGTAAGAAAACGCTTCGGTTCCTGGAGGGGCCATATTCGCTTAAACCAGCGTTTTGTTGAGTTACGCGAGATCGGATCCAAAAGAGTTAGCTGCTAGTCTTACTTCGTTTCACAATACAATTTTTTGGTATCGCATTGATTGCTTCGCTCATAAGCGAAACTGGGTTTTTTTAACCGTTAGCTATTGACCCCCAAAAGCGAGGGGCGGACGTGTAACATGGCGTAGCCGCTTCACTGTGGGCCGTCAGCGACGGGCCCGCTACTGACAGCTGCGCATTTGCGGCTGCTCCGACCAGGAGATATGATTTTACTAATGAGATGACATTTTTAAAAAAGCAAGCAAAAAATTCGTATTGGAACCCTAGCACGTGAGCTCGAAAGGGCAGGGCCTTTTAGGGGGTATTTACCGCAGAGTGATTACAAACTCGGACGTGCTGGCGGAAGGAATTACGAAAAAGCTGTTCTGGATGAAGATCCATAGATAAAGTATATCTGAGGAAAAGTGTCAACGCGTTTCCACCGTTCACGTACTCTTCCATAAACGCGAAGCAAGGAAAATTCGATATTGTCCCATATATCTACTGCAAGCGATCCCAGATTTCATTCCGCGATGTCCGGAAACAGAAGTGACAGACATTTTAGCGGCACTCATGTAGTTATTACTGAACATTGCTTTCCTTACGTGCCATGCGACGCTTGAAACGAGCTATCAGCAGCATTTCTGGAACAGACGACGTCCGCCGATGAATCGCCGTCGCACTTTCTCGCTACCGATAGGCCTAGACGTCACGAGCCTCTGCGGAGAGCGCGTTTTGCTGTCGAGCCGACTTGCAGAACAGAAGCTGCGTCGGCACCGTGCATGGCATCGTGGCTTACTCGGAACGCACGCGCGAGCGCTATTTATTCAGCGGAATAATTCTTGGTCCATGATTGCGACTTTATTGGCAGCCCCAAGATCGAGCTGCACATGTTCTGACGCGCCGGCGGTGCAATTGCCGGTGATAGACGCCCCCAAACCCAAGACTTTGGCGCAGCTTGGCGCAAATTTCGTCGATATTATCAGGATGGCGCAGTAATTGCAATTTGGCGCACTTTGGCGCAGTTGGCGCAGGAGTGGAATCACTGTGTTCTTGACACCAATGATCTGAAGGTACCTTTTTCGCGAGTTCTAATAAAGTTGCTATCGTATTATTACTCCTGGTTGCATCCGCCCATTTCTCATCTCATTTCTCTTCAGCGCTCCCATTTCTCACTTGTCGCTTTCTGGAACACATTTCATGTAGACATCAAAACACTTATAATTCACAAATTCAAGAAACGCCTAAAAGCACAGACCTCGGAAGGGTTTCGTCCTGAGGGGTGCAAACCCGTGTTGCATCTGGGTGGGGGAGGGTGCAGGTGCCCCTTTTGCACCCCACTGCCGATGCCATTGGCTAAAATATTTTTATTTTGTCCAATACTAATGTGTAGCCCATATAGTCATCACTATATACTTGCAGTGTGCTATCATTTATTCTAGTCTGATTTAGCCTGTTTGTTTTGTAACACTTAATAATGTTGTTTACAATCCCTGTCATGGAAATGTCTTTTCCAGTATATGTATGCCACATTATTTATACTGTTACTTTGTGTCATGCATATGTATTGCCAAATTATCCTTTGTACTTCATGTCATTTGCACTGTTTATAAATCTTCATTATCGCGCAACGCTTCCTGTATCTATTATTTCCACATTTTATGCCTTAATTATATTCTTCATGCTAAAAACCAGCTATTGTTCTTTGTACTCTGCGTATGTAAACTGTAGCATAGTTTTCATGTATAGTTTGAAAATAATGGCCCATTTCAGTCTTTGACTCCGCGACCTCCTCCTGCATATATCCTAGCTGTAATCTTTTAGTCATCTTTAAATCATTACAATTAATAAATAGGTGTCCGTTTTTATTTTCTATCTGAGCACTGTGTCCTCTACCATGAACTCTTATAAAAATAAGCCTGCACCACAACTATAATGAAATAGGGCCGTATGCACATAATGAGCGATCGATGTGTAGCGAATGTTCTGAGCGCATGCGGTAAATATGAAAAAAAATGTGTACTTGGCCAAAATAAAGCCGTTGAGCCACACAGTGATCAAACTGGCTGTTTGATGTTTGCAAGAACCAGAAAGCAAACACACGCGTTAGAATTAACCGCAGCTGCAACTCTGAAGGGGCCCGCGACGGCCCGACAACGCAGCCAAAGCTGCTAGGAAATGTAGCAGTGGCGCCATCTCGCGGCATACATGTAAAAAGCGGACGCGGGAGCCCGGCCCATCGTGCCACTAGAGTGTATTCTATACTCACGGACAACTTTTCTTGGCAATGAAGGGAAAGCTATGGGGCGGAGCGTCTGCAAATATACTGCTACGCGAAGTAGTTCGGCTTGGCGCGCATCTTGTAACGCCGTGGAAAGTGATGGCTAGCGTTGCATTTCAACGCAAATGCTGCTTAGCGTCTAAGGTTTGGGTAAAAGGCGCGACTTTTTCACGCACGCAATAACGCAAAGTGACAACGTATAAAGTAAAAGAAATACATCTATCTCGCTTGTGAGCGCTGCGTTCCGTCTCAAAAACCTACATGTAGAAAATGAAGGAGTATTTTATATATCTCACGCAGAAAATACGGACGTAATTGTGGGACTACATTCATTAGCGGTAAGATACGTGCATTGTGGCTCTGTAGCCTTCGCTTCATTGCCAAGAAAAGTTGTTCGCGAGTATAGTTCACTACAGCTGTACTGTTGCCAGCGTAGCGGTGGCATCTTGGCATCCATTTGGCAGCGTCGCAAATTGCGCACACCACTGCTCGCAAGCGAAGCGAAATGCAGAAATGGCGAACAGGCGTGAGTGCAAAAAGATGCGAATACGCTTGTGGACGCATGTGACTGGTCATGTGGTTTAGTTCCCCGCGAAGTGTTGCCAGCCCACACGGACACCGATGGTTTGTCAACGAATCGTTTCTATTGTATGAAAACAAAACTGCAGGGCACATCGCAAGGTAAATTCCTCTTTATTCATAGAGCATCATTCACCCTCTATCAAAGGTTTGAAATGCTGCTTTCGAGATAGTGTTTCCCAAGCAGTTCGAACTAATGCCGCACAGCGGTGATTTTTAAACGAGCTCCGTAGTTTTGCCTCGCGTGGTTTCGCTATAGTTTCGCGATCGTCGTGGCAGATCGCAAAAATGTCCGGCTCCAGAAGCGGCGCGAGCGCATTGGGAGATAGCTGTTGCCGCAACTCCGCTGCCTCTGTGGCTGATGTTATCGATGCGTCGAATGGCAGGAAATCCGAGGACGACAACCTTTCGTCGGACCCCACAGATAAGTCGACTTTACGATTCCGCATATAGGTCGACTCCGATTATAGGTCAACCCCCGAACTTTGGAAGGTCATTTTATGAAAAAAAAAAACAACTTATAATCGGCAATATATGGTACTATAGAAGCATTTTAGCCTCTACTGTTACTGTGCCCTTTCCGAACTGGGCCATAAAACGGAGGATGTGCCCACAAGTGTCAGTGGCTGGGGTGTGTGTATGTTTGTGTGTTTCTGGTGAAAGGAGAAGAGTGCGACAGGAAACAGCAGTGGCCAGCGAACTTTTTGAGCTGCGCGGACGTTCCCTTTTCTTTGATGTGTTATATGAAGAAGTTGGTGTTGTTACAATCACCTGTTTTTGTTTTATTGTAGCTTCTTTTTTCATAATTGGGATGAGGAAGTTTATCGGGAGGTTTATGGCCGCGATACAATCGGGAAGATAGGTCTGAAATCGGGAGGGTTGGCAGGTATGCTAAACGAACCAACACACTACCCCTTCCCTTTCCACAGTTAGTGAACAAACAAAGTAACTTCTTTAGGAAACATTATGCAAGAGACAACAGTGACGAACCATGCCTTCTCAGGAAACACACAATTTCTTCAGCATATACAAACGCGTTGCAAGGTGAAAGGTTAATCAGCACTTCTAGTCAAGATCAGGTAATGTGCAGCTGAGAACTACCGTATTTACCCGCATAATTTGCGCCCTCGCATAATTTGCGCACCCCTAATATTTAGTCAGCTTTGCTAAAAAAAAATATTTACTCGCATATTTTGCGCTCCCCGCCCCGCTCGAGCCAGCTCGCCTGCGCTCGCGCACGGGGCGAACTTTGGACGGCCGCGCCGCCGCGCCCCGCGGCCCTCACCGAGCAGGCGAGCGCAGTCATACACAAGACAGGCTGCGAGTGCGAAGTCCCTTCTTCCGATTACTTCGTTCTATTCTCTGGAAACCGCCGAGACCGTACCAACCGTTAATCTGTTCACCGGTTGTCGCAACTGTTCGAGCTTTCTCCCGCCGTGAGAATGCATGCACGCGACACGGCACGGACTACTTTCTGCATCGGAGGCGTGCGAGGGCCAGTCGCGCCAACATTTTCCCGCGCTGACCCTCCTCCTCTGCGTCCGCGCTGCGACGCAGCCTTCGTTGATTTCGGAAGTTTAGGTTTCGCGATCAGCCAGTTGCGTTTTCACTGTTCTCTTGCGCTGAGCTACAATAACTATTCGGCAAAATTCAAGCTCACTGTTATAGAATTTGCCTAAGGAAACGGGAACCGTGCCGCAGAAGAGTTCGCTTTTTAATACAAGACCGGGAAGGAGACCGTTCCAAGGACCGAAGCATGGAAAGTATCTTGCCGTTGAAGAATACCTTTTCAAATATGTGCGAGAGCTTAGGCCCACCGGTATCGCCGTGCCGTGGCACCTCGTTACTCCCAGCATTGTCGCGAAGACCTTCAAGAAGACGCCTCAACGCACTCGACGGAACCAAGGACGACGCGCTTTGGGAAAGCGGTGACAGCGGCCGCGGCGATGATTCTCAGTCGGACTTCTCAACCAGTGATTCTGACTAGACCACGCATGACCGAATCTGGCTGGTTAAAGTACGTGCTAATTCTCTTAAAAACCCTTCGTTTGCGCTATAATTTATTTTCTTTAATGTATTATATCGCGCGTGTTAGGACTATATATTGTGCGTTATTTCAGATGTGCTCGCGAAATCTCCGCGTAATTTGCGCACCCCCTTTTCGGAGCTCCAAATTCGCGAAAAAAAGTGCGCAAATTATGCGAGTAAATACGGTATTTTTCTTACAACAAGGTCTACAATTATAGCGAACCTCTTTACCAGGCTCACTTGCATTGCAATATCCCTTCAGCTTGAGCACAGTAGGCAACACAAAGTGAACATTTGAAAGCTAGTTTGAAAACTTGACCGTTAGGTCTAAAGGATTCAACCAATTACACAGATATGCCAGCATTTTCAATGAGATAGAGAAAGGGAAGGGGGGGGGGGGTGACATCGCAACGGACAGATCAGTAACATTATGCTTGCGAAAATTTAAGGTTACCGAGAAACTTGTCAGATTTAGTCCTAGTGGGTACACACTATGGTCCATCCATTGCCAGAGCTCAAATCAAGAGAGCAGCCCTCCACAACATGCATCACATCCAGACATATTGTCATCGTCAAACGCAAGGCAACGTAGTAACAAATTATTACTTACACACTTTCAGGGCAATCATGAAACAGCCCAGAATCTGCTCTTCCCGGAGTGACGTAACGGTCAACTTCTTCCTATTAAAGGAAAAAAAGAAAAAAACATGGCTGATCCCTCTGTCATAGGAATCGGCATAACACGAAAGTGAAACGTGTCTTCACAGACGTAGTTGAGCATTTGTTGTGCATTCTTTCGCCCAAAGCGCAAACGAATGAATGCTACAGCATCAAATTGTAATGTTACGCGAAGAACGGCAAGCCGCTCGAAACTTACAATGCGCTGCTCAAGCCGGAAGGACGCGCTGAACGAACATACACAGGATGAGGGCGAACTGTCACAGTTGTAACTTGTTTCTGTGTGAGCAGCGAGCTCCTTTCGCAAAAGCGCCCGCTGCAGTGAGCGAGGTGACCTTCGTGCTCTCAACGGAAACTTGCAGGCAGAGCGCAAGACGTAAAACCACCGCGATCACGAGATAAGCACCCGCACGAGCGACCACGCCCTGTCGAGGCGCGCGCTTCTTCCGCGTGGGGGACGACTTTTAAAGCACGCTCTTCAAGCACTTCGCGCCATCTCGCTAGTGATAACAAAAACACGCTGTACCGCCGATCTCCGAGTACCGCCACCGGCGAATGGTGTACATAAATAGCTTGCCGTTAGCATAACAGAGAACATGCCGTCTGTGGCGGAGTCGTTTCGCGCTGCGCGCTGGCGATCGAGAGGTCGTAAGTTCGACTCCCGGTGACGGAACTTTTTCTTATAGTTTTTTTCTTTGCCATATGTTAGTCTTTATATTTTACAACGTCATATCCGTGACGGAAATGCGTCAGCGGAGCCGTGGTGGACCCCGGCATAAAACACTTTCGTGCTAAAAAAAGGGGGGGGGGTGTTGAGGGTGTTTACTCAATATGCAAGGAAAGCTTACAAGGTGTAACATCAAGCGGAGAATCGAAAAAGAGGCACAGTCATGTATAATAGTAACAGAATGCTATGCATTTACATGACAAGTCAGCCTCTTGTGTAAACGCACATATAATTTCTGCATTCAGAAAAATGACCACAAAAATGTCAGGTGCAGCCTTTGCTTTGAATAAAAAGATTACTGTCCGACTGTGTATGCAGACTATTTTTTCTTCCCTGCACTGTGAGTGCTTTGCATGTGCACTGTTCATGCAAGCCTGGCAAAGCTTTCTGCACAGTTTTGTGCTTTTAAAACAGGCGGAATTTTCCACCAGAGCAAGCGAAAAACACGAATCATATGGTGTGCACACGCATGCAGGTGGGTTAACCCGCACATGAACATTTCGAAAGCCACAGTGAAGGCACAAGAAAGCAAACTTTCAACAAAAGCCACAGGTGGTTGTGCGGCATTCCCAATCATTGGGAGAAATTATAAAATAACAAAAAAAAGTATAAGTGCCACCTAAGCACTGAAATAAAATTATGTACAGTTTACCACTACAGTCGAGCCCGACTATATCGAACCCGTTTATATCAAATTATCCCGTATATCGAACAATTTCTAAACACGGTACATTTACATTGAGAATATATAGCAAAAGTTACTGTTACATCGAACGAAAATAGCAACGACAACCGATATATCAAACTCCATGTGCCTCAAATGTGCCCCAGCAAGTTGGCTTTCCCTCGCGGTGGCGGGGAAAACTGCCGGCGCCACCCTAGAAAAAGTGGTTTAGACACGGTTGTGCACAGGCGAACACCCCCCTGCAAGAAATGATCCTGGCCCGCTCACAGCACTTACAGCCAATCAGAGGCCGTCGTGCCTTCTCCGAGGCACGGAGGTGGTAGAAGTGAGCGCCATTTTTTCTTTCTTTATGCTAGTGTGCCTGCTGCTGCCCGTTTTCCTCGAGTCCTCATTCAGCGTGGTCCGTGCTGGTGGTGTTGCCTGTTGGTGCTCTGTGAACTTTACTGGCACGCTGTCGTCATGGCTTGTGCAAAGAGGCAGAATTTGCCATTCGCCGCGAAACTCGAAATCATAAAGAGGGTCGAGCGCGGTGAAAAGAAGTCCAACGTCGCCGCCGCGTACAAAATTCCAAGGAGCACCTTGAGTACTACCCTGAAGAACAAGGCAGACATCAGGGCCAAGTCGGACAAAAGGCCAGGTGCCCGTGGCGCCCGACGTGTGCGCACTGCTGTGTACGAAGATGTTGAAGCAGCCGTTTACAAATGGTTTGTGGACGTTCGGTCGTGAAACATCCCGGTGTCCGGCCCTATGATCGAGCAGAAAGCCAAGGACCTTGCTTTCCTGCTTGGCAGGAACGATTTCCAAGGCGGTTCAGGCTGGCTCCAACAGTTCAAAGAACGGCACGACATCGTTGGCAAAGCTGTTACAGGTGAAAGCAGAGCGGCGGACCTGGACAGCGTAGACAAATGGCTCGAGGAAAACTGGCGAGATATCGCAGCAAGATATCAAGCCCAAGACATCTTCAATGCGGATGAAACCGCTCTATTTTGGCAAATGTTGCCAAACAAGACACTTGCGTGTCGTGGCGACAAGACTTGCGGCGGCAAGGCAAACAAAGCTCGTGTGTCCGTGCTATTGGCAGCTAATTTAGACGGATCGAAAAAGCTTCGACCTCTGGTTATCGGGAAAAGCACGGCACCGCGGTGTTTTCGAAATGCGCTGTCGCTTCCAGTTACCTACCGAGTAAACTAAAAGCGTGGATGACCGGGGAGCTTTTCGGCAGGTGGCTGTCGTCGTGGAATGATGATTTGGTAGGCGAAAATCGCAAGGTGTGCCTGCTCGTGGACAATTGTTCATCGCACCACTGCAGTACGACCTTCAGCAACATCGAGCTGCGTTTTTTGCCCCCAAACACTACGTCTGTACTGCAACCACTGGATCAAGGCGTTATATGCGCACTGAAAGCCGGCTATCGGAAGCGCCTGGTGGAAAGGCTGCTGCAGAACCTTCGTGTCGGCAGGGACCTTAAGATCGACTTGCTCGGAGCTCTTTCTATGTTGAGTAGATCGTGGGCAGATGTCACGAAGGAGACGATCCAGAACTGCTTTAGGCATGCCGGCTTCCGCATGCCTGGTGATGACACCCCAAATTCCGATGACAGCACTGAAGACACCACAGGTGTTTCCGCCGAAGTTTGGAGCGAGCTGGCAGAGTTCCCGGGAGCTATCGACGGATCGACATTCGACGAGTTCGTCAGTGCGGACGATGATGTCGCCATCATGGGTGAGCTACAAGATGAGGACTACGCTGCAGACGTCGTGCCGACCACGAGCCAAAGCGACAGCAATAAGGAAATTGACGATGGCCCATTGCCTACATCCTCCGAAGTGATTAGTGCACTTGCGTTGGTC